>NC_141341.1:11745000-12270000 GCF_037954235.1 Aulostomus chinensis
GGGTGACAGACCAGGACAGCCTGGTTGTAGCGTCTGTCTTACACTTGGGATACTCTGTTGCCATCTTGTGGTGTAAAGAGAGTCTCAGGGGAATCTCAGTGAACGGAGGTGAGTCTAATTATGTTGTTTGGTTAAAGATATGCTGCAGATTGGTGGAATTTTAACCCCTTTTTTCTACTTCCGAAGACTCAGAAACAACTAAATTACTCCGGACAGACAGTTGTCATGTGTCTGATGTATATTTATGTATAGTTATGTAAAATTGCAATATTTAGCTAGATTTGTGATATAGCTGATTGTTTATGGGATCAAATAACATATTACTGATCCTATAGAGGCATCCAGAGAGTTAGAGAGTAATTTGGGTGTCTTGTTCCAAGCATTGTCTAAGGGGAGGCCCACCATCTTAGACTTCAAAAACCCTGCTCTTTAATAAAGATGGCAATACTCGGACCAGTTCTAACACTAATCAGAGGATTTTGCGTAACAGTTTCCAGATCTTAACATGCATGTTTCTGCGGCATGATAGACAGACGCTGATGTTTTTGTGTCACTTCAGGTGCCACCAAATCTTCCTGGGATATCTCTTCGCTTGTCTTGAGGGAGCAGAGAAGGAGACAGGTTCTCCGTCTGCAAATGTTGACACTTCACACACGCGGAACAATCTGGGAGCATCAAACTGCCTCATGTGACACAACAAAGCTAATAGCCCCAAAAGAGACAGCTTCCTTCAACTTTCCCTCACATTATCAGAGTGTGAGCACAACCCCTTTTTTCCCCCTCTCACTACTTTTTCTGGTCACATACTTGTGCGCTACATTGCTTCCTGAGAATCAGAATGCTTGATAAAACCGCCAGCTTCAAGTAAAACCACAAAAAGATGCTGCAATGTCAACATGTACCTGTTATATAAATAAAAAGTGGAAGGTGTAGCACTGCAAGTGTAGACACATTGTTGACACAAATGCGATGACACACTCTTACTGAACACTATATTTTTTTTGCTATAATTCGTTCTTGACAGGCATGTGTGATTTTATTTTCACATTGAGTGACAGAGGATTTTATGAGGAGGCTGAGGAGCGGGAGGTGGCAGAGAATGCTGGGGAGGGAGGCGGTGATGGAGGAGCATAGATCCTGCACCAAGCAACCACATACACCCATCAGCAAAAGCACTGACGGGTTGTTCACAGGTTGTTAAATACATCGGTCCTGCAACGATTCCTCCCTCATGAGAGTTGTAATGTTCAGTTTTTATTAGGAATCTGTAGCTTAAACAAGAAGCTGTTCCTCCCATCTACGTAATTCTTATACAGTCAATACATGATAGTGTTTGGATGGTATGCACAGAAAACTAAAGTATGCAAGGCTTATCCTTTATAGGCTTTAAAGGTTCACTGCTGAGATCCTGCGCAGTTTATATCCATTAATGACAGAAGAAAAGTCACACAACATCCAGGTATATGCACTGAAACCCTCTGGCATCATACTCCACTTCCCTGTCCATCTATGTGGTCAATATACTATAAACGTAGATTCCCAAAAGTAATAGCTGAGTAAATACACTCCATATCTGCTGACTGTAGCACCCCAACAACTGATTGCTGAACCTATATTTTCTATTAGTAACTGTCTGTGTGTGGATCATGAGGTCTGTGTGTGTGTGTGTGTGTGTGTGTGTGTGTGTGCGTGAGTGAATGGATAAGCTTGGATAAGCTAGCGAAAAGGTATCTGATAATAAAAGGTTGCTGCATCCACTGATCCCTGGTTATATCATCAAGCATGTGGGGCATTAACAAGGGTGTGTTCAAGGCTCCACATGCATTCTCAGCTCTGTTGGTAAATAGGACAGCTTAGCCAGTGTTGACTTCTTTTTTTCCATCAGGGGGAATTTTAAGCCCTCACATATACTGGGGCCTTATGTGATGATCACATGGTAAGCTGAGAAAGTAATGGCTACCTATATGCTGCTGATGTCTTTACACCAAAAGACCATCAAAGTTTATTTGAGTCCAACCTCTCCCATAGGCTAAGTGGTTCAGATGTGAGCTCAGGTAGCTATAAAGGCAGCAATTACCTACATGACACCATTTACACACTTATCTGTTGCACTTTCTCCAGATGCTGGTCAGGCCTGACACACACTCACCTGTTCAGTCTATTCTGAGACTATATGCTTCATTTGTGCTCCAAAGACAGCCCTGGACTCCTCTATTTCAAGCTGTAATTAAAGGTTTGCTTCAAAAGAAACAAGACTTGACACTCACCCTGGTGACTCAGCTTCGGTTGCTCCCTGATGCTCCTTTACCTCCAGTGGCGCCCCTGCCGTTTCGTTATCAGGACGGCGTGTGTCTGCGTTCGGCACTGACAGCACAACTGCCACCTGTTCTTGCACCGTCCTGTTTGTGTCAGAGCTCTGAGTAATTGTATCCTCCCACTCACTACTCGGTGAGGCCCTATTGTGTTCAAGGTCTTCAGCATCTGATTGCAGCTCAGCGCTGCGTGTCAAAGTGCCCGTGGCAACCTCTGCTACACCTGAATTATCTGAGGCTGCACTTTTTAAAGAGTAAATGTTGGAATCTGAGCATTCTTCACTCTGCCCTCCTCTCTCTGCTGACAGAGGAACTTGCTGCTCTGCCTCTCTAAATACAGCTACGAGCTTGGAGGAAGGAGCAGGTGTGCATTCAAAACTGTCTGACAGATATTGCGTCTGATGCTCCTCTCTGTTAGGGGGGTCTTCTACATCCGTGGTCCAGTTTCTATCTGACCCTTCCCCCCGCCCTTGAGGGTTGCTGGAGGGTGGAGCCAACTCGCATTCCGAAAGCATGTTCACCTGCTGAACCGGTGTGGCCGGTAACTCCTCCATTCTCTCCTCCCCCTCCTTCATCTGTGGCAACACTTCGGCTACTGCCTCTGTCTGCTGATATCCTCCACCACAGCCTGTAAGAATCTCAGATATTCCAGTTTTGGGCACTTCAGCTTCTGCTCTCGTACCACTTAGTGATAGTTGCATTTCAGTTTGGGGATCAAGGTGTTCTCGCTTGTCCTCTTCAGCATTTTCAGCTCCCTCACCCTCCATTTGAACTATTTCACCCCTTAAATCCCCCTTGCTTGTCCCATCGTCTGTAATCTCTTGCTGGAGAAAACTCTCACAAAACCCAACCTCTTTCAGTCCATTAACCTCTCGGGCCTCTGTCTCGTACGGCCGTTCATCCCCACTCTCCGCATTGTCCTCTTCAGCGCTGTAATAGACCTCCGTAGCACTGCCATCATCTGATCCAACGCTCAGATACGCTGGGCTGCACGGCGTCTCCTCCATCAATCCAGAAGGAGCAGAAGCATTCCCCATGTCGATATTCATCTCAAGACTTTTCACAGCACTCATCCTCTGTGGCACAGCAGAGGGGAGGTCAGCCCTTGTACTGTCATTGACTAACTCTTTCACTAGGATCACTCTGCGCTTGCATTCGGTAACTTGAGTATCCGTCCCTTGGGACGTTACATTGTCAGGAACAGGAGGGGCGCAGTTTGGAGCCACAGACCCAACAGTGTCTTCAAAAGGGCTAGAGCGGTCTGGTTTCGCCCCTGAATGGAGGTGGCTCGGCAATGAATAAGGAATGTTAGGTTCAGGATTTGATGTGGCAGAGGAGGGTAGAGATCCACAGTGGGTATCTGGATCTGTCTGAGTGTCAGAGACAGTAACGGTATGGTGGGGGGTCAAGCTCTGATAGTACTGAGGCTCATAGGGAGAAGCTCTAGCAGAGCTGTTGGCCGTGCTCCAACTTTCGCTTGAAGAAATTGGCACATGGAAGTCAGCATGTACGTTTGAACATCCAACAGACTCATCCATGCTGTGAGTCTCAAACTTGTGCGAAGTTGAGGGACGGGAGTATATAACACTGGTCTCCATGTGATATTCATCATGGGTTTTAACCAGAACAGGTTCTGATTTGAGGGTGACATGCCGTATCTCAGGACAGGTTTGAGAAGGAAGGACTGAGAAGGATGACATGATCTCAGAATTAAAACTCTGGGGGAACAGTGACTCATACAAAGCTCCATAAACAGCTTCTTGAATGACAGGAGAAGTGCTCTTTTTACTACTATCTGGGTTTGTGGTGCCAATCTTGTCAGTTTCAGGAGTAGATCTCTCAGTGTGAGACAGTATTTCCTCATGATGGACAGGAGGAGACTGTCCCGTGAGAGCAGAGTTATCTGGGAGAGGAGCTGGGGCCGTCTCTACAGTAGCATCACACGCTGTGCTGGGTTCACCACTGAGAGTCAGACTATTAACTGTGCCTGAGACATCACACTGACGATGTGGTAGAGCAACACTGGCGGGCTCAATGAGTGAGATGTCGGGTTTTATGTCCGACTGCTGGAGAACATCATCCTCACGTGGGACAATGTTTGCACAAACTACTGCTGCTGCTTCCCAATCTGAGGTGGTAGGCATCTCTGGGGGCGGGATCTCTGGAGGGATTGGTGCAGTCTGGATATCAACAGCAGAGGGGGTCTCTACCAACCAGGCTGATGAATTGGACTTGGTTTCAGATAAGGCATGAGGAACATGAAGGTTTTCCTTCTGCCCAGTTCTAGCTGGATAGTCCAGCTGAAGCTCAGGAATAGTTGCAATCGGCGCTTGTTGCTTCTCTAGTTGCTCAAAATGGTCAGAGCTGTTTGTCAGAGGCTGCTGGGATTCTGGCTGGGTGTCTTGAGTGACAGCTGACTGGGATTGGTTTGGGGGAGGGACCCAGGGTTCTGACTGGTTGGTGGGGATAGGAGGAGGAGAAGGGATGTCAAAAGTGTCGCTGGTGTTGAGCTCTGGTTGAGACATGCTAACCATGGTCTTTGTGTTGGCTGGATCCAACTCCATCTGACTGAGGTCCAGAGGACTCTGTTAGAAAGAGAAGTTAAATTAACTACCGATCACAGAGGTAAACATCCACATTTGTGTACGATTTTTTGATAAAAGCATGACCAACATATGCAAGACCATCTGGAACAATATTTCCTGCATAAAAAAGAAGTAAAATATGTTAATGCAGCGTATACAAAAGAGAAAGCAAAATAAAAAGAAAAACATACATTTAAAAAATCTAAAATAATTGAAACAGATTTAATCAATTAATAAACTAGGGGGATCTTGCAGACCTCCGTCAAACTCCTGCGTGTAAACCCCCCCCCCCCCCAAAAAAAAACTAAAGGACATGTTCGGTCTCATAGATATGCCTCAAAATTGAACAGGTTCTTTCTTTGTCAATGCTTCACCCTTCCACAGACTTTGGTGCGATTCAGCAAACAACTGACAAACAAACAAACAAACAAACAAACAAAACTGAAAAGATTATTTCTTTACTAGCAGTTTAGACGCGAAAGCAAATATTATTTGATCCAAGAGACTTTCCAAAATCTCTAGAAATACATTTTAAGTGTTTTAAAGAGGTAAAAGACATCCCAGGATTCGGAAAATTCAGAGGAACAGACACACACTGGGAACTGATAAATCCGCTTTTGAACAAAAAGATTGTTACCGCCACTTGCTCCTCAATGCCGCGGCGGTCGAGTCCACAGGAGCTCCTCGAGACGTCCTCAGCATCCTTCTTTCTCCTCTTTTTCAGACCAAAGGAAAAGGTGCCAAACTTTTTGGGCTTTCGTAGATCGGTCTCAGAGTAGCTGAATTCTTTAGCCTTGGAGCAAGAAAGAGAGATAGAGCAGACACTGCTCTTGTATAAAATTATTACACACCGATACCTGGAAGTGCTCCCCTGGGATTAGTAAACAATCTTTTCATACAAATAAACACATACAACAAATCACGCATACCAGACACCTATTAGCATTCTTTTAAGGTCTTGCCAAAGGGTTGATTGGAGACTTTTAAACATTAATTTTGAAAAGGAAAGAATGAGGATATTATACAATGAAAAGTTATTCCCAAACAGGTCTGAAGTTTTATGAACTGTAAACAAGAAAAGAGTCAACGCCCTGCCTTCATTCCAAGCAGTGCAAGCTGCTCCACCCTGAAAGAAAGGAGAGACTAGAAGAACACGATCTGCTAATTTTGGCGGCTTATGGGTCAAAACTTGAGTTCTGGAAGGCTTACTGCGCTACAGACTTAATTAGTGACTTCCCTCCATCTTTAATCTACAGCTCATCCCAGACTGACAGCAACCAATATTCACAGCACAAAAAGGTCTTATCTATGTCTGTAGGGTCATATTTGGAAAAAAAAATAGGTGTCTGAGTGCCTCTGAGTTATTGAAGTCATGACAAAAATCAACAAGCAACCTTGAAACACTGCAGCTTTGTTTTGTTCGAGACAAATGTCATGACAATAGAAAAAAGACAAAAGGGTATGAAAGCGTCTTGGGTGAAGTCCTAGAATAACACAGACTGAAAACACTGATTGAAAAGATAATGAAGATGCTATTTAGGTGACTTAATTTGGCGAGTATTTGCAGAAGGGTTGTTTCTTTTCATTTCCGCCTTGATGTCCCTGGAGAAGGAACATGAAGTCGCGTGTCACTGACAGTCAATCAGTCAGATTCTTAGCAGGGTGTGCCTGCTGAAATTCCTCCTTCTGTGGAGGGTAGTTGAGACGTAAAGCCAACCAGAGGAAGTCGGTTCAGTGGTGGTTGCTGTAACCCTGCTCTTAAACATAAATGAAGCCAGAACGACACACTCAGAAGTTTTGGGTGAATGACTCTAACGACTCTACTTCGTTTTTGTTTCAGCACTACTACTGTTCTTGCAAGTCCCAGTTACAGCAATAGTGGGCGCTGTTTAGCACAAGTTACACGGGCTGTTTCACTTATAGCTGACACAAAATATTATCAAATTACCACCTTCAGCAATTGGACAAAAAAACAGCGGCAACTTCTGTTTTCTATCTGTATGGTTTGTTACAGAGATCTCCAGTCATGTAGGGACTCATGTCAGGTAAGGAGGCAGCCGGTGCTTAGTGGAACTCTAGCGCCCTCTGCTGGGGGAATGAAAGAGAAAGAAAGTGTGTTCCTGCATCTCTGTCAAATCTACTAAGACAATAGAACCACTACATACACTACATACTCCTGCTGCTCTGCTGTCACTCACAACATGGGAAGACAATTCCTACCTGTCGACATGAACTTGTGTAGCAGCTCACCTTTGTGTGACAGGTGAACGCACAACCGTGTTACCATACGGAGACACTGACTTTTTATACACCCCTAAATACCCCGCCCCCTTCTCTATCTTTAGAGCTGTGGCTTTTTAGACGTCAACGTTGTTCCTGTTAAATATCAATGGTCTTGTGCTGTTGGTTTGCATGGGTTTCAATTGTATGTCGTTCTTGACATGGTTGATTTCTGGAACTTTACTTTGAAATCGTTATCAGTTAAATCATCCCCTCCAGTGATTCAATGCCAGACTACTGCCACTAGTAATATTTAATATAAGAATAAAATTAAAATGTATACTCTAAATAACTGATAATGCTTTTCCCCAAAGTAAAAATGCTCTTCAAATACAGTAACAGCATCCCCAACTGTGATTTTTCTTTCTCATTTGATCAGGACATCAGTCATACATTACAGCTGGTCATGAACTGCAATTTCTTATCTTGTAGTACATTTGTCTTACTTGCAAAATACAATTTGTTGTCACGTGTTTTTGTTCTATGTCAAATCTTAAATTTGAGTGTCGATTACTGTGACTAATTGAGCTTGTGTACCATTCTGCAACATACATTGAGTTTGCTTTTGGCCCCAAGAGGGAAAAAGTTTGGGCACCTCTGACCTCGCCAGTCTGACCTTGTTAAAGTATTTTAGTCCAGGTGTGCTGTGGTGTGTGTCCTACTTTTATTTATAAAACTGTGCCCTCTAGAGAGAACAAGTGCCATCCAGGTCACCTGCATGGATTTAACTATTGCAATATAATTATGCAATTAATACCCCCTTGGGAGGAAGATGGGGAGGAAGAGAAAGATGAGGAGGAGGAGGAAGACCTCAAATAGCTTTGCAGCAGGGACGATGAAGTCACCTTCAACCCAAAGGTAACCGTGACTAATGTAGTTATGCTCTAATACCTTTAGAGCTGAACAGACACGTGAACACAACCCTAATATGAAAAACAAAGCAGCGATGTGCATCAACGATGGAATATCACTACTAATAATAGGCTTTACTCAAGATCAGACTACCTCTGTCTTTTAAACACTGCAAGGGAAGTTTTTTGATCATCATTCACTGCTAAACGCCAGTGACTGTTGATATTGCAAGGACAAAGGCAATTGAGATTTTTAATTCATACTTGCTTAATGACATGTTTGACATTTGTCGCCACAGGGGATATAATGTCAACTCAAGCATCCGAGAGAGAGAAGACAATTTTCAGCGGTTGCCACGTTGCCGCGATTCTTTTTTTAGTTTAGAAACTGAATAAAACTGAAAAGCACACGCATTCAGACATAATGAACTCATCTGGCGTTTGACCAGTGTCGTGACCCCTCACCATGAACACAACATTAACCCTAACCCTGACCCTAACCCTATAACTTACCGCGGGAGTCATTCAAGCAGCAACCTTAACTGACACAGAAAGATGTGAGTTAATTTCAGGGCAGCTCTGAGTTTGGCGATCATCCATCCGGCCCGAGAGGGCAGGGCTGACGGAACAGTAGCCTACTTTAATGACTCATAACTGTGGTGATAAAGGTCCTTCTATATAATCACTAAACCCTAATGATGATTGAAAGGACGGCTAGACATGAGGACAATCACTAAGTTACTCCAATTACTTTATTATGTTTATACAGTGAGTTTCAGTTCAAGTACTATTGAACAGACGCCACTTAGACGACATGACACCGAAATGTTGTGTCGGTGGCAATTTTTTTTACAATAAACCTGCCTGAGAATTGTTTCAAAAAGCTGTGTTTCCTGACAAGGTAATAGTTTTTTGTTGTACTTTTTTCAAGAAAATATGGAGGATTATGTCTTTGTCAAGGAGTAAAACAAATAACTGAGCTTAGATAGTTTGTTAACTAACCTGAGGGATTCAGGTTCGGAGGGATTCTGCGTATGCAGTTCCTTTTTTTTAAAATTAAAAACAAAAAACTTAAACTACTGCGATCTTTTATATTCAGCATTCATCGTTCATATCCCTTTGCACCGAACTTCACACAGTTGTTGTTTTGAAAGTAGGAACAGTCATGTGGGCATGTAGTTTAATGAAACACACCCTTTGTATACACAGACACACAAAACCACACACAAACACACATCTCCTCTGATAATTTCCTGTCACACATCTTTCCTGTTTTACTGCACCGGTCGATATACCTTGCAGCTGAAAAAACAGAGGATCATAATTTTTAATAACTACCCTGTGTAGAGAAGTCAACGACATCTTAACTGACCTTTGACCTGGGGGCGGTGGCATAGAGAGACTTCTTTTTGTCGAAGACACTGTCGGCCCAGATATCCGCATCTTCTACAGCGTTCGAGGGCTCAGCGACACTGAGGAGAGAAAATGCGTCAGCGCAAACTACGTCTGTTCAAAGTTGTGTTAACTCAGAGCTACACAGAGATCTGACAAACGTTTCATGATTTTTATGAAGGTGTGATAATATTTTAAAAAATGAATGCCTTTTGATGATTAACTGAGTTAAAAGACAGACCAATGTTATTAAAGAAAGATCTCAGTTTGATAATCAAGCTGACCCACGAACAAAAATGGGACCGTTTGTGCAGAAAATTCAGTACTTTTACAAAGGGAAGGATATGATTCATCATAAAATAAAACTATAAATCAGTGCTTGAGGAATGCTGGTAAGAACCGGCTAAACAGTGTTTCTCAGAACAGGGTTCTGTGTTTCTTTTGTGTGGAGTGAATGTCATTATATGTGAGTTTATTTCAGTGGCTGATGTAACACCAACGTGCAGTATGTTGCAGCATTTTGGCCTCCAACAAATTCAGTCTAATAATAATAGTGATAAGATGATAAGGTTGCTGAACTTGCATGAGTAAGTATCTAACTGCAGCGTTACTGTCTTTTCATAAACAATATCTGATATAATCTCAACAACAACTTGTCATTAAAAGAAGTAACGAGTGCACCAAGCAGCATTCATCAGCAGATGGAGGCTCCTCTTGTTGTTTCAGAAAAAGACAATCTGTGAACTCACATAACCATAAAAATAAAAATTGAAGTGTGAGTAACAGTCATTGTTTTGGGATATCAGTCCAATGGTCAATATTGACATATTTTCAAATTTTATTGATGTGATTTGTGGATGTTTTGGAAAGAAGGGGGAAAAAAGAAGTCAAACAATGTTTACATGTGTTTGAGTACGTACAAATGTGATGTATATTTGTCTTTATACAGCGGCCCTATATCATTGTTTAAATTCCAGCACTGGTCCCTTGCTTAATAGTGGGTTAAATGTCGAGAGATGGCCAGTCCTGAGCTGTCATCACATCAGCCAACGGTACAAAGGTCACTTTCTATCAACTGGCTGTTTTTGCTTCATGCAACTTCAAGACACGTGAAGCAAGAGGTCAAGCAAACATTAGCAGGCTGACAGCAGGAACACACTTAGAAACCACGTGTGTTTACATGAGTTGACCCGGTAAACGTGCACACTTTCATCTGCTGAGTGTGGGTAGGGGTCTGAACTTTTTCTGTACTCATGCTGGGAGGTGATACTGTTATAATCTGGCGCTTGTGCACACAAGCATGCCTGCAAGAAGCCAAAGAGGCACACTTACCTGTACAAAATGCAATAAAACTTTGCTGGATATTTTCCAAAGCATCAGCATGAATTCATTCACAAACACCTTTTCCATCTGTCAAGAACATGTGTCAAACACATTTTGTTTTTATCAGAGGAGAGAATGAATCATCTATGTCTCTTTTGGTGTTGTGCGTTTACCTGTGATCACAAACGAGACCAGAACAAGCCTTTCATTGTGTGGACTTGTAACACCTCCATGTCAAAAAGTATCTTATGAATGTCGTTATGGATGAAGTTGCCCTTGAAAAATGTCAGTTACCTTCTGGCCTTTTTCGGGTTGCGCAGGAAAATAACAATGTGTGTCTGTGTTACGAAAAGGCAGGCGGGAGGGAAAAGTTGAGCGGGGCATTGTGCTTCATGTGTGCATCAGCGTCTGTGGAGAATGGCTGCAAGTTTGCATTGAGCTACTGTATTTCTGTAGGCTAATTTGACTGCCTAAAAGGCTTTAACTGAAGTGCTTGTAAATAATGCATTCTTTTTTGTTGTTGTTGTTGCTGAAGGCTTAATAGGAAATCCAGAGGAAGTCAGCATTGTTAAACATTGTTTAAATGTGTAAAATAAGGGTCTGTGGTTCACTCTGGCTTGAGATATTTCTATATATGTTCTATGGCACAATGCTGCATTTCTGAGTCTCAAAGAATTCACGAGTGATTAAAAAAAACTTGGTGTCTGCTAATAAGTGTCAAAGCAAGATTGTAGAAGTTAAACGTCATGACAATGAAACTTAAAGCTAGACATTTTCCACACAGCTTATTTTCAGCAACAATAACCTAAAAATCCAACACAAAAAGAAGGGACATACAGAGTGATGCTAACTTCCAGGTTAGCCAAAAAAGTTGATATCTTCCCAGCAGTGCTCTGAAAGAAGCTAAGCTACCATCTCTTGTCTGTGGCTATAAGCACAACTTAGCTAGCTGTCACCTCAACTTTTGTGTGGTTGAACAGCAAATTGTCCTTTTAATGCTTCAGTTATTAAGCTAGCAGCATGTCAAATGGTAGTGAGACTTACCAGTTGTGATAAGCAGAGGGTTTTAACAAGTCATGCTAACTGGATTTGTTTTTGTTTACAACCATACCTTAAGTGCTCTTCTAATTTAAGTCTTGAGACACAGAAATGATTCTTTCCTCTAAAATTCAAAGTTTTCTTGTGTCTCCATCCGTTTCCACTAACCTCGTGTGTCAGTGTTGTTTTAGTGCCTGCCTATGGGTGTTAGCTTGTTAAATATGCATAACCGGGGCCAAAAGGAGTTGACAGACAAGGAGCTGTGTTACAGTCTATTAAGGAAGTGTTTCATGACTACTTAGTCATGCAACGATTATTTTATTAGGTTTTAAATGCAATTTAATGGAAGATTCACTGTGTTGTTCTAATCTCTACAGAGGCTTCTTATATTAATGTGAATAAAATAATTCCCCCAGGGTCGTTCCCAGAAACACATGTGGTGTCACGTTATCATAAGTTCCAGAGTTGCTCTCAGCCACATGACTATAATACTACAGTAAATTTCAATGATTTGTTGAATTAATGAATAGTGTCTGCTGGCTTTTCTTTACCATTGACAATCAATATCCATACTCAACCGAGGATCAGAGCCAAGAATAAACTACTTTAAGTATGTCATTGATTTTACTGACAAAACAACCTTCACCTTTACAGACGTGAAACTGGCAAGTCAATAAAATGAGCACAATAACAGCAATATACCTCCTGAACATGAATTCCAAATGTTTCAAGAGCCATAACAATGAAAGGCAAAAGATCTAAGAGGACATACTAGAGATTTGAGTGTCTGTAGCCAAGTGCTGAGGCATGACAACACTTAGGGCTGCACGGGTTTTAGCTGAATACAAAGGAACTGTTTGCTCCTGTATCAACTGAACTACACTTTTATCACCTGTCACCACATGTATGTTGTGTTTTTGTATGAAGAACACGTATTGCTCTCGCCCTTGTGAGTCAGATTGTGTTGCATTAAGTACAAATAAAATAAACAAAACACTTTAAAACTGTTTTAGAATTTAAAATTGCGATCGTGCATCTGTTTATTTCTTCTCTTTTCTTTTCAGGTCTTCAATGTTCCTGTCATTGCTGGCCTAAAAACTCAGTGGGGCAACACTGTAAAACAGCAGACAATTTGTCAAAAATCACAATCACAATTCTAGTTCTTTCATCAATAAACATCCATTTTCTTCCGCTTATCCTGTTAAGGGTCGTGGGGGGGTGGAGCCTATACCAGCTGCCTTCAGGGGAGAGGCGGGGTTCACCCTGGACAGGTCGCCAGTCCATCACAGGACCAACACATAGAGACAGACAACCATTCACACTCACAGTCACACCTACAGTCAATTTAGAGTATCAATCAGCCTCGTCCTCTCTTGGTGTCTTTGGACTGTGGGAGGAAGCTGGAGTACCAGAGAGAACCCACACAGGAACAGGGAGAACATGGAGACTCCACACAGAAACATGCCAGGGCTCGAACCTGAACCCTTCTTGCTGTGGGGTGACAGCGCTGACCACTGCACCGCCATCAATAAACATTTGTTGCAAATTACTTCCTACATTCACTGCCAACATGGGGGAGCTGAACATCAAAATTCTCTTTTCTGTGAGAAGAATTGAGGGGTAAAAGTGTGTAAAGTTCAGTTTTTGTAACCTGGAGAGAAGTAACAGGTTTCACAATGCAGCCCATTTTGCCAACTCGTATCCTTTGCTACAGTGACGGTGTGTGTCTGTGTGTGGGTTGTGATTCTCTCTGTTAGTTTCATGACAATGTGATCGGCATGTGGAGCGGCAGGTTTCACTACAGTATCATAAATCCTCGACTCCACTCAGGAAAACAACAAACTTCATAAGACACTGCAGCGTTGGGTGTGTTTGACATGGGGTGAAAGGAGAACCTGAGTGCTTCCGCTGTAATTTCCTACAGCGGAATTCCAAGTACGTCCGATGTGACTTCGACCTCACCTCGAACTCCGTCAAATAGGCTGGTGCCAAAATAACTCAAACATCCTGAAATCTTGAAATCTGTATGGCCGATAAAAATCCTGCACCAAGTTTTACAGTAAAACCCTAACAACAAAAACAGACTGAATCTACATCTGAACTGAACTCCACTTCAATGTCAGACATAAATCCTGACACTGCAAGTCACCTCTAGAGGAACCAACTAACTAACTTATATGATACATCTCATTAGTATTATCAAGTCTGTGATAAATTATGAAGTTACCGCATGATTTACACATGAAAATACAAATTATTAACAGATAAGAAGAATTTGAGGTGTTTTTTTTTTTTAAACAAAACTAAAGTGTTGACACAAGGTTAAACTGCACCCTTGTGTGCCAAGGTGTTTCTTGTGCTGTCGGCCCATCATTTTATTTTTTCACTGTGCAAACATGAGCTGTCACTCAGTAAGACACACAAAGGACAAAACGACTACATTGTCTTAGCATGTGACTTGTGTAGCTGCCACCTCGTCACTTGTGTCTATATGCGCACCCTGAGTGCTGCGTCTACAGAAGTTTGTAAACCCTCTGCAGTACTAACGGTGTTTACTGTAAAAAAAAAAAGTAATACTTCTCACTGAAATGAGAGTTTAAGGTTTTGGTTTTTGTCCTCTAAGTATGCACTAACGTTTAAGGCTGGGTGTCCTATAAATATATAAATATTTTCCTTGTTGCTACCGATACTGGTTCCTGAAATATACCTTGACAAAAACAAAGCAAATCCAACTTACAGGTCAAAATCAGGTTTAAGAAAATAAAAACCAAGTTTCAAAATATAAAATTATTGTATCAAGATGTGCCCCATATATTGGTGTCAGCCATGTTTGCCTTGTTGAGTGTCGCCAAGCTATCAGCAAAGAAAACGGAGAGAAGGACAGCAAGAGGGACTTCTGGACATCTTCCCAGAATTTCAAGATCGGTGCATCTCTAAATCCAGTGTGCCCAAATGTAGTTTCATTGTTATTTTTGTTTTAGCATGTTTGCTGTTTTTCCACTCAAAACAGTTCCACAACAAAGACACTTCCAACACGGCTGCAGATTCATCGTCTCACCAACACCCAACTTTCCTGCCACTGGTTTGTATTGGTGGTACTTCAGAAAGACTGATATCCTCTGTGCAGGAGGAGACAACCTTTACCCAGGTTGGTTTTTTTTGGTTGGTTTTTTTAAACAAATGAGCATGTGATATCGCAGGTTCCAGATGGTGGTTTGTTTACCATAATGAGGTTATTGCTTCACTGTAAGAACAACCGCAGGCGGCGTCAGATGGAGCTCCAACAGAGTTTTTACAACCATTAAATTGATATTTTCCCCCTCGTTTTAATCTTTATTTTTGTGTTTGTGTGAAAGATCAGTGAACCAGTGAAAGATCCTAAACTATCAAAGACAGCTCATGAAAGGCTCTCTCTCTCTCTCTATATATATATATATATATATATATATATATAATAAAGGGCAGCACGGTGGTGCAGTGGTCACCACTGTCGCAGCAAGAAGGCTCCGGGTTCGAGCCCTGGCTCCAGCACAGGATCTTTCTGTGTGGAGTCTCCATGTTCTCCCTGTTCCTGTGTGGGTTCTCTCTGGTACTCCAGCTTCCTCCCACAGTCCAAAGACATCAAGAGGGGACGAGGCTGATTGATACTCTAAATCACAAGTGTCAAACTGGTCCAGTAAAGGGCCGTATGGCTGCAGGTTTTCATTCCAAAAGAGGAAAAGCAACACCTGAATCTACTTAAATCAATCAAGCAGTGTCCACACAGCTCATTGGTTGGATCAGGTGTTGCTTTTGCTGGGTTGGAATGAAAACCTGCAGCCACACGGCCCTTTACTGGACCAGTTTGACACCCCTGCTCTAAATTGACCGTAGGTGTGGCTGTGAGTGTGAATGGTTGTCTGTCTCTATGTGTCGGCCCTGCGATGGACTGGTGACCTGTCCAGGGTGAACCCCGCCTCTCACCCCGTAGCTGCTGGGATAGACTCCACCCCCCCTGTGACCCTTAACAGGAATAAGCGGAAGAAAATGGATGGATGGGTGGATGGATGGATATATAATAAATATCAGAAGTACATGACTTATGTTATTGAATGGCAACAGAACTTTACCTCACTAAAACACAGCACTGCTGGATTCTGCAAGCTTTATAAAGCTATTTAATATTGCTTTGTATTTCATTATGCCTCTTATAACTGCACAGTTACATAATCACACAGAGAACAGGCTCAACAGTTGTGTACAGATGTGTCCTCACCGGCTGTCTGAGTCTTCATCAACTGAAATAGTCAAGTAAGGGAAATAAATTTGGCATGATGCTTGAATTACAGTTAATGACATTTTTGCACAGGCAGTTGAAGAGCCTACTACTGCATGATGAGATGCTAATTCGAAGTGTACATAAAAGCACCCATCCAAACCATCACACTTTACTGGCGTAGGAACAAAAAATACTAATAAAAGAACAATAAAACAATAAGAGTCCTGCAGAAATCCCAAACCTGAATAGGATATTTTTCCGTTTTTACCTCTTTGAGGGGTTTTTTAAGTATTTTTGGAGGCTGTACATGCATGTGCTGCTCAACTCCAACTAGTTTTTACTAGACCTTAATTAGGGCCCTGGACCATTTAGGTGAGCCTGGGCCCGTGCATACTACCCGACTCATTGGAAGGACACTAAATGGAACGAAGCCGTAATTAATCTGGTCAAATAGTTTACCGTTCAACGACATGTCTCAATGGCCGCTATGGCATGAAACCTGACCATTGTACTCTTCTGAGAGGAGGATGCGGAGGAACACTACCCCAGCTGAATTTATTGGCTGCACAGCTGTAGGCTATTTATTTTTAATTAACACTCACAGGCGCGGACGCGGACGTGGACCCCCCCCCCCCCCCCCCACACACACACACACACACACACACACCACGACTGTGCAGGAGTGACATACCTGAGCACCTGCTGCTTCTCCGAGGAAGGGCTGCTCCTCGATTTTCTTGTGAACCTCGGGAACTTAAACCTCTTCTTCTCTCGGTTTTCATCCACATCCACCTCCTTGTCCAGGTTGGCTTCGCTCCTGGAGAACAAACTTCTCAGGGCATTTTTGGATGAAGTCTTCCTCGCCATATCCCGCCAACTAACGAGGCCCGTCTGGTCCCTGGGGTGGCGGAAGCTTTTTGACCAGTGCTGGTGGTGTTGAAGGCCGGTGGGCCAGGATTAAGAGCACTGCGGTCGGCGCTTGTTTACAGGTGATTGTCGCTCCTCCACTCGCAGCGTCGCGGTGTGCAGCTGCTGGCGGAGGGTTGAGGTGTGGCGACACGCCCCCGCCCGGGCAGCCTCCATGCTCCTACCTGACGTTTGGTCCTCAAACAAAAAATGGAGAAATAGGGATTTGTAGTAATGCGTTTTTATGATCTAAATGCTGTGTGTTGCCTGTCATAGTTTATTTTCATTTGGCTTGCAAGTTATTGCTAAAGAATCATATGACTGAGCTACCAAAAATAAAAGATTTTGACTAAATTCCAAACTAATAAGTCTTCTTAGTCTCATTATTAGAGACAGAGCCAAGTGAACCCAAAGTATCCTGAATTATTCACTCCAAAACAGATGTGTGTGTATATTGAATTCTCGTCACTTGTCAAATGAATACCTCTGGCAGCAGAATCCTGACAATGCGGAGGATGAACCATCATGGAGGCACAAGCCCCTGGGCAGCATGTAATACCACCACCAGAGAGAGGAAGTGGCTGATACCAAGAATTCCTACCAGTGGAGCTGGAGAAGGATGGCCTGAAAGACGGCACAGAGGCACCACTCATGGCAGCGCAAGAGCCGGAACTTAGTACCAGGTGGCTCGAGACCGAGGACAGTTCAGCACAGAGTAGCAGTGGACAGAGGCGTCTATGGAATGGCCAGCATATTGTAGAACATCTGCGCTGAGTGTGAGCTTTAGTCGAACAGTCAGAACTGAAGACCCCTCCTAAGGTGGTGGAGAACAACCAGGCAAAGATGCAGTGTGACTGACAGAGTCAGAATGACTAAATGGTGATGGGTGACCAACTGGACGTGATGTTAATGGACGACTAACAGAAGAAGGTCGGCCTCGAGCGTAAGGTAACATTAAGAAGGAACACGAGAAGCTGAATGCATACCAAGAGCTCAAAGAGGCGCTGGAGAAAATGTGGGGAGTAAAGGCAACAGTGGTGCCAGTAGTCAGAGGAACCAGAGAACTGGAGACTGTGACTCCCAAACTGGGAGGGGGGCTCCCGCAGATACCAGAAGACAGCAGTCCTAGAAACCACTGAGACACTGAGCCGAAAACTACCTGGCCTCTGGTGGAGGACCTGAGCAAGGGGAAGACCCTCAGAGGGGGGAGGATTTAAAAATATATAAGTATATTTAGGGGGGAAAAAAAAACTCCAACTGTCCTGGGAAATCATTTGGGATCATCTTCATGGAATTTACTTTCTTTATTGAACAAGTTTGTCAAACAGGTTCAGAGTTGCATTTGGAACAGATCATAAAGAGCAACGCAACATAACACTCCTTGAGTGTGTGTGTGCGTGCGTGTGTGCGTCCCACCACCACCCATTCTCATTAATATTAAACCTTCTCCCTCCATGCAACTTTAGATTAAATACCATTCCTCAATGACACACACTGAATAGAATATTTATACATATATTTTTTTAGTTCCATGATAATAAATGTAATATTCATCTGTATTAACCATTCAGTAATGGTCTTTTTTAATTGATATATGTATATAAAACCTCTTCATATGGTTGTGATACAAGGTGACGTCATATTGCCAGCTTCTTACTATAAGCGCTCTGTGTGAACAGCGACACTCGGTGGTCACCCCTGGAATCGCAGCTTTTGTATTACTAGGAGTGCACGTGCGTATCTCTGCCTCTGGATGGCGCTACTAGACTCCTCAATCCGGATCAAGTCAGCAAGTACAGTTAGTTACTGTGAAATGACAGTAACCTGATGGACTCTGATGGGGAAGAGAATATGACCCTTCTCATGTTACCCAGGATAAAAATCCTTCCTCAATGACCGCATTTAACTTTATTTGGGCTGAACGATGTTGTCAAACTGAAAGCAAGAACAAGCAAATGATTAACTGATGTGACACTCATTAAAGTGTCACCTTTTCATCAATATTCAAGGAAAGTTCCTTATCACTTTAGCCAGTCACTAAATATTTGCCGTGCGGTTTATGATGGTGAGATAATTCATATCGTTTAAATAAGCCTCATTTAACCAGGACTCTCCCGAGAGAACCTCCAGCAACACGCTGACTAAAATGATCTTCGACTGAAATGATAAGTGAACAAGTAACTATATATATATATAACTGCTGCTCATATGAACATATTATTGTCACTGAGTTTGTCCAGTATTCTTAAGCAGGTTTGTTGAGTTTATTTTTGATAAAAGACAATTTGATCCTGTAACATGCTGCAAAAAAGTTGAAGAGAGCAGGATTCATCTCTGGATCGTTTTCATGTCTGATGATCATGTTTTACCAGCGCAGGTTTTCAAAAAAATGACCATTAATCAAACTACAGGTGAATTTTAACACTGCAGGACAGTCAGAACATTGTTCTGACAGTTGAAGAATAAACTTGACTTCTATAATTTTAGTACCAACGCATCTCTTATATTGTAAAACATAGACCACTTTTTTTTAAAAATAAAAACAACTGGATCAAATTCCTTCAATTTTTTTTTTTTAGCGACAACCAAGATGTCAGTTAAAATGACATTTCTAAAAGGATTTACCTCTTTATTGCCTCTTTACCGATCACCAAATACAGTGACCTCACCCACCTTTAGACCCATTACCAGTGTCACTACACCCATTTATATGTCTTTTACTGCAGGCAAACAACGTTCCACTGAAGGCTCAGCCTGTAATCTGTCTTTGAGTGATCCCTCAACATGAATCACTCACTGTCACTTACTGAAAACTGGAGGAGAACATTGACTTCGGTCTGTTTCGGAGTTTGCAAATGCGTGCTCAGCCACGTGATACACACCTTCACACGCTTTTCCATGGAAAGAGGTTCAGACATCGCTGCTGAATGAAAGCAAAGTCACCTGAAACCCTCGAGTAGCAATGAATCACAGGAGCATCATCGATTGCGCAGCGCAGACGTTTCACATCCAGACAAAGCGGTTCAAAAAAACTCACACGTTGTTTCAAGCCTCATTTTCTGATCCGATGCATTTTACCACGTGGCATCTGACAGGCTGACTCCACGGGACCTCTAACGTGCCAGGACAGTTCACAAATGAGGCTCGTTGCTCATCAGCCTAATTTTGAAAACTGACACCAGGTCTTACAGGCATTTTAAAGAAAGACCGCAAGAGTCAAAATCTAAAAACAAAGTTACTGTTTGTGACCATATGCATCTTATTTTTGCAATTTTTTGTAACAATATGTAAGAAATAATCCATGTTTGTTTTAATAGTTTTACAAACTCTGTAAAAGATGAACCCAGTAATGAAAAAAAACAACAGCGGGGGACTGCATACGAATGCGAAATTAAATTATGATATTGCACAACTGCACGTAACCAACTACGTGTTTCCCGTCCGATGTCATTAATATTATACAAATGAAAGCAGCAGAAATGTCAATATAAACTGAGATGAATAACATTTGCACCTTTTTTTAAAATTTGGCATAAAAACAATAATATGATTTGTTTGTTTCAAACTAAACACTCCGACTCTAACAAGTTCAATACTAACAGTTCTCGGGTCAAACGTTTGCTGAGAGGTAGTTTTCTTTGTAAAACTTACGCCATATAAAGCTTCAGATGGATTGAGATAAAAAAAAGAAAAGAAATTCAGTGTGTTACCTTGTCAAAGTGTCTAACAGCAAACAGCTGGAGAATGTGACTAACTTTGCCCCCCCCCCCCCCCCCCCCATAATAAAAAGGTGATATTTATTTATTTCATGAGGAGAGTCACTAAATATGTGTGATGACGCATTCGTTCCCGGAGCTGATCCCGTATCCAACTACCTCGTTACAGTATTCGATGACAACACGTGCTGATGCAAGCTCAGAACGAACCTGAGTCGGAGCTGTGACACGGCTGACTTGGTTACACCACGATAGTGACAGAAGCTCAAATGTGTCTGTCTTTTCTCTTTGGAGTTACGTTCCTAGACTGCACCTTTCTTACAGTTCCCCCATCACGTCCCCCCCCCTCTGCCTGCCTCGTACCGTAAGCTGACTAACCGCAGTGAAGTCGAATTCTAAGACAGGGAATGAACACAATGGCTACAGGCAATGATTCTGTGTTTTTACACAGTTCTGGTAAATTGGAAACGCCGGCGGAGAACAGAAATAATGTTGGCTCGTGACTGGTGATGAATGTGACTGAACTAGTCCAATAACTGCTCTGTTGCATGTTTCTACGGTGTGTAAGTGACAGCTCTCTCTGAGGGTGAGTTTAGTCCTTGAGGCGTAGATTCTCTTTGAATAACTGTCAAGATAGTTACTCATGTCAACTCAGCAGTGTCAGTCTAACTAACCTCCAGGAAAATTTCAGTCCAGTCAGTCTTTTTTTGGAGTTGGAGCTATCAAGTTTGTACGTCATGTCATATTGCAACATAGACGCCATCGTCACGGATCAAACTTCTGTGGGAATTTTCAATACCCTGAAAAATATTTCCTAGTGTAGAAAACCCAAGAAACGAGCACGACAACCTCATTCTCTCTACCGACTGATGGGAAGTACTGCAAAAAAAACAACAAATCTAATTAAGGGCCCGTTTTCATGTTAATTGCAGCTGGCAGCCGGCCAGCAGGATAAGATTTACTGTCACCACTGCAGTGTCTTGACTGTATGGTGTGTAGGAGTTTCTGCAGTGGGGTTCTCCCATATAGCAGAAAACACTCGAGGAAATACGATAGAACGAGGAACGATGACATAGCAGACAGAGAGAGAGAAAGAAAAACTTACTGTGACACCTGAACCGTGCTTACAGTAACCGTCTTACAGCTGCTGACTGGAAGTGTGTTTGACTGTCACGGTAACAGTTATGCTAGAATCACATTTTTGAGTTTCCTGTTCGCTTTAATTTGCTCACTGTTCCTGTTAGTCCAGAGAGAGACAGTAAGAAATCCAGTCATCTGTGACTTTAACATTTAAAAAGTCAGAGTATCTCATAACTTAACTTCAGTCTTTACACCATTTCCTCACCCTTTTAAACTCTGTAAAAAAATACATGCGCTCAGTGTAACGAGTTTTTTTGAAAAAAAATGATTCAAGATGTCCCTTTTCTTTGAATTAACACTGAATTTCCAGTTTTCTAGGAAAAAGAAAAAAAATCTAGAGGAAGTAGTAGGAACTTGAACAAAGGCGAATGTAGTACCAGAAAGGGAGTTAAAAGTATACAAGGAGTAATAAATTGAGCAGGTCCAGCAGATTATCAGGAATTTTAATGATTCGTGGTCACAGAATAATTAATTGTTATCACATAAAAGCTTCTGAGATCACGGTTACGTTAAATTCAGTTTAGGAACGTGTTTAAAAACACAAGGTGTTGCACAATAAGTTTTACAATTCAGAGAAGACTTAAATTCTAGTCAATAAAAATAGATGGATAAATAATTGAAAGAAAAAATCTTCTTCAAAATCTAAAAAATGTTGAGGCGATATCAGCCGTGACTTGGTAAATGATTTTATGAGAAATGTTTTTAGGATTTCTGATGTTCTTGCTTGACCTCAGTCCAGCAGTGCACTCCAAACATTCAGTGTAAGAGATTTCGGCCTCCGTTGTTCACAGTTTTATTTTTCCGGAAAGGATGAGGAAGTAGTTGTATACTGAAGGCTTCATTCCATAAAAGTCTTTTATAGGCATCAAAAGATATCAGCAGGAGCCTTCATGTCTCCCTCACTATTTGAACATAACACTCAAAGTTTCACATTTTAGACGCAAACTGCAGTCTCCCTACTGTCAAAAATGTGTTGTTTTTTTTTAATTGTAGCTTCACTGTACAGATGCATGTTGGTGTAGATTTTTTTTTCGCCAAAGGGATGCTTTCACGTCAGTGGATGAAAGAATACACAATCTGTTGGCTCAGTGAAAATCTGATTCGAATTTTTGGAGCTACGAGCAGGAATTGTGATATCACAAAAACTCTGAGGCAATCTGGGGAACCAGGAATTCCCAACATGCAACAAGCATCAGCAGCACAGGAATAATGTAGAAACCTGAAGCCTACAGTGGACGTAGAGTAAGAACTGACCTAAAAGAGAAGTAGGACACATGTGCATAGTAATTGTGAAGTAAATAATATGAATTCAGACTTTATTTCTAATAAAGCAGAGTTTTTGTATTTTAGGGACTTGAATGTGGTACTGCTCTTTTTGTTTGTCTGTTGCCAAACTCACTACAGAAACACATTGCAGTATTCATTGGGGTATGTTTCTGTTTGCTTGTTGTTTAAATTGTGTGTGTGGAAGGAATATTTTTTTCTTTAATTTAATTTAATACCCACAATCCCTCCTATACAAACGGCTACACAATCCTGGTTCTCCAGATTGCAATATTTTCCTCAATGTTCTAAGTATGGAAAGATATCTTAGATTTCTCTGTTTAAAAAGGGTTAATGCTGTTCATTCAAGTTGTACAGCTAAACTTGCAGAATAACGTCTCAGTTTGAATCCTTGCCAAGTTAGCTGTTCACTTATTTTTCAAGACTTTATGGAACATTAGCAGCCACATGCAGCTAGCATTAGCAGCTCAGTGCACATGCCCCTACGTTTGGCAGACTAAGGCAGTGACAGTAAGCAGCCTCATCAGCATGAAGCTAGCATTAGCAGCCGCATGCAGCTAACATCAGAAGCCCTACCTAGCAAGCATTTACAGCCTCCTGACATGGCGCAACATTTAGCAGCATGAAGCTGCTAGCATCAGCAGCCTCATGCAACTACAGCTAGCATCGGCGCCTCAGGCAACTGTCCATTTTTTTCAGGTAATGCATATTTTTATGACTGTATTTTTCTATTTATGGTGTTTTTACTAGAAGTCACAATGTCTTACCTTTTTTCATTCGGGTATTTCCTCCTTGAATTACACTCCAGATAAATGTAGCGTCTTACACCAATTCAAAATTGAAGGTTGCGATGCTAGCTTGATATGATGGATCTTACTAGAAGAACGCAGGGTTTAAGTCCAGCAGCTCAGGGTCATTGTGTGTGGAAGCTTTAAAAGACAGCCGTAAATACAGTCTTCATGTATCATTTCAGAAATTATTTGTATCTTCATGTTTTTCCATCATTCTAAACAAGACAGAAAGCGGAAGTATAGAAACAATAGCTTTAATTTGCTACATCACGTCAATATAAAAAGTATCATGAAAATAGCCTCTGACATATAAATTGAACATCTCCATAAGCTGTTACCAAAAATAAACTACATGGACAAACATTGTACAAAAAAATAGAAAATGATTAGAGGACATACAGAACTGACTCAGTGGTAAATTTTTCAAGAACATTTCTGTTTAAAACCAAAAGCACATCGATATGGTCGATATGTCTTACATGTCTTCAAGGCCAAATTTTTTTGAAATGTTGGAAAATTTGATTAATGTACTCCATAAGAAGTAATATACCCACAGTTTGATTCAGTCACCAGTCAGTCAGCAATGCATTCCTTTCCTGAAAGCAGGAGAATATCTGCACTGATATGTTTACGTCGCGGAACCATTTGGATGAAGCCTGTGCTCAAAGTATTTACAGTAAAGCTTTGTCAGACATTTGAATCAGTAAGAAGCTATTGAACTCTACCCAGTGACTCTGCATTGAATAGAATTGTTGCAGAATAAATAAGTCGTTTTGTACTTTTGTCAAGATGATATTTTTTCACCTTTTGGTTTTGTTTTTGTTTTGTTTTTAAATGTCATATTTGGTTTGGGGCAGTGCAGTTTATCTCTCATACTTTGTTTGAATTTGTTGAGATGTTGAAAAAATGTTGAATCCTTTTAATAACCGCTGAAGTTTTTGTCAATTTCTCATGAACACACATTTTTAAAGATACCTGATTTTCCCTTTTCTTTCAGTATAAATAAAAAACATTAACAGTGATTGGGTGCAGGAAAATTATGGCTTGACTTTTCATTTATTTTACATACGCACCTCAAATGAGACGCAGTCACACGATGTAAAACAAGCACAAATAATTAAGTGGAGGTTTTTGTTTTTTTTTTCATTTTACTGTACCTGAGTCCATTTATGTCTAAGACTAACTGAAATAAAACAATGATCCAACTAAATAAATAAAGATAACTAAAACTGTTCAAAAAGTAATAAGTTAAAGCACAAACATAAGCAAAAACACTTGTCTACCTGAGTGAAAACCATTACATTAAAATAACAATTCACAGTTTAACAAGATCCTCCCCCTTTTCATTTCTTGAACTGAGATTTTGGAGGAAGTACAATCACTGAATACCCGCGATCAGTCTTTGGAAAACTCTTCTTTTGGTGCTGCTCATTGTTAAAGTCTATACTTTCTATCATGTGACAAGTTTCATTTGGCGACGTCTGTTTTCTTGATTGATGACAGGCTTTATGTCCATCTTTATAGTTCCTCTTTTCCCTTCAAGTGTTTGTTCGATTCCTGTTCACTGTCCTTCTGTCTTCACCACCGGCCGTTTGTGGAGATGAACCACGCTGGCCCTCTCCTGATAAGCTAGCGGAGGGCTGTGGTGTGAAGCAGCTGATTGGGTCACTGGCATTGCTGGAGCGTTAATAGCCACAGTCAGAGCTTTCAGCAGTAGCGTGGCCTCCCTCTGGTCTTCCTTCCCCTCTCCCTCCAAGGTACGAGCCAACCAGCGCTCAACAGCCTCCTCCACCTGCGGTGCTGTCGCCGTCTCTGTCAGTGTGTCGGCCTCTTGGCTGGCGTCAAAGCGCTCCACCATCTCTTTCATGTGTACGTTGACTGGAGCGTTGGCCAGGCAGCAGCTGCGCTGGTGGATGCGAAGGGAGAAGCGGTGGAAGAAGGCCTGGGCGCAGAGTTGGCAGCGGTAAGGGCGGTCATGACTGCTGTGGAGGCGACGGTGCAATTTGAGGTGGATGTACTGGGTGAACTTGGTGCTGCAAAGCTTGCATTGGTAGGGTTTCTCCCCGGAGTGTAGTCGCAGATGAGTCTTTAAGTTGCTGGTGCTGCTGAAGCGCTTTTGACACACCTGAAAAGTATGAGATGAACAGTTAAGGCTTCTGAAAGTAACACTCATGACAGATTGCTTCATTTAACAAAAAACTGATTCAAGGATTATCTTGGAAAAAAAAATACAATGCTGTCATTATGATATTAATAGTTCAGTATCAGGGCAGATCGGGTTATTCCTGTTGTCTTGGGTACTAAACAGGATGGATTTAGAAGGACAAGTTCAACTAGACAGCACTCCAAACATCCACACCCACACAGTCACGCTCCCAAACAAAAGGATAAAGATGCTATTACATGAGGTATGTTGTGTTTTGATGACAATCAAACAAGCTCTGTTCCCAGAAAGGAAGCTGAGGGTTCACGCGTTTTCTTGATCTCTCACTCTATCAGTGTCACTGTAACCCACACAGTCTGTAATTCTGAACATACCTGACATTCATGTGGTTTCTCGCCCGTATGTACGAGGTGGTGTTTCTGGAGGTGGGCCAGCTGAGTGAAACTCTTTTTGCACAAGTTGCACTGGAAGGGTCTCTCACCGCTGTGCACTCGGAGATGGACCTGCAATATCACAGACACCGAAAAGGGAAAGGATGAGTATCCAATTATAAATAATGACAAAATATATAGAGAAGGGTCGGAGCCATTACCTTGAGGTTTGACAGCTGTCCAAAAGTCTTTGTACAGATGTTACATTCATACTTGATCTTCCCATTCTGTTTCTTCAGTGGGTAGGGCAGGGATTTGTGGCCAGGGCGATTACGCAGTGCAGGGTTGTTTTTGGTAGTAGCTAGGGTAAGGTTCATGGCCTCTTCACAGCCAGATGGAGACTTCTCAGGGGATTGAAGTTGGCTGCTTGGCTTTGGGACAGGGGAGAGCTCTGGTGTGTCTGGGGCACCTCGTGGTGGTGACACATTTGGGGTTAGTTCTTTCAGACCTCCCTGTGGAGATGGAGGGTAGGGAAGGGACACTGGAAGGAGATTATGCTGGCCGATGGTGGGGTATGGGAGTCCGTCTGTACTCAGGTAGCTGCTGTACCTTAGGGATGCTCTTGACGGCAGCATCCCAGGAAATGGAGGGGAGTAGGAGGGGAGTAGGAGGCGAGGATAGTGTGGGCCGTAAGGAGGAAGGAGCTGGTAAGTGGGCTGGAGAGGTCTGGATTGAGGGTAAATGGGATACGTTGACACCAGCCCTTCTTTGTGATTATAGAGACCGTGGAGATGAAGAGGGAGATTTCGGTGTCCAGATTGAAGTGCAGGGTGGTGTTCGGGCAAGTAGTGATGGCTCATACCCAGGCTTGGTTCTCTGTGTCCAGACTGAGGGGAAGGAACGACCCCCCGGTCATCTAGAACTCTGTCACTCTTCTCTTCCTTTCCAATCTTTTTACTGAAGTCCATGATTTGGTCATCGGGAGTGTCGGGTGGGGTGTCTCTCTCCAACATCTCCACATCCACTTTCTCCCCTCCATCATCATCCCTCTCCTCTTTCACCTCCTGCTTTGTGTGTTCTTTGAGCCACATCTGCTGATGAAGGTGCTGTTTGGTGCACTCGGCCTCACGGTCTTCATCAGAACTTGGGTTTACTGCAAGAGATGAATTGAAAACAAATAAAAGGATGAATCACGGAAACACACACGTGAGTATAGAAAGATCCACCCACAGAAAGCACACCCTCTTATGGTAAATGATAGTAGTTTCGCTTTTGACTCAACACGTCGTTAAGTTTCAGTTTGTCTATCACAGTAGTGATATTTGCGTGGGAGAACGGGTCGGCGGTGAAGTGTGTGGGCGTCCATGTGTCATGTCACGTATGAGCAGCAGTGTTAGTTTGGGAAACCATTTCTGAAATGTAGTTTTACCGTATACTGACCACAAGAATGGGTGAAACCTCTGTCGTAATTATTCTCTTTTTCAGAAAAACCTTGGCTGTCCCTAAATACAAGATCATTGAAAGGTCTGTAGGAGCATTTCACATTCGCTAATGTGCCCATTTACGACATGTAAAAATCCCGCTGATAATTGTGGTATTTTATTCATCTCATAAAAGTATACACACGTTTCCTCTCTCCTTCTTTCTTTGGTCACTCTTTTGAACAATATTCACCCAAAAATATCAATTTGTTTTTGTTGTTTTACCTCAAAAGAAGAACATCGATCTTCAAATGCCCCTTTTGACTTACAGAAAAGAGAGCTGAGATGTACGCAGTTGTTTTCAAAAGCGTTGTATTATCCTTTTATGTACACACTGGTACCTCGAGTTCTGAGTGTGTACCTGAGAATTACCTGCTAAAACACCAGATCACAATCCATGAGGAAACAAACCAGGAAATAAATGGACTTTACCTTGAAGGAAGTTTTTAATACAGCTAAAATTAATAATACAATGTCATGATACCATTTATTATCATTAGTCACCCAGGTGAATGTGACACTTCTTGTGTAGCCAGTTGCAATGAATCATCAGACTTTGTGGCAACAGAGAATCAGTCAGGATGAAGAGGAGATGACTTCCACTCAGAGCGAACACACACACAAAAAAGCAAAACCCATATGACTCATCAAGCTACTTTGACCGGCCATTACTCTCCCTGCTCTCCTCCAGATCCAACGTCATTTACCGCAGCTCATGAATTGTTTGGTCCGTGTGTGCGTGCTTGTTTACCATGATTGTGATCTTTTGTTAATATCTCTTCAATGAGCCAGGGAGGAAGAAAACACTCGAAACCTGCTTTGTCTAGATAACATCAGGTTGTTGTTTTTTTTTGCTCAAATGGGAAATCATCTGTATTTATTCACTTTGAAGCGAAAGAATTTTTTCCCTTATCACCATCAGAGCTTGATGCAGACTTTGAGCTTTGTGTTCAGTCACCACCACAAAAATAAAAATGTCATTTTTTTTATCAGATCTTGGAGAAAAAAACAAACAAAAGCTGTTCTTTCTGTGCTTCAAATGAGCTTTTAAATGTCTCATTCCTCAGTAGCATTACTGACCGAGGGAATCATGCTCATCAAATGTGTAAATATAAAATATTTTCGACATAAAAGACCTGCTGGAACCTGTTGGTTGATTTATCTTGAATGGACAGAAAAATAAAATATGTCACTTACTGAGTCTGATGTCGTCCTGCTGGCTGCATAACCTCTGGGTGAACTCCTGGCTGTACCACACCAGCAGCTCCTGTTTAGGATCCACCGGCCGGATGGTGTAGAAGTAGATGTCCTGGCCGTTCTGGCACGCCACCAGGTTCTGTTCGGCCAGACAGCGCGCCGGGTTGACATATCGCATCCAGTTACTCCTGTTGACGTCATAGCCATCAATGAAGTTCTGAAGCTGCCCACCGTTGTAAATCTGCAAGAGACAGAAGTTGAGATGAAAACACTGGACGGAAAATTGAATTATTGATTAAAACACATTTTTACACTTGATATGTGTAGATGATCATTTATCTATCCATCCATTCATTCATCCATTTTCCATATCGCTTGACCGTTAAGGGTCGCCGGATGGAGTGGGGGGTAGTGGGGGTGTTGGAGCCTATCCCTGCTGACATTGGGCGACAGGCCGGGTTCACCCTGGACGGCTCACCAGTCGCGGGGCCAGATTTTCATTTAATTTAGTATATATTCGTTTAATATATAGATTAAATATATGATGTAAATTTCAAATGTAAAAGTAAATGAAGGAAAAAACACAACTAAGGTTTAAATATAAATCACATAGACCTACGAAGGAGATCAATTAAAATTATATTTGGGGGGAAAAAAAGAAAAGAAAGAAAAGTCGGAATAATCACCGCTGCCATGTACAGTTTGTTATCCTCTCCTTGACTTCACCTCTGCTGTACGTGTCCTCACTGCTACACTCGTGAGTGTCTTTGCGCTCCGGCGGTCATTTTATATGAGACACTTCGCGGAGGGAGGCGTGGTCCGAGCAACTCACCACATTTGCGATCTCACTATTATGTCGCTCCCTTTTTCTCTCTGTCTCACTCACTTTCTTCTTTCTGTTTCCTTCTCATGATTGCAAGCGATCATCTCAAAACAAAACAAAAAAACAACCTGAGCCCACGACCACGGAAGCACTAAAAAGGAAATGTCATCTGCACCGGCTTCCTGACAGACAGGAGCTGGCAGGAGACCAAAAGTACACGCCACTCACGGCAGCACTTCCTCTCTCCTCACCTGTTAAATAATCACCTCCCATGGTATGTCAGACTTTCACTATTGCGCGACGGAAGGAACCTCCGTGTTCAAGTTTACAGGAAAAGAAGGAAAACATGTAGAATGGTAGCAGGAAGGTCTGCTGGGAATTGAGTGAGCAGAAAGCAAAAATTTCCTGTGTGACACAAGGTGGATAAGAGAAAAGAAACACGGGGCCAGGAGTGTGTGTGCGTGCGTGCGTGCGCGCGTGTGTGCGTGTGTGTGTGTGTAATAAACAATAACCCCATCCTATGTCACACAGTGCCAGGAAGACTCTGATGACTCCGTCAGAGTAAATTCATTGTTACGTGCGACCGATGTTTATAACTTCCTCAAAGTTTTTTGACCAAAACCCCTTTACGGCACTGCTCCGCTGTGGGAAAGGTTTTTCTGTTTCCTGACTGACATATGACAATGAATTTCATGTGAAACTTGTGAGAGTGAGCAATAGCTGTTGTGTTTTTGTTTTTTGTTTTTAATTACAGAGGAAGATGGCCGTTTGTCCTCAAAAGCTCTTAATCAAACGGATTCCCAGGCGGTAGTTTTCCACTTCTAAAATGATGTGTATGTATATATGTGTGTGTATATATACATACACATATATATGTATGTATATGTGGATATGTATGCATGTATGTTTATGTATGCATATATGTTCATATATGTATTTATGTGTGTGCATATATGTGTATATGTATAGTGACTTATATGGGTGTATAAGTATAAATGTTTATATGTGTGTATATATGTATATATATGTCTATATGTACATGTAAATTTGTATATTCAAACACGTATATTTGTGTGTGCATATATATATGTGTGTGTGTTGTTCTTACCCTCCAGAAGTATTTTCTGTTGGCGTGTTTTGGAACGTTGTCTTTGGTGTAGATGTCTCCTTGCAGGGGCCCAAAGCGAGTCCCCTGAGGGATGTATTCTTTGCTGAACACACCTGTGACCTAGGAAACAAGTACGCACATTATTATAAAGCACCACAGAGAGAAATCCTAAAAAAAAAAAAAATAGTGCAATATTCAGGGTTATACTTGTTATTCAGGGTTATACTTGTATTGTGGGTTCAGTGTACATCCAGCAGACTACTGGCCTGCGTGTTGGCCTCGTCATGTTGACCCAGACGGCTCTAGAATCACGTTAAAGCCTTCAAGGTGACCCATTTTCTACGCTAATGAGTTAAAACGAATGAGGAGAATTACACTTTCCCTGACCTACTCCGCTCTCTGACTTGCTGTCCTCACACAGAGTGGAACAAGCAGAAAGGACGTTACTGTTTCTCCTCTAACGTCATCAATGCTTCGTACAGTATTGTCGCACTGTGAGACGATACTGTACTTTTAGCGACAGAAAACACACACACACACGTTACACATTGTGCTTGTTCAGCAGATACTTACAGAGATCTGATTATACAGTGTTCTACCTTTAGGTGAGTCAAACATTTCTTCCATAGAATACACACCTCGTAGCTTGTCTGAACATGTTTTGTATGTTGTAGAAAAAGAAATGTGGGATTAGTCAACTCTGAGTAAGTGGCATTTTTTTTGTTGCTGTTGTATTTTTGCCCAGGGGTGTAATAAGATTTAAAAAAAACAAACTTCTGTTAGATTGCTGATGTTTTGAGATGTCTTTTCGGGAAGCTGAGTAAAATAAAAACCAGAGACAATCCAAACAGCTCGGACATTTTCCATTTTCTTTCATTTTCGCTGGCTTTAATTATTGATAGGAATTATAAGTTCATTTTGCTGGCCCCTGACACTGATGTAACGTGATCCACTAGAAAAGGGATGACTCAAGTTTCCGAAATGAGGGTGAAAAACTAAATAAAGTGCTGTAATGATGGGATCCATTATGCCCAGGTCAGCCTTGATATGATGTCAGTATAATCTATAGCGAAAATATTCACAATATACATAATTTTTGGTTTATTTTCCAGGGATTAATAGACATCTCAGAGTTTGACAGGCTTGGGGTCAACCTTCTTCCATACGCCCCCAAACACACTCACACGCCATCAGGCAGTAGCATCTGTGGCACACTCAGTGTCTTCAGGAGCTTTGTTTTCAATCCCCCCCCCCCACGCCCATCCCCACCCCCCATACGTAAACACACACTCTCTCTTCCTGCCATTGAGGAATTATCATAGGAACCGACCCTCGGCGTAGGATTATCTCAACCACTTGTGCAAACGCCGAGGCTTCAGAAGACAAACACCACAATCTTGACCACCTTGTAATCTTTTATCATCAGCAGTAAGACTATGGGTTTTTATAAAAAAGTGATGAAGTAATTAATTAATCACAAGAACAACAGGTCATTTAGGGTGGCTGGAGTGTGTTGGTGCATGTGTGAGTCACCGACAAGGCGAGTGAGGTGATTCCTAGATGTGATGAGCCAGTGTGACAGGGATATTGTGCTTCGTTGGCGTGGCGTGACTAACGCATGGCTGTGGCACTGTTGCCGCCGCTGCTTTAACCGCTCAGTTCAACCAGGTTGGAAGGGAGGGGGACAAGAGGAGGAGGGGGATGGAGGGAAGGGTGTTGGAAGAAAGGAGGGTGGGCCTTCTTACCCACGCTATCATACTCCATGAGGGGCCTCTTGTTCAAACTTCCTTCCCCCATCCCTTCAGTTTTTTCCTGAACTTGGAATAGCTTGTACGCCTGCCAGGTTGAAGCTGATGCCTGGCTGGCTGCCCGTCCCCAATGAAAGTTAATCATCTGGTTTTAACCTAAATCCCCCCCCCCCCCCCCCACACACACACACACCCCTCAGCAGCTTCTCTCCCTCTCCCAACCCCGCTGCATCCACACACACAGACACACACACACACACACACCCCGGCACCCGTTGCTAACGCCCCATCTGCCACGTGCCCCACCCACCCTACTCTGCCTTTCGTGGCACGCTTAGGAATGAAAAATGGGAAGGGGATAAAGTTTGCCAAAGGGATGAAGATGCCTCAAGGGACGGCACTAGAGAGGAAGATGCCTGGATTCTTCCTGTTGACAGACATGCAGAGGATGTGAAAATTAGCCAACCCACTACAGCGGATTTATCGGGCCTCATTCATCCTGCACACAGTAGATCTTGTTGACAAAAGTATTTTTTTAAGTTCTCAGTTCAGTAACTAAATCCTCATGGCCTTTGCTCCTGGCATCTATATCTCTCTACCTCTTGGAACTGTTTACAAAGATTTTGTTCTAGAAAGTTCACAATAGATGTCAGGGGCAAAGAATTCCAGAGCCATCAGGCTTTAAAGTCTTGTGAGAACATTTCTTGAGTGAAGTGAAACCTAGAAGTGGCTTATAAATTAAAAAAAATAAAATAGATATATGCTGAAGCTGCGAAATGCAGGATGTGTCCTCAATGTAGTCGTTTTGAGGCAACAAGATCTAACTTGTTGCTAAATATATAACATTCACTGATAACATCAAATCTCTCCAGGTTTGAATCATCTACCAGACCAAATGGAACAAGCAAACTGTCTGGGAAAATCCCCACTCCCGAAATTTCTAGAGAACTCTGAGCCATTAAGATGTCAATCACTCATACACGCACCAGTCACAGTGCGCAACAGTGTTTTATGACCTGAGGAAATAAGGCTTTGCAACAGCGACTCCAGGGAAAAGATTCATCAGAAAGAAAACCTACAGAACCAGTTGAAATAGAACAGATTACATGTGAGCGTGTGTACTGATGCGTCTTTGCGTCTCTTATCAGAAGTCTTAACAACCTACAAAATCGAGTTTCTCAGAATCACGCGTGAAAAGCGTTTATCACAAAAGCTGGAGGATTTGAAAATAATCTGTCATGTGATTTTTATCAGCTCAGTTTGCAGCGGTGAACGCAGCAGTGAGATGAGGAACCACTGCAGAAAGTGCTGAAAGAAATTGTTGGGACAGAAAGAGGAAGGGGCGGTGAAAGCGACCGCAAGCATCAGGGTAAATACACAACATCACGCTTTCTTCCTTCTGAGATCATTCTGTCTTTCAGAAACAGAGTCATGATTGACGTGCTTCATTGTGGTTAATTTGTCAAGCCTGATTTTACTGGATTAGGCTCACCTGAGCTGGAGGTAAAGAGGACGAATAGAAAGAAAACAAAAGGGAGGGAAGTCTTGATGAGATGAGATCACCTGGTGGAAGCCAAGCTGATCCTTGACATTGTACTCTCTCTCTCTGTCTCTGTTTCTCTGTATCTCTTTCTGTTAGTATGTGTGCGCGCGCGCGTGTATGTGTGTGTGTGTGTGTGAGAAAGTGCCTGAACGTGTTATTACGTGCATAAGAGTAGACAAAAGAAGTAACCAATGACAGAAAACATTCGGGTGACATAATGAAATCAAGCCTCTAGTGTCCTCACGGTGTCCCCTGCCCCACATTCACACACCAACACACACACACGCAAACTGGCCACTGTGTATTATATGTGAAAAACTCATTAGTCAGCAAATCTTTTGTTCGGAGCAACCCGATGCAGATGGACCAACAGAGTGTTATGTAACAGAGAATTAATATTTTGAAGATGTAAAGCTGTCAAACTGCACTGTTCTAAAATGGCATCAGAAATATTGTCTGCTGTATTAAACTCAGTGGTGGGTTGAATAAAAATATATGTGCCGTTAATGTGCTTCACTACATATTGGATTATAGTTTTATATTTCCAGACACAAGGCGGTAATGTTTTCAGTGCAGGACTATGCAAATGCTATATAGCAGGTTTTCCCCAAACTTGGTCGAGGGCTGTAGCACAGGCTAAGGAAGAGCCCACTACATGTTGGGGCAGATCTATGTGACAGAGCCAAAAATTGCATTTTTTTGCATTGAGTTTGGTGCATCTTTGCATTCCTGGGTGATCTATTCCTCAATCAGCCTCCTACCTCATTGTCTTTGCTGTATTCGAACGAGAGGTTGCGCGGTATGGACGTCATGGCTTTGGGCAGGTTGAAACTGGGGTTGGACACCTGGTCCGGCACAATGTAGGTGCAGTTGAGAGCAAAGTCCACTTCTCTCCAGCTGCTCATGTCTCCTGATGTGCTATCCAGCTTCATTTTTGATGATTCAGATGTAGGAGCTGCTTTAATTTGGTTTGGTTTAGGTTGCTTTGGTATTAGAAATACTTTGGTTTGGCCGGGTCAGGACCCTCGTCTTAGGTACGCTGGTTAAAGCTCAAGATCTGAAAAGGGAAAGTAGGAGAAAGACTTTTTAGTGCCATATATAAAATTCACAATACAGTAAACAAATCAAGTCAACTTCTCTTTTTTTATATAAACGCCTGCAAGCAGCCATTCATTCATGAATCAGGTCCATTCATGAAGAATCAGAGTTCATTGACACTGTTCTTGACAAACATCCTGCCGTTCACCATTCAGCTTCAGCATCAGTCGTCCAGCCACTACTTTATTGCTGTCTCTAGCATCCGTTCATCTTTCGTAGCAATCAAGTTTGTCACATTAGCATTAAATTAAAAAAAAGATACTTACTAGTAGACATTCATTCGGCTGTTGGATGCTCATTTCTTTGGCTATGCCATTCCTTCATGGCCTTTTCTGCCCTCTTCTTCTTCTTCTTCTTTCTTTTGGTTTCTCGATGTTTCTCCAGGAATTCCTCTCGGTTAGATCCTTTGAGTGTCTGCTCTCCCCGTGATCAGTCCGTCACCTTCACCAGAAAACTCATGAGCCCGGATTGCGCCAAGCTTTTTTAGCTCAACGCTCCAACCAATCATAAGCCGCCGTGGTCATGTGACTAAGCCATCTGACACACAACTGTTGGCTTTGGACAACAACATTAGTGACGTGGTACACTTGGAATAGCAAGTGGCTGTTGTGATGAATGCTTACACATACACACATACACACACACACACACACACACACACACACTCACACATCCGTGCACGCACAAAGAAAGAGATGTTAATGAATGAATAAAGGAGCAGCAGATGGCTGGCCTGTTGCCACTGGAAAACACACTCGTAGACTTTTGCTTGGTTTGGCACTTAATGAGCAATCTGCTGCCACTGTATCTCCTTGACCTACATCTCACTGTAGAACATCTTTAACTAAGACCCCAAAGATCCCTGCTGCACACCCACACACCCACACACACACGCGCGCACACGCCACAAAAACACGACTCTCTCAAACACACAAGCAAATTTCCTCATACATTTTAATTTTTTTATGCATTTGATAATCTTTAAGTACTATTTCATGCATTTGTTTAAATTTCATACAACATGCATTTAAACGTGAAGATTTTCTCCGCTTTTCAACTTTTACACGTAGCGCTCCTCATTCATTCACTAGAGCAGATGTAGGGCAGGTCACGGTGCACAGGAAAGAGACTTAGACACCTGTCTGGTGAGTGTCCCGTTTACTTTCAGACAATTACCTCACCTGGCGGTTTGCTTAAAAATAGCCACAACCGAGGGGTTAAAACAGCATATGGAAGATAAAAGAGAACGTGGCTTTACGTTATGTAAAGACGAAGCCCGTGCAAACAAAAGTAATGCTCTGTGTAAAATGTTCTATATTAGAAGTTTGATAAAACATTTATTGTGTTTTTTTAATTTATGTCTGATGCATGACAATTTTAATTATGAGACCCGTTACTTGGCAGAAATGTAAAATTCTTCCATCTCAGCGCTTTGAGTCACAGTAACTCTCTCTGTTTCTCTTTTTTTCATCCGGACTACAAGTTCAAATTGCAAAAAAAAAAAAAAAAAAAAAAAAATTAGGAATACAATGTTGAATAAACATACAAAATTCCAAAGTATGATTTCAAGATTCATACAGGCTGTTTTTTTTTATTGTCATATTAAACTGCATTGTGTGCCAATCATATAAACTGAGTTACAGCATAAGAGTGAGGATGTTTAATGTATGGAAACTGTCACATTTGATTAAATCTTCATTTAAAGATACACAATGAAACACAATGTGACAAAAAAATTGTAAAATGCTCAAATTAATCAATAAACAGAGAATAACCCTACAAGTTATTAATGTGACATTACGTCCACTGTTCCCATATAACTTTTTAATATATTAATATTTTGAAATAGAACAATATTTGTGTCTGTCTTTCACTCCTCCTCTTCCCCCCATCTCTCTTAACTTGGCTGGTGAAACAGTAAATTGGCTGCCATATGGCAAGATCGCTATTCCAAGACGGGAGCTTTACTGCCCAGTGTGGCGTGGGGGTTATGGGTTGTGGTAGAAGGTGTGCGTGCATGCATGCGTGTGTGCGTGCATGCGTGCATGTTGCATGTGCGTGTGTGTGGAGCAGTGAAGGATGGTAGGTCAGGATTTTGGCTCTTTCACTGGCTTGCGTCTGGCTGGGCTAATTTCTCTAATTTGCAGACGGTCTGGGTTCAGGCTCAATCTCAGAGGCTAAAGCCTCAGCACTCCAGGACAGCATGCTAGCCGGCTCACTCTGGCACACACACACACACACACACACACACACACACACACACACACACACACACACACACACACACACACACACATCCAGGACACCAGATGAACCAGACACACTTTTCCAGAGAGGTTAAGGGAAACTGGGCCTTTGCATGAAGAGGTCGGCACCAGATAAGTGGAGTGAAGACCCGAGGTCAACTATATTGAAGCTGTCTGAGACGGAGAAAATCAGACAAAGCAACAAGATAAGCTGACGGAGTTCGTGTGCTATGTAACAGTCTGGGTTTCCTGGACTTTTCTGGTGTCAGTTATAGCAGAGAGAAAGCCACCAGCTGCTCTACCATATGAAGACTCTACAAGTGAGATGCGTGATCTGCTGGTAAAAAGCTATAAGGGTATGAGTACCTTTAAGTATATCTAAGTGTCTAAATACCTATAGGTATTGAGTGGTCACCTCCACACTCTCACAGTTTGTAAACCACGGTGTCAGTGTACTAATTTCAACCAATTTCCCTCAAAAATGAATCAATTTCTTCTCGTGATGTTTCAATTATTTTTGTCAAAAATAATACAAGAACACATATCCAAAGCGAGTGCAGAGAGGATGATGTTAAGATTTTGTGTCGGCTATTATTTCCAACCTGGTCTTATGAATACAGTCGTATCTACGTTTGATTGCTCGGATTCTTCAGTTTCAGAAGTTCGGTAAAAATGCTGCCAGTGTGACGAACAGAGAGACACCCCTCTGTCAAAGTCAGGTGATAAAAACACAATACTGCGTTACGTATTGCAATGATGTGACGTACTGTTAAAGCCAGGGTGGATTTCTAGCACTAAGAATGAAAGTGGAAAGAATCTCGTCGTGGAAGAAATGTCACGAGCTGCATCTGACAAATCCCTTCAAGTTCCTCCACACTCACATTGTCAGTTTAAAGCTGCTCGTGTTGTGACTTGTCTTTTCATGCGGTTTCTGCGAGTCCCGTTTCACTCTTACCCGACCCGTTTGTCTGTGTTGTTTTCATTGTTCAGGCACTGTAAACGGTAAACAGATGAGCAGCTCGATCCTTGGAGAAAAAGAGGATTAATTGTCTTTTAATGCATTGTTACTGTGCTGCTGTTGTCCCCAGCAACAAGCATCTGACCAGGAAGTAGAAAATCTATAGGAAGTAGTCATTACTTGTTCAGGAGAGTTGTTGTTCACTGAGGCTGGTCAGCTTAGATCCCTTTAATCAGAAGGATTATCTGAACCTTAAATATGTAAGAGGGCATTATTACATTTATCACCGTTGTTTTCCTCGAAGCAGCTTTGCTCTGTTTGTTTGTTTTTTCTCAATGGCTCCTTCTGTTATTGATGAGAAAGTCACAAATCATTTGTCATCAGTTCTGTTGAACTGCAATTGAGGAAGAACATTTTAATCTAAGATCAGTATGCAAATACGCTGTAAGGACATTTTACTATGCACACATCTTCAAATGACTTTGCAACACCCTTATTATTTCAATCATATTAAAGCTGTTTGACTTGCCATGTTGCTTTAGGGTATCAGTTGACTGGAAGAAGGCTGTTGTGTGGCTGTGACAGCACTTCCTCAAAGCTCAAGTAATCATTTTTACGGGGGGGGGGGGGGTGTATGTATGGACTCTATAGGTCACGGGGGTCAATGTATGATTTAAAACATCATTTTAATCTTGATGCGTAATCTCTGTCATTCCATGAAAGGCGACAACACCAAAGATGTGCTGCCGTTACCACTGAGGAGTTAAAAATATGACAGGCTTAAAAACTGCTTTTCTCCATCCGTCTGAAGATGTTTGTTTGTCTCCCACTCTCTCTGTTTTTCACTTGGAATCAAATTGACTGAATTGGTAAATATCAATTTATTTGACAGGAAGGGTGTTGCAGTGTGAGGTCGGCATGGAGAAAAGTAGCAGGGGGTTTTATTTTTCTATCAATCACACGTGACTGAACAATGTGGATCAGTATAAGTGTATATATAAACAACTGGAATGTCTATGTAGCATTTATACTCAAGAGATCCTAATCTTTATCATTTTTCAGGTGTACTTTTTTTTGGACTTTTTCATCTCCTTCAAACATTCAGCAATATGCACTAAACTATTCAAATGACGAAATGTTCAGCTCTCTACGGTCACCGCTGGGTTGCTTTTTCAGAATAATCCCTATAATACTTCTTTTTTTATTGTCTATTTTCACCATTGACATGAAAGGATAAACTTCAGCTCAAGCTTTGACAGCTTTTAGCATTTCAGCTATTTTCATATTCTGAGGATTTCTTTCAGCTCACAGTGTTTAGATTGTATTTTTGCAGGAAATACTGTTTCTAGTTTGCACTTCAATATCTTAGGGAAGCTCAGACATATAAGACAAGGACATGGGTGTCTATGTTAGGGCTCAAGCACTATTTGTACCCTTGACATGACTTCTTCTTATTTCAGCTTTCTGTCATGAATTAATCCAATACAGACACTGAAGTGGTGTTAAAATGTACAGATATAAAATCTGCCTCCACAATTCAGCCAAACTTAACTTAAACCTGACTTTTCTTGAAACCCATGCATCATAGTTGAGGAATTTAGAAGAAATGTGCACCGCTTTGTTAAAATCCAGCTCAAACAGCAGCATTCAGGCAAGGGCGACTCTAAATAAATGATCTTCAGCTTGTCCCTGTATCCTTATAAGGTTAACTTTAAACTAGAGCTCACATCTAGAGCCTGCAGCATTAGCCAGTGTTTGTGTCTGCGACAGACCAAAATAATCATGTCATTTTCACACCTTCTCATGGTTGCATGCTAAAGAAGAGGAAGGAAGGTGTCGAACGAATCAGGGGCCTCAACACACTCAAACTTGCAACATCATCGTCGTCATTCAGTTTCTACAGAAGCAAATAGGGCTGGTGGTGAGATTTCAGCACTTCTAATTTAAAGATGAGACCTGTTTATCCTGCATTGTGAAGAGGTGGCACATTGCAACTGTAACTAATCTGATATGTTTTCTTTTCTTTCAGTGATTGTTTTACAGTTTTGTAATAATGAACAAGTCAACCCACTGAAAATCGGATAAAAAGTTGCAGGCCGACCTCTTGAGAAACTCCATGAAACAGTCAACCACAATCACATGTCAAGGCTGGTTTGCAACAGCGTTTCTAACCCAACAATGTTCTGCACAGTGAATACAAATTGTTAAATCATGGAACTGGAGATACAGCTTTCTCTGTTTTAATAGGCTTGGTCCAAAACCTCTTTTGTACTCCAAAACTGTGTCTTCCAAATGTCATGAAGTTCAGGTTCGCACGTTGAGATTGAATCTCAACCTAACTTTCATTTTAAATAAAATTTTGCACGGGTCCGTTTTTCTGATTTTAATCTGACATCCACTGCCAGCTGGGATTATGCCCCAAATTATCTAACTGATGCTAGCAACATGGATTAGGTTGGTTAAGAACCAGCTTTGAACCAGCCTTGATGAAGTGTCATAATTATTGAAGGTGACAGACATTTAACATAAACTTTGGTGATTACAGAAGATCTTTTATCCAACAGCTTCCCAGTAGATTTATCAGCGCTAATTACCAACCACTAACAATGCTGACATGCTAAACCACAATGGTAAACACTATAATCTTTATGGCTGATGTTGCTCTTTAGCTCACAGACTCGTCTGCATTCACGTTCAAGCGGTTTTTGAATCACAAGCCGTAAAAGTAGAGACTCCTGGTTTAATATTTAACTCTTTTACAAGTGTATCCTATCACAGTGTAACCAAAATAAGTGTTTATACTTTTATAATGGTTTCACTTGGACTTTATTGTTGCTACAAATAACATTCCATTGAAATGTATCTTTGCACTGGTTACTCAACAGTGAAGTGGTGTTGCTCTCCGTCTGTTTCTTTATGAGCTAATGAGCCTGTCCTAGCCTAAACCCCTGATTATTAGCCTTCCCCTCTTGTACATGCAACTAATATCTGTGTGTGTGTGCGTGTGTGTGTTTGTGTGTGTGCGCGCGCATGCAGAGGGTTGGAAGATTGGGGAGCAGTTTAAGGGGGCGGGGGCAGAGAGGAACAAGGGATAAGGATAGGGTAATGTAAGGGTGCAGCGAAGTCTGCACGCTTTTGGCTTGTGGTCAACAGGTGGGCCCATCGTAAAAACCCCTCCCCAATCTCCTCGACCCCAGATAGACTTTAGCTTGGATCTGTCTGGCAGACAGAGAAGGGGATTTCAGCAACAAATCCAGCAGATCAATAAAAATGTCTGCTAATTAGGCTCGCTGGAGAAGAAGGGATGGGAGGGGGGGGGGTGGCAGGATGAGAGTGATAAAGAGAAAGAAGACTTGGAGCTGAAAGAGAAAGAAGAGCAGCCTGTGCTGATTCAGGAGTCTGAACAGATCAGGAAAACCCCCAGACAGGTGTGGCTACTTTGGAAATAGGTGAAGTGCACGCTGTCGCCCTCAGTCCAGAGTAGTCGTGCCAAGGATCAGGCTCCCTGCATCACTCTCTTCCAGTCAACCTCGCATGCTACAGCGATCAGTTTCTCTGACCCCAATCCCTCCTCCTCTTCCCCCCACCTTTTCTTCGCCCTCCTCCTCCTCCTCCTTTTGCCTGCCCCGCCTTCCTTCCTCTGGACATCACCGCTTTGACCTAAATCTCCTCATTTAATCTTCTCCTTCTCGTCTTTTGGATAACAATCAACCCCCCTAATTGTCTTAATCTCACTGGTCTTTTATTGTTGCCGGGGCTTCATGCGTACCCCAGAACAAAAACATTAACCACAGATCAATACTTGGCATCAGGCCACAACTACCAGGACCGGTTTATCGATTATCATTAACTCAGGGAGAGGATGAGGCATGTCTGATTTAAAAGGAACCACTGTTTTGTCAAAATAATTTTAGAAGGGGAAAAAAAAAGTGTCAAATTCAGAACTCAAATCAGCATAATTCATGTTTCTTTCATCGAGAAAAAGCCAAATAAGAGATGAATTCCAGCTGGCTACTAATGGAGGTAAAGGAAAATATCAACATTCTGACTTCTGAGGATTCAAGCCAATGTGAATGCAGCAGCAGCACGAGGCAGCAGTTGTAAACACCAATCAAATCTCTCCCTAGCCTCTTTTTTATGCTCTCTAAATAAAGCAAAGCCGTACACTGTCAATTTCTCAAATGAGAAGCTTATGGAATATAGCACTCTCAGTTATATTACAATACGGCTTTGGGCCTTGAGCCCAAGATATTAGCTTGGGAGCAGTAGTGGTAAGCTCAGGATCAGGCTAAGGTTAGGAGGTGATTTGTGTACGAGTTTGAACTGACAATGATAAGGACCATAATCAAAATATTCAGAACAATAACAGATTATCTGTTTCAGTGGCTTCTCTCTGCACCATCTGTTGAGGAGTGGGGTATAGTGTGTGTGTGTGTGTGTGTGTGTGTGTGTGTGTGTGTGTGTGTGTGTGTGTGTGTGTGTTTGTGTGTGTGTTAACATACATGCCTGTTTTGACTTCTTAATTTGCAACATCCATATTTGTATTTGTCTCACTGTAATTTCAGGAAGGACTGAGATGCATCCTCTTACTCCGGAAGAGGAGACGGCTTCCACATTTAATTACTTTTTAAAGGTTTCATCTTGTGAAAATGCTTGGATTATCTCATTCTATCAAGATAACAAAACCAGTATCTCATGACGATGGGTTTTTCATCTCAGGCTAACAGGAGAAAAAAACCTGAACTCTTCCCGGGATTATGAATAAATTGTCCCGATACCTCCGGACAACAAACTCCGTTATCAAAAGAGAAATCTGTTATTTCGAGATAAAGATGACTATCAAAAAAGAATGAAGTCATTATCTTGAGACAAGGTAGCTCTGTGTCTTGTAATAATGGGTTCATCTCATTCGCACAGAAGAAAAACAGACCCCATGTGCTGATGACATTAACTCGTCATGAGTTTTGCTCTTGCGTTATCTCATGGCAACGATTTAGTTGGCCAATTATCGGAAGATAACGAGATAACGTGATGAAATATTATCGCGCGGTAAAATGGCTCAACTCATCACGGGAGAGAATGAGTTCTTCCTCTAAGATAACCAGGAAATAAGTGTCTGCAGTGAAACCTGCTGCTATCTTGATGATGAGTTAATATCACAGCTAACAAGCCTTCTCTGCTTCCAAACTTTGCCTTCGTCCTCTCAAGGTGTTCTCACCATTTAACTTCATAATGAAACTTTTCTCTTTCCGTCTCAGTCATTCACACCGTCTTATTCACACACTGTTGTTTTCCTTCTCACAGCCCCTCCCTCCTCTTTTCCACCTCTCCTCCATACCCGTCTCTCTCTCTCTCTCTCTCTCTCCCTCCGTCTCAGTGGGTGAGTCTGGAATTGCCTGGTCGTCAGATGACTCTGTCTGACTCTGCTCTGCTGTAATCTGACATGGCTAATCTAATCTCTCTGTCTTGGTAGATTGGCATACTACCTGGGTCTCTCCAGCCAATTAGGGTCCATCTGTACAGCACGCCATGCAGGCCAGGTCACGGCCAGCCACTGACCGTAGGGGCCCAGCCAGCCAGCTCAGCAATGGCTCAGGCTGTCTGAGGCCCCACATATCTGCTTCCATAAGAGTCCATCTGCCTGCTGCTTGGCCTGGTCCACTTTCATCCCCAACGGCCCCAAAGATTAGGGATCCTCCTGGGGCTAGGCAGCCAATTAAAGCACTTGTTGCCATACAGTTGTTAGGTAATTACCAGTCATTATCATTCGTGATTGGCTTCAATGGGCTACTTTGTCACTGAAATGTCTTCCTTTCATCTGACACAATTCAAGAGAAGCTTGGTTTTATAGAACGAAGGAAATTTGATGACATGCAGACTATGTTTTCTTGCAATTACTTCAAACAAATGTTTGTTTTTTTAATGACCATATACTCTGAAGATCACAAATCATGAAAAAGGTGCACTTACAAAACGCAGTCAGCATGATTGATCACCACATGTGACTGGTGTGGCTAAAAGTCGAGGCACAGCATGATTACCTGCTGCAAACAGAATATAAAATTGTGTTTTTGTTGGGGGGGGAAATAAACTGGGAGCAACATGTCCACCCTTTTATGTCTGATTTAAAAAACTTGTCAGAGCTCAGACTATCGAGATGATGTGCTAATTGTTCTATGATGTCATGATTTATAAATGTTAACAACTGAGACAGAGGTAACTACACCAAAACAGGGTCAGAGGCCTTCTAACAGCTTATTTTCTCATCAAGCCAGTCTCACTTAATCACCTTACCTAAATTAGTTTGAAATTAGCCCTCTTTTTAACTCCCCGTCCTCTGTCTTTATACCCTCCCCCTTTTCTCCCCAGTCGTTTTCACAGCTTTGTGGATTAGACAGATTACACGTCTGGAACTCTGTTTTTGTTCTGCTTTTTTTTTTTTTTTTTTTTTTTGCTTCTCTCTTTCTCTGTTCTTCCAATCTTGAGGGGTGATAATCCAGGATGTACGCTGCCTCAGCATGTTGTTTTTCTGTCATACGCATCAACTCTTAACACATCTATAACACATCACATCTATCAAACACGTCTATAGACGTACACCAGTGTGACTTCCTGTGAGAGTAGAGAGCAAACAGGGAAATTATAAAAACAACAAGAGAAAGGGAAAATGATTTTTAATATTGTGACTGACTGTAAAGTGGGACTGGCTTGTTATCTTTTGAGGTTCCCCATGGAGGGACAGAGGTTAGGGGGGAAATGCAGAATAAAAAAGCCAAGATTGCACAACTGGCCTTGATTCTCTGAATTTGCTCAACTCGTTTTACCAAGAATAATATTCTCCAACAGACTTTTGCTAGAAGGGACGGTCATTAAAAAAAAAAAAACCTGCATGTTGAGAATAAAATAGAAATGGTGAGAATTCAGTCAAGATCGACTGGCTGCAGGAGTGTGCAGCTGACACGGGGAGTGTCTGTAGTGGAGCAACTGCTTTTCAACTTCAGTTTTGGCATTGCAAATAAAAATAATGTGTGTGTGTGGGTGTGTGTGTGTGTGTGTGTGTGTGGGGGGGGGGGGGTTGTCCTGCCATTATCTAATATAGAGCCCCGGATCAGCCAGAGCCGCCCTTGCTTCAGTTGATTCTTTTCATAAGCTTTAACCCTGGAACACCAACTTTAAAATTACTAACACCATCTCTAAAGTTGGGTGTATTTTGCCCGATATAATATTTCTGATAAAATATAGTTTTCATCAAAGTATATTAAAGTACATCACTGGCTGCCAAACTGCAGTACTCATCTTTAATGTCCCAATATGCAATGTCACATACAATGAAAACGAGGCACTGTGGGAGACCCCTTAAAAATGACAAGTATTGCCCGACGTTCGTGTTCTCAGGTTAATGGGGCGTCAAGTTTAATGATAAAAAAATGACTGGTGTCATGTGTGTGTGTATGTGTGCGTGTGAGTGAGTAAGAGAGAGAGAGAGAGAGAGAGAGAGATGCTTTCACTTTCACTTTCCCCGCTTGTAGTGACTCGCCAGAGACGCTGCGTTTAGGACGATAAAGACCATAAAGAAAGCGAGCAAACATCCAGGAGAACTATGGCGTTTAAGTACCCGGTTGCGCGAAGGGATGAGTGTAAGGTCAGTGTCCAGCTCCCGTGTGCCTTCCGTTTATGACTGTTACAACTGTGGCGAGAGCAGGAAGAGAACTGCAGTGGGTGATGGGTTCAGAGCAAGTAAATCAAACTAAAAAACTGGAAACATTCAGCCATGAGAAAAACTCAAGGTCTTTAACCGGTCGGACACTTCGACTGTTGTCATCAAAGACACTTTGGGGGTTTGTGTGTGTGTGTGTGTGTGTGTGTGTGTGTGTGTGTGTGTGTGTGTGTGTGCACGCGCGCACATGTTCATGCGTGTGCGTGGGTGGATCTGTATTACTCATGAGCGATCAACTATCTGATGATGATCCCAAGATGTGACTTTAAAGTTGCACGAGCTCTGGTTTCCATGCGTGAGGCAGCTCCTCTGCTACTGCTGGTAGTATCATTGTCTGGATTTATTCATATACTCAGTCCTTTTCAGCTCTGTGCTGGGATCCCTTCATTCATAAAAGCGTATATATGTTTGCCTCCTAGTGTTTCTGCTGAAGCTGTGCTCGGGCTTTGGCCCTCAGAGGCTTGTGGTGGTTCTGATATTTTACCAAAAAAAAGTTTGGTTTCAGTAGTTACCTATGTATGATGGATGGATGTCTGATGGATTATCTGTGTAAAAATAAATTACTTTGTGTGTATGGGTTAGATTAGTTTGAGTCCTTGTCACTTATGTTGTGCAAAGAAGAAGAAATCCATCCATCTATCCATTTCCTACAGCTTATCCTGTTCAGGGTCACGGGGGGAATGGGGGTGGAACCTATCCCAGCAGCCTTTGTGCCAGAGGCGGGGTTCACCCAGGACGGGTTGCCAGGGAAACACAGGGCCAACACATATAGGCACACTCACAGCCATGCCTACGGTCAATTTAGAGTATCCTATTGGGGCTCGAACCCAGAACCTTCTTGCCGCGAGGTGACAGTAACAACCACTGCACCACTGTGCCGCCCCACAGAAGAAGAAATATGTATATATTTTATAAAATGAGCAATATTTACTGATCCTAAAGTCTATCATTGTCCGTTTCTATAGGAGTGTGTGATGATGATGCAGAACGGATATGTCTCAAAGATGATAGGGTGTTAAATATATTACAGTTCTTTTGGTAAAGAGGAACATAGAAGAAGCATCACAGTTTCAGTTTTTGCAAGAGTTTTTGCAACATAGAAACAGAGGCAGTCACTCTTTTAGATTCCTGGAAGCTAAAACATTGACAGGGTTTCTCAGGTGTGTTGAGAGAAAAAGCAAATATATAAAATCTAATTTTTCTCCTGGTGCAACAAGAAATCCAGACAGTTGACTAACAAGAGAGATGTACCACAAATCGCTGGCAGATTTGTGGTTGCTGCAGCATGTGCAGTCTAGTAGGTTGCCATAGCCCAAAGAAGAACATTGACAGTTCCCCAAAAAGAACATTTTTGGAGTGGACACAGAGAATGTCATGGTTGAGTTTTATTTGTGTTTTGTCTGCAACAGATTGATGACTACCATGGAACAAAGATCTGTGACCCCTACGCCTGGATGGAGGACCCAGACAGCGAAGAAACAAAGGTTTGTTTGGCTGAGAAATTATGGCAAAAAAATTGAAAGAAACCATGTACTCTCTTACCCTTTGTCTGTTTTTCTTTCTCAGGCTTTTGTTGAACAGCAGAACAACCTGACCATGCCTTACCTGGACGGGTGTGCTGTCCGCGCTCGGTTTCACCAGCGACTCACTGAGCTCTATGACTATCCCAAGTACAGCTGCCCTTACAAAAGAGGGAACAGGTACTATTCAAGGAAATCTAAGACTGCTACTCTCAAGATACGGTTTTGATCTTGCAGCTGTGAAGTCACCATAAATGTTCGCCGTTGACATTATTTTTCAGGTATTTCTACTACCACAACAAAGGTCTGCAGAACCAGGATGTGCTGTATGTGCAGGACTCACTGGATGAACCTGCCACTGTTTTCTTTGACCCAAATAAGTTGTCCGAAGATGGCACCGTGGCGCTGAGGAGTGGGCAAACCGAGATTATTATTTCACACTTGTTCAGGCATTAATACAAACTCCTGACTCCGCCCTCTTCTTTGTCTCTCCCTTCATTCAGTGGGCCGTTTATCTGAGGAGTGTGAATATTATGCGTATGGTTTGAGCAGCGGTGGTTCAGATTGGCTCACGCTGTATTTCATGAAGGCAGATGACCTCATCCCCCTCCCTGATGTACTCGAGAGGGTCAAGTTTAGCTGTTTGGCCTGGACTCACGATGCAAAGGGGGTCTTTTATAACTGCTACCCACCCCAGGAAGGAAAATCTGATGGTGAGGAAGACACCATGCAAATATGGCACACACACATTATACAGTTGTATTGTAAAAATTAAACTTTCTGTATTGTGGTTAAGGCACAGAGACGACTTCCAACATCAACCAGAAGCTCTACTTCCACATCATTGGGACCAAACAGTGTGAAGACATTCTGGTTGCAGAGTTCCCCGACCATCCCAAGTGGCACAGCTCAGTTGTCGTACGTGAGTGCTAAACTTCAGGGTGTTCGCAATCGATTCGGTCTTCAAACATGCTAAGTTCTGGGGAAATACACATATTGCCTGTCCTCCCCAGAGGCAGACATGAGGAAAGATACCCCGATCTGCTCTGTGCTGCATAAGGCAGATGAGCTCAAAAGAAAACTGACTTATCGCTAGTTAGCTTAGCACAATGAATGGTAGTGGCTGGGCATTTTAGCAAACCACTACCTTGCCTGCTCAACTTCCAAATAAATAAAGTTCTGAACCTTGGTTTTCCAGAGGTAAAAATCCTCATCCTCCTTTACAAAGACGACCATCACTAGTAGTAGCTGGTGCCAAACAAACATTTGGTTTGTTGACTGAAGCTTCCCATCCACTAGCATCCATGGCGCTAAGCTAACCAGCAGTCACCTGGTTTCTGTGGGTCTCAGGTCCCGAATGCATACACAGAGGAGAGAAGGTTTATGGAGCTTCCTGCCTGGCTATGGAGGGAGGGATAAGAGTATGTGGTAATTTGTGTAGTCCATCAAGGAGAGTGAGGAGTTCAGACCACATTAACGTAACCATGAGCCTTCCTGATTTCAGATATCAGATGACGGCAGATATGCTGTCCTGGCCATCACCGAAGGCTGCGAGCCCGTTAATCAACTGTGGTACTGTGACCTTCAGCAGCTCCCAAATGGCATCACAGGTCTGTAGACCACTGCAAACCATGGAGTTCTTCTTTACAGAGTGTTGAAAATCATGCCCATATTCACAGAAGTAGGATCTCCGGCATATATTGTTAGACAATGGGCTTCTATTACACTTGCATGCATCTTAAATTGATATTTAGATTAATTTGATATAAGTAACCCTCTGTTAAGTTGTCTCAATGTCCACAAACCATCATCAATAGAATAGAAAGCTGACTTGCAGTTACAGTGTAATATTGACAGTAACCAGGGTTTATTACTTAGTGCTGGCCGAAAAAGGGAGCTGAATCAATGAAACCTGCACCAGCTTGTAGACGTTCAGGTTAAAAAAGGTATTAAATCTTCATAGCAGAAAATGTCCTCGCTATGTCAGCAGAGTTAACGGGGTAATTCCAAGTTCAAGTAACTCACCACTGACTTCTCCAGATAACAAGATTTCAAAACTCACCGTCAGGCCTGTGTTTCAAGAGTTTTGACTCTCCCTTCAGCAAACGTTATGAATTTCTTTTGTAATTGGACAACATATTTAGCACGCAGGAAGAGCACCCCCATGCATCGCTTTTGATCATTTTGACAAGGAGGTCAAGTTTTGACCTGTTTGGCTCGAAGTGAGATTGGCAATAACTGCAAAGCAGATTTTCACAACGCTTGATGGGAGAGTGTGGCGTGAGCCAAAGAACTTTTCATTACTATCTATGGTGAGGCAATCATTTTTGATAATTTGCCACAAACTTGAATAATTGGAGTCAGCATGGTCAGATCTCTCCCAAAGTACACACGTATAATGAGACAGTCTCAGCATGAAGACATGACTCTATTAGTACAACAGTAAGACGCATTAATCTCCTCCTTCCTACAAAATCCAAATACAACCAGGTGTCATCCCCGTCTTGCGCCTCTGAACAACCAAAAACCAGCATGGGAGTGTGCGGTGCGAGGGGCCTGCTGCTTGTTTTTCACCGGCTCTCCAAGTGCATCTAGTTTTATTTCCTTTTCTTTTTGAATCTTTCTGCAGGCCTGCTGCCGTGGGTCAAGCTGGTAGACAACTTTGACGCTCAGTACTCTTACATCACCAATGAGGGAACTGTTTTCACCTTCCATTCTAACTTGGATGCTCCTCGCTACCGTCTCATTAACATTGACATCCAGAAACCAGACAAGCAGCACTGGACAACGCTGATACCTCAGCATGACAAGGATGTCCTGGGTGAGACCACATGGAAATTACAGTGCAAGGATATAACAAAAGTCAGCTAGTTAGTGTCATCCAACTGTAGTATCGGTTCTCTTTGAGGCGATGTGGATTTCGCTATTGTATCAATGACAGTGGCTAAATAAACCTTGGCTGGCATGGTAACTGCAGCCTTAGTGTGTGAAAACTCCAACACGCTTTAAAAAGTGCGTAACACAGGGCCACAAGTATGTCACCACTTTTTTTGGGGGGGGGGGGGGGCTGAAGTTCTGTTCTGCCTCACTCCACAGCAACTGGGAAGTTGTGTGTCTGTGGTCAAAGACTGTCGTCAGAGGGAACTCTGCTCAAAAAGTGAAACTTTAAGCATAAGCAATTTTTCTCCATGTGTTTTTTAAATGCGTCATTGAAGTGATGGTAACTGTACATAGAGATCACTTGGACACAGTCGTGAGTGTCAAACAGGTGACGCACTGCCACACACCGAAAGGAGAGGAAAAAATCACACATTTGAATAAAGAAATTCAAAGAATGGTAGATGATTATTACCAACTTTAGTCGATATAAATAATAATTTTTCCTGTTTACCAATGCATCTTTTGTTCAGTATCACCGGAATATTTAACACGATTCTATTTTTAGCAGCTTTATCGCTCCAGGTTGGGCTTCAGTACAAAGTCAATGACTTCATCAGTGACAAGACAGGCAAAGTTAAATGCTTGCATGGAATTTGGACACTGTGTTGAATAAACACTGGACACAGGAGTTGCCAGGCTGTGTTGCATCACTGCCCTCTGCAGAGCAAAATAGCTGCGCTTTCAATGTACTTCACTTTTTTTTTTTTAGTATATTAGACTGCCACCTGCTGGCCAGTGGTGGCCCTAACAAAATAAATCATGAACTTTACCTAAACAGACCACTCTTTTCCCCCAAGATGTTGTATTTATTTAGATGTTGTAATGTCCAAAGAACATATATCTCATATTTGTATAGTTCATGCATATATTGTGTTTTTAGACAGTTTTGGATTACTTCTTATTACTGATTTCAGTAAAAAAAAAAAGAAGCCTTTTAATTAATTAAGATTTTGTTCTACCTTCTTGCAATTTTATTCAACATTTTATGGTGGGAAAAATGTCTCATGATTGATATTCAACACATTTTATAATGTGTGTTTTACGTTATTAGTTTGATATTATATAGATTAAATTTGACTCAGCCCTGTTTGCTTCATAAGTGACACTTCTAGCTATTTGCAAAGCATATCTCAAAAATCAGGACACAGTTAGTTGGCGCAGTTCTGCAAAAAACAAACAAACAAAAAAAAATCTATGTATGTATACTGCAAAAGCACCCAAAAAAGTTAGTAAGAAATACATGGAAATCTTGGCGTTAGGTTTAGGAAAAGCTCTCAATTGTAGGCACTATAGAAATATCTAAGATTTGTATTATTAAACAAATTTGACATTCACTTTTTGGTTTTATTCCAACAGTTTGGACCAATTCTGTAGTTCTGATCAGTTCCTATCAATTGCGAAAGGATTCATCAGAGAACTACAGTCTTTTTTTTTTATATGGTAGAGGACAGTAATGTAGCAGGGAACCAGCAGCTACTGGTGGCAACATCTAGCATGTAGAGGATGGATTCACAATATTAATTGAAACCAAATCCTATCTCTCCTCTCTTCATTCTGCAGGCTCGGTCTCTTGTGTAAACCGCTGCCACCTGCTGGTCAACTATATCCATGATGTGAAAGACACCTTGCAGCTGTATGAGCTGTCCACAGGTCAGCTAGTCAGGGATCTGCCTCTGGATGTTGGCACGGTGACGGGAGTGAGCTGCAAGAAGAAACACTCTGAATTCTTCTATAAATTTACTTCCTTTACAACACCAGGTAATCCTGTGATTTATGTTTAGGCATAGTTGCTGCTAGTAACCTTAATCATGTGACCAATGTAATTGAAATTGTCATTCCTGCATACATTTGATCGTAAAGCCCCTGAATCCCAAAGTGGGGTGTGTATGCTCCCGGTGTTATGTCCAGGGGCAGAGTAGAGCCAAATTTTGGGAATCAAAGCTTTGACTATATTAAGAACAATTGTATGCTTGAAATTGTGCCAACATTGGTCCAAAATTCCCCTTTAAGAGCATTTGCGGCTGGAAATAGTGTTTAATAATACATCAAATGGGAAAGTGTCTGTACGCTCAACTTTGCCGAATTCCTAAAATATAATACCAGCATTCCGATGACTAGCAGTGTGAACTGTAACCCTAACATCAACAACCGGGTATTAAAACAATCCCAACGCAAATACTTACAGAGTGTAGACTGTGACTTCTAACCCGCTGGGGTTCTCTGGTGCCCAGGTATCATTTACCACTGTGACCTGAGCGAGCCGAACCCAGAACCCCGAGTGTTCAGGGAGGTTGAGGTAAAAGGCATCGATCAGGAAGACTATCAGACCAGCCAGGTGAGGCTTCCTTTGCTGCTCATCATTTTACTTCCGCTGTCATTTGAATGTGTTTTGACACAAGAACTTTCCTGTATTTTCAGGTATTTTACTCTGGTAAAGATGGAACCAAGATCCCCATGTTCTTGGTCCATGCCAAGGGCCTGAAGAAAGACGGGAGTCATCCTGTCTTTCTCTATGGATACGGAGGGTTTGAGGCGTCCATACAACCGTTCTACGAGTAATTATAAGACACATTTTGCAATTCAGTCTTTTAATTTCTTACTAACTACTTTGGCTTGTTAACTACTTCGTCTGTGCTCAGTGTCTCCTACTTGCTGTACGTGAGACATCTTGGGGGGATCCTGGCGGTGGCCAACATCCGGGGGGGTGGAGAGTACGGCCTCACCTGGCACAAAGGTACGCATTAACAATAAACGCAGACACACTGAGGCATAACTCGGTTTCCTAGGATCTGGTTCTGATCACATGATTCTACTGCATCATCTGTTCCCTAGCTGGTACATTGGGGAACAAACAGACAGGCTTTGATGACTTCCAGCGTGCAGTGGAGTTTCTGATCGAGGAGAAATACACCACCTCCAGCCGTATCGCCATCAGCGGGGCCTCTAACGGAGGGCTGCTGGTGGGTGAGTACAGGATCAGCTGGGTGAACGTGGTCACATGATGCGATTGTAGATTTACAGAGAAATCTAGTCGACATCAGAGGGAGAGATGAGATTGTTGAGTTGATGCAGCCATGTGTTTATTCTTCTTTCTCCTCTTCAGTTCGTCCTCAGCTAGAGTTCAAATATCTGATTGCCGCATTACTTTGCAGTCTTTTTATTAGAGCGTTGAAATAACCGCTAATGTCAAATTCATCTAACAGTAGTTAGCTGCATTGCTTCAATGAATGTAGCTATTAACCAGCACATTAAACAGTGCTTAGTCACTTCATTTACCAAAAGCTGGCGGCCAGATGGCATCACACAAACCGACGTGACTGCTTCCTGCAGTGTGAGAAAGAGGGGATTCTGACTGAGTGTCATCCACAGCTGCCTGCGTGAACCAGCGTCCAGACTTGTACGGCTGTGCTGTCGCAAATGTGGGGGTGATGGATATGCTGAAGTTCCATAAATACACCATCGGTCACGCCTGGACCACCGACTACGGCTGTTCGGATGATCCAGAGCAGTTTAAGTGGCTCATCAAGTATGAACGCACACCCACACACATGCCACATCCCTGAGAAATAACAGAGCACTTAATGACATTATAGTAATGTTTGTGCAGTGGGAACGTATCATGATGGATGCTCATCCTTCCCCTCCCTCCCAGGTATTCTCCTCTCCATAATCTGCCTCCGTCACCTTACACTGGGCCTCCCTACCCGGCTGTCTTGCTTCTGACAGCAGATCACGATGATCGTGTGGTTCCCCTCCACACCCTGAAGTACTGCGCCGCCCTGCAGTACAGCGTAGGCAGTAGCCCCGAGCAGCGTCAGCCGCTGATGGTCAGGGTGGACACCAAAAGCGGGCACGGTGCTGGGAAGCCCACCTCCAAAGCCATCCTGGAGGACACGCATATTTTCTCTTTCATCGCTGAGACTCTGGGGCTCAGATGGAGAGACTGACAGAGACGAGGAGATAATAAAAATGATGATGATGATAACACTTTTAGCACATTCTTAAATCTTGAGAAAATTTTAGTGGTAGTAATGGGGAAAAGCCCGTATGAAATAATGATGAGGGAGACGGGAAAAATGACACTTCATTTGAGACAAACGCAGTGAATGAGTGTAGAAGGTGACAGACGTACTGTGGATGACGACAAGCTAATGTTTGCGATGCGATTTTCATATTTAAGTTTGTAAATTGACCATAAATGTGCTTTCAATTTGAAAAATGTGCATAATCAACTTCAAATAAAAATGCGGCTTGTGTTATTTCTGTGTACCACCCACAGGAAATGAAATATTTAACTCAGTAGATCTGATTGTACAGTGTACAAATAATCAGACGTAGTGGTGAAAGGCATTCACACACACACACACACACACACACACACACACACACACACACCCCATTATTATTATTATTATTACTATTATTGTATTTGTTAACCACATTTGTGTAGACAGCAATTTTTATGGTACTCAAAGCAACTGAAATGATCTTCACATAACAATTCAATAACAAGCCCAAAACATTACAGTAATTATACACTAGAAGCTGTGTGAGTGTATATTGTTAATAAATCAGTCGAATGGCCAAATATTGTCTCCGCCCACATGCGGTTGATGTCTCGGAAAAAGAAAATACCCATAAATTCCTTTTCTTTTCTTTTTTTTTTGCAAACTTTCCAAGTTATCAGGTTGATTTGGAAGTTAATACAAGGAGTGGAGAACATTTAAGCTGGCAATCAAAAGTTTGTCTTAGGATACATGACTGACAATTCAGCATTAGATTTTTGATATTAGCGTTTAAATCTAAATATCATTTATTAGGTTATAGTCCAAAATTCAACCTGCGCTGAACTCCGGCTTGACAATTTAGAATGAACGTGATAAATCCTCCGTTCATGATGAGAGAATTTTTATTGAACTTGAGTTGCCGACGCATTGAAAAGGTCATTGAAGAGGCTGTCATTTAATGGCGCTGTGGAACACTACTGAGACAACAAAACAGCCAGGTGCAGTTTTCCTGTGCTCCACCAAGTGGCAGTACGACACCGCTGAACTCTCCTGCAGGCCGCAGCGGCAGACAAGCCTGGAGGTCAGTTTAGTGTCATTCACTGAAGGCAACTGAGAGAAGGGAGGCTGCAATCGGTCAGGATGGGATTGGCCCGAGCGATAGAAGGGCTGGGTCTTTACAGTTGCGAGGGAGGTAAAGATGTGTGGGTAGATCATACATTCGGATATGGAGGGCAGCGATGATAGATGGCAGATGTATGGCGAGACAGGGAGAGGCAACAAGCAGACAGGCGGAGAGAGACTGAAAGTGCACTTATGGAGAGTCTCGGGAGGCAGCCAGACAGACCGGTGTTTAAACTGTCAAAAAAGAGAGATGGAAACTTGCTTCCAGCAAGAGAGAGAGAGAGAGAGAGAGAGAGAGAGAGAGAGAGAGAGAGAGAGAGAGAGAAGTTGTCTGTACGGTCACTTAGAGTTTAATCTGGGCTCAGTGGGAAGTTCAGATTTCGTCAGACTGAACCCACATTGCCTTATATAAGCACCCCTCGGTGGATAGATAGGATGGGAACCGGAGAGGGCGAAGAAGCCAAGGCTTCAGGAGGAGGATTTACAGACAATGACTCTTTGCCACTTGGGCAAAGGGTCTGAATGAAGCCGGGAGAGACAAAGCCAGTAATAAGCTGGACATAGGAGAGACAGAAAGAGGGGTTTAAGATCAAGCAGCAAAAAAAAAGAGAAAGGGACCGCTATGCTTTTCTTCCAGGAGTGTCCCGTAGGACTTCCATTGCTGCTTCATTTCATTCATTCACCCACTGCCTCTCTTTTTTTTTTTTTTTTTCCTGGCGTCTACACACTCACATGAACACACATAACCCTCATGTCTTTGTCTCAGGAGGAAGCTTTTACCTATAAAAGCCTCACCATCTCACAACCTCTCGCAGGTCCCCATCCCTGTCCTCCGTTTGTTTACTTACTCCCTCCATAATGCAGGGATTAATTTCTCAAAGCCGATTTGAGCGGTGGCACGCTTCGCCAAAGAAGGCAGAGCAGAACTTTTGTGCTGGCAGAAGTTTCCCCTTCACACTGGCTTAGAGGTGGACTGCTCTTCCTTTTATTCCGCTCGCTTTAATCTTCACACGGAGCAGAGGGAGGGAGGGAGAACGAGAAGGGGGCGGGAGGAGAGAGAGAGAGAGAGAGCGAGAGAGAGAGAAATGGTTCTCAACACACTGCTGGGAATCACTGATGTCTTTACAGAAGTGTCTCTGCTCTCCCATGTGCCTCTTTGAAACCTTTCCCGTCTTCCTCCTCCTCCTCCTCTACCTCAGTGACATTTGCTGCTCTCTCATTTCTGAACAAGTTTTTTTGTTCCTTTTTTCAAATGCAAAAGTCCCCTCCTAAAGGTTGTATTTTGGAAAGATGAGAGTCTAGTTTGCCACGTGGCGGCGAGGGGAGAGGGATTACGATAATTGATTAATCTCCCAAGAAGTTCATTTAGTTTCGAACATTTTGGAGGATCGTGAACAGTGCGTATTAGAAATGTATGAGCATTTTCAACTTTTTAAAAAACCCAAAGCAAATGTATCCCATTGTTGCAGCTCTATATTTTTCCATTTACTTCAACTATTATTCTGTTGTAATCATAGAACTTTACAATGGCCTACTAGGACGCCACACTCCAAATAATACTGTTAATTACTGGGGGGGGGTAAGAGGCTGATAACAGCTGATTAGGCCCTTATTTAACATGTGTGCTTGTGGCTCACAACCCCGATCACGCAGGGGTCAAATGTCAAGGCTCCCGGGAACACACTTTATTTAACTTGGATAGCAACAGCTGTGGAACGGAGGTCGTATCTGTCTGTCCGTGATTTGAATTTCTTCAAATTTGGTTCAAACATCTGCCGGGACTCTCAAGTTTCATTCAAAGGGTCAAAGGTCACTGTAACTGTAGGCACACGTACACCTCCAGTGCAGTAGTTTTCACAGAAAAAAAAAAACCTGATGGAAATAGAAATAAATTACTAAAACCAAAATTACAAAAACGGAACCTGGAACATTGAGAACGAGTCACATGTTTCCTGTATGGTCATTATCAGGATGAGTTCAGATGAACTGAAGTGTCAAACAAGAAAAACTATTTTGATGCACTGATGTCAGAATGAAAAGGTTGTTCTTCCTACAGCTTCTCTTTTTTCCCTTAAATGTCAGCGTCTTGTAAGGCTTTTATTGGCAGGGCATATTATTTGTGTATGTATTCATATTTATGCTTTTTGTAAAATAGTGAGCACTTAAACAGTGTCCCTCACTTTATGGAGAAGATTAGATCTTGAATTCCATCCATCCATCAATCCATCCTCCACCTCTTATTGGAAAAGGTCGCGGGGGGGTGGAGTCTATCCCAGCTGCCTTCAGGCGAGAGGTGGGGTTCACCCTGGACAGGTCTCCAGTCCATCACAGGGCCAACACATAGAGACAGACAACCATTCACACTCACAGTCACACCTACGGTCAATTTAGAGTATCAATCAGCCTCGTCCCCTCTTGATGTCTTTGGACTGTGGGAGGAAGCTGGAGTACCAGAGAGAACCCACGCAGGAACAGGGAGAACATGGAGACTCACACAGAAAGATCCCGTGATGGAGCCGGGACTGGAACCTGGAACCTTCTTGCTGTGAGGCGACAGCGCTGACCACTGCACCACCGTGCTGCCCGATCTTCATCTCCTTTGTTTTCATTTCAAATGTTAACTACCTTTTGGTGTTACTGTTTTAAAGTGAGCAAAGCACATAAATTAGCATCCCCCCCTGCTCTTTTCCTCCCATTACATCTCTACTGCATGCTAGAAATCTACAACCAGCCTCAGAAAATGAATGATGCAAATCTGGCGTCGCTGCAGCGGGAGTTCAACTGCAGCTGGGCTGGAGTCTGCGAAGGAGGTGATGTTTGATTACGTGGGAGGTTTCGAAAGCTGCAACCAGCGATGGCTCAGAGATGAAACTCATTAAATCTCAAAGTCCAATCCTCAACTCCAATAAGACTGTCATATAAAAAGTATGGATCGCTGCTGCAACTGTATCAGACAAATAAAAAAAGGGAGAAAAAAAGGATCTCATTCTCAAATGCGCGCACACACATACACGCACACACGAACGCTGACCTGAATGTGTACAGAAACACTTCCACACACCCACACACTTGCCCACAGCAATCCCACACATTTGCATTTACAATAATTTCCCGTATATCCTCTCTGCTGGTCTAAAGGTGGGCGTTGCGTAATAAAGCAGCAAGTAATATAACCTTGGCCCTGGAGAGAGAGAGAGAGAGAGAGAGAGAGAGAGAGAGAGAGAGAGAGAGACCGAGACCGAGACCGAGACCGAGACTGAGAGAGAAAGCGAAAGAGAGAGAGACACACACACACACACACACACACACACACACACACAAACTCCAAAAGCATCGGCTCCGAAAGGCAACCGAAAGTTGAAACCTGTCGTAGGTGGAGCAAGAGCATTAACCCTTTAAGAGATAAGCAGAAGAAGCCCAGGTAGCCTTAACGTGAGGAGAATGGGAGCGCTCTAAAGGTTAGCGCTTCATTCCTCTGCACCTGGACTGATGTTAGAGCTACACGTGGATAATTGGAAAAAGAGAAAAGAAAAGACCAATCTAAGACAAATTATCCTGTCCAGGCAGAGGGCAGGAGTGGGAACGCCTGAAAAGTTCATCAGGAGGCTTTGCAGAGTTTTTGGATTTGATCACCGAGTTTCTGCTCCACTGTGAACACTCATTTATAGGCCCATCAAGATTTCTTTTGGATCTTATCTCAGGAGTTGATTATGTTGGATGAATAAAGATGAGTGCAGCCAGAGGACGAAGAAGAAGAAGAAGAAGAAGAAGAAGAAGAAGAAGAAGAAGAAGAAAAAGGGAGCATCTTATGATCTTAAGTGAAGAATGTTCTGAGAGAAGACTGTTGTACAGTCAGAATCTGAGACCAGTTCTGACTGTAGGAAACAACTGTAGAAGTAGAGTTCCTGGAAAACGAAGGCAAGATGGAGACACAGTTGAACTTTTTTTTTTTTTTTTTAAATAACAAATTTAAAAAATAAACTAAGAAAATGAAGGATAAAAACAGAAATAAACAGAAGAGAAGATAACAATGAATTACATGTTTTGGCTCTTTGTCCTCTTGAGCCCAACCTGAAATTCTCTCATTGCTCGTTATAAGAATATTATTTATTTGGTTAGGATTTTCTTGCTTTCTTTGCTTATTTTTTCCTCGACTAGCCTCTTCAGACAAAAACTCACACAAAGGAGTCAAACGCCAGCTTTTTTATGTGTCCAGTCATTCACAACGATTGTACTTCTCCCGCCTGTCATGTCCATTTTGGACATTAAAAACAGTCCCATATAAAAGAAAACAAAATCCTGAATCCTTATTTTGAATTTATAAATTACTATTAGTGAGTTAGTGATTGATGTCAACCTCAAAGATCCACCATCGCTGTAGAAAAGTGAGGACTCGTCCATTCAGTACCGAGACAGAAGACCTAGAGAACAAAAAAAGCAACAAAAAATCCCCATCTGCTTATATTGGAGATTTTTTAATAACACAGTTCAATATTGCAACAGCCATCAGAATTTCCTAACGGGTAAAAATCATCAAAAACTAACCAAAAAAAGAAACTTTTTTTTCCAGTTTTATATTCCAAACACCAGAATTTCTTGGCTATGGCCCTAAATTCAAACAAATAAACCCTTACACAGTGAGCAGATAGTATATTCAACACATTGTTCTTCAAACAAATTATAAAAATAGATTTAGCATTTTCAAATACATATTTACAGTATTAAACATATAATGGTCACAGTAACGGAGAGGAGGGGGAGGGAGGGAGGAGTGGGGGGGTGGGGAAGAGAGGAGGGGAAACAACGTAAGCTTCATTCATCGTGGTGACGAGGTCCAGTTTGTTTTGTGCTAGTGACTGCATGTGTGCGTCTTTGTTCGTGTAAGAGTGTGAGTGTAAGTGTGTGTGTGTGTGTGTGTGTGTGTGTGTGTGTAAAAGGGTCTTGAGATATGTCAACATGTACGTGGAAACATCTAGAAGGACATATGAGTTTATTCATTTTGACTTACAGAGAGAAGGAAGAGATAAAAAAAAAACAACCCATCTTGCTGTACTTAAATACAAACCAGTTACAATAATCCAGTGCGTACCGTCCGTTGTGACATTGTAGAGTTGTAACTTAATGCCCCGATTAACTTCTTCCTTTAGAGAGAGAAAAGGCGAGGGGCCGATCGCTGCGCAGAGAGAATTCTGGAGGAAGTAAATGTGCAGCCACAAACTGAACTGCATCATGGCAGAGCATGATAGCATTGGACAAGAAAACTCAACATAATAATCCAACAGCAAAAACAACAACAAAAAACACGAAAAACGTTCTATAATACTGTATCCATACTGCCACACACACACACACACGTTGTAATGTATACATCCAATAATACAACTGCACCAGATTCACTGTTCAACAAAACACAGATACTGTGTGTCGACAGGAAAAACCCTCCGGCGTTAATCTCACTTCCTGTATACCAGACGACAAATGCGTTAAATAAATATTTCATGACATAAACCAAAAAACAAAACTGCTTTCTGTAACTTTTTACGATAAGTTAAATAAACCCCTTCCTTTCGACTAGAAAGGTATGTGTTAAACTTAAATAAATATGGATAAATATCTGATTGGGGCCATCTTCCAGAGCTGACTGGAGTTCTGTACACAGCACAGGGGGGTGGGGGTGGGGGTGAGAGCCTGTGGTGATGTCCTGGAGACGACAGCCACGCTGAAAGAAAGCATTTTGAAAATGCACACCGAGGATCAAGATGATAGCACAGAGATGAAGAGAGAGACATAATAAAGGGAATAAAAACAAATGTGAGGTTCAGCTTGGTGAAACTGACGGTGACACACACACACACACACACACGCGCGCGCACAACAAATAAATGATCAAACGCAACCTTTCACTTTACATGTGTATCCCACAGATTTTGTTGCACCGTCAGCAGCTCTGAGGACAACAAGAACAACAAGAACAACAACAAAAAAAAAAGCAGGCTGATATTCCTGAAAAAAAAAAAAATTACAGAATATCACAGCCTTACTGACTCATTAAATACTTCTTATAGGACGTGTTCAAAATTCTATTTCTGGACTCTTAACATGAGACAGCTCAGTCATTTAAATCGCTGCAGCTCTGATTACATTCCAGACATGTTTATTCATTCAGAAATACTCCTTTACCATCTTATATGAAATCAGTTCTGATGTACAATTATATAATTCTGAATCCTCATAATAAATCAGTTCTGCTTTCACTTGAAACCAGCCAAGAGGAGAAAGGATCTCCGTCAGTTCCTTGTTTTGTTGTTTTTTTTCTGATTCAAAGCCAGTAAAACAGTTCCCAGCTTTCAACAGTACTGTTTTGGAATCAGCGATGTAGTAAAGGGAAATTCCACCCGAAATCTATGTGTCATGGAGTCTGTAGTTTAGCGCATCTCCCTCAGCTCGGAGGTCACCCCGGTAGAGACGGTCGTCTTTCAAACAGCAGATCCAGGACCAGCGAGACTGAGCCGACACAGTTATTGAAGGTCAAAGTGCAGATAGAGGTCACAAAAAAAGGTCACATGACATCACTCCTCTGCTACGCCCGCCCCCACCTTCCCACCTCCTCAATCACGAGCTGCTCGCCTTCGGGAGAGAGAGGGCGGGGTGGGGCGGGGCGGGGTGGATTCATAGTAAAAAGGAAGGAAGGAATCAAGGAAGGCATGAGGAAGTATTGAGAAGGAGGAGTAAAATAGAGGAGTTAGCTGACAGATCTGCTCATCTTCAGTCTGGTAGAGCCTTCCCCCTCCCTCTCTCTCTACTCTCTCTCTCTTTCTCTCTCTCCTCTGGTCCACTCCATCATCCACCTGCATGGATGCGGTGCGAGGTGGACCAGGTGTATCGAGTGTTTGTTACACCTGTACACCGCGGCCGTGCATCTGGATGACCTGGGCTCTCAGGGTCTGGATGGCCGCCAGGATCAGCTTCTGGTGCTCCAGGGAGGTGATGCCGAGGCTCAGAACGTCTCTGTAAACACAAGGGTAAAGGTTTCGCACAATCAATCCAGCATAAGTCAAACGTACTGCTGCGTGTCAGCCCCTTTAGCACAGGTAACACCTTACTGGGGACTTTGTGACACACACGGCAGAGGGGGAACTGCGAAATGATAATCCCACCTTGAAAGGGACCTGTTGGGATTGAAATATTTCTCGAATAAAAAGGAAAATAATGATTCATCTGTCTCCGATTCAAAGGAAAAACAGTAACAGACTTCTCTTGAATGAACTCCTTGGAATTTCATTCAATTTAAACCCCAGTTGAAAATAGTAAAAAAATAAATAAAAAATGTCAGACCGACCTGTTGTGCACTGATTAAAAGAAACTTGCTGAACATTTAATTGGAATTAGAAAAAAATGGCTTTCTTTTTAAGCTTTAATTGGCACTAAATAGCATTGTTCTTTCATGAAAGGTTTTGTGTGTGGAGTGAATTTTTCGGAACCCGCAGGCCTGTAATGTCAAGCAGTAATGAGATGTTTGGACTTGTAATACGTCCGATGAAATAACATTCAGAAATTTTTGACATGAGAGGACAAAGAGTTTTTACATCAAGACAAAAGGAGACATTATTCTCCAAGTCCAATTTTTAAACTATTTTTTTTCCAAGTGCCATAAAGTCAGCCAACTTCTCCAAAATGGGAAATGAAAGGGTCCGGGGGGGGAGGGGCGTAACGCTACTCACTGTACAGTCATTCGCGCCACAGACTCCAAATAGCAGTATCCTGCAGCAGTGAAGTTGTCCTTGTAGCGGCCCATGTCCACCGCGTCCAGCCACTCCCCCACAGAGTTAAAGGACGGGAAGGAGGGTAGAGGTCTCTCCGCTAGTGTAATGGATGAACTCAGGGTCCTGAGGGAGGGGGAACAGGGTCAAAATGTTTTACTGAAATGTCCGGCCACAGCAGATGAGCGCCGCTCTTCATCTGGTCCATCTGACGTACCTGCGTGCCAGTGTGGAAGAACCGATGCCGTCGGGCGAGCGGATGCTTTTACTGAGGGCTGAGTGGATCTGGCTGAAGCTTGGTCTCTCTGTCCTCTCCTTCTGCCAGCAGTCCAGCATCAGCTGGTGGAGATGTGTGGGGCAGTTCACCGGGGCGGGCAGCCTGAAACCGTCCTCAATGGCCTTGATCACCTTGAAGACAGAGACACAGGAAGGCAGTCATATCAGAATTAAAGCTGCTATTTCATACAATCCATTAATTCAGTTCTTTCCCAGGGAGCATGTCTTGATTGATCGACCTCAACAGGGGAGCTGGAAGAGAACAGATTAATATTCTGTCCTACTTTGAAAAAGTTAGTTGCCTCGCAGTTGAGCAGCAGCGGTCCTCAAGCAAACTGCTTGGAAAAGAAAAAAGAAAAAGGCAATTTACACTTTTCACCTGATTACATTGACAGCTGGTGTTAGCGTGTGCCTCCACCTCCCATCAGCTCCATTTATGTGGGACAAAACAAAAACAGCACAGTCACAATGCAGCCACGACCACCTCTGGAGCTGGCTCGGCCAATCAGATCACAATCCTACAATCAATGCGTGTAAATGAGATCTAGCGGTTTCTCCAACTGTGATCCGATCGCACCGAACGCAGCGGTTTATTTTGTGATCAGCAAAGTTTTGATTTAAAAAAACAATTTGCTTCCATTGCATCCATTCTTCTTCTTTTTTTTTTTTTAAATCAACACTTGACTAAGGATCGGTTTCATGAACAACTGTGAATGAGACCAACCCTTCGTCCCGCATAAGGTTACTTCTATTTTTTTGCTATGGAAAACATAACCAGATCCTGATTCAAGAGCAGGGTTGCTGGGTTGACCGTCTTCTACCTTCACTACAGACTGACATTGCTATTCTAACCAGTGTGAATGAATGAAACCTGCAGCGAGCCAAATAATGACTATAAGAGCCAATCATTATCAGCGAGAGATTAAAGGTATCCCTTCAAATATGAAATGATGAAAAAACACTTCACAGGATATTCAATGTCACTTAGTGTCACTTCGCAGGATATTTGATGAGATATCACATTAGTCGGGCTCCTATCAGCGGCTGACTGTATTATTTTAATTTCCTATTCTACATTACGGTGAAGGTCTGTGAATGCAACTTACTATACCGTCAGGTTTAAAATGGAAAGGTAATTACACGGATGAAACGAACGCTTAACAAAGACAAACAGCCGAATTCAATACGTGTGTAAGGAATCAGCATTTTTCATCATTTCCTGTAAAATCTTCACCTCTTCAAACAGCAGAGCGCGGCAGCATCCCTCTAGACCGCCTCCGTGTTCTGGCCCCTCCATAAAACTAATGTCGTATCCATTCAAAAACCATTTCCCAGCAAAGCTCGCAGGAGACTACCTCTCAATATATACCGCAATCTGTCCCGCTCCTGAATCAGATGAAGAAATACAATCTCCTGAAAGGAGGAAATAAAGTGTGTGCATAATCATAAAAATTACATCCATCAGCTGCATAATTTCTTAAAACACTTCCCCTCTACCTCGCCAACCTCTGCCCCATTCCTCCGTCCGCCAGGCCCCTTAAGCTCCTATCTCACTAAAGAGCATTCATAAAATGCTACTCAGCATTTGACATTTTCCATTTAATCAAAGTCGGCAGGTAAAGGGCACGATGAATCACAGGTGGACAGGCCGACTAACAATTCCGTTATGATATAATGTATCAATTTAAAGTGGATTAATAACCCTGGCACTCTACAAGCCTGACCTTCGCCCTCTCGATAAAGTTTGATCATAAAAACCAGGCTGAGGGGAAACTTTCTAGTGGAAAGCTTTCCGTTCTTGCGCCTGATGATGAACTCATGCATATTAATTTTTGGAGATTCATGAATTGAACATGTTAACACATGATGGGTCGCTTTCTGACATTCGTCCTGCCTGCATAAACTCCGGGTGTTATTTTGTTATGAGGCTAATATGAGAGGCCATTAGAAGGGCAGAGCTTTCGGACATGATACCAACGATAACGTCTGTCTAACTTGAACTGTTTTCTGGAACAACGTTATCGCTCTTCTTTTCTGCAAACTGGCTTTCAACTGTCCTTTAGAGACATGACTTCCTAAAAAGTAAAATCTGAAAAAAACAAACAAAAAAACAACCTTTTTCTTTTTTTGGAAAAACAAAAAGGCAGGAATGACGACAGTAAAGCGGAGCACCCATCTGCATTCAACTGGAAATAATGGGTTGCTCCTGATAAGCAGCGGGGTCCTTTTGACCCTTATCTCTTCTGCCCTCAAAATAGCAAATACTTAACATTTTCCAAGGGAAGATGGATATTATAGAGGGATTTCCAACACTTTTAAGAGCAGTGTGGCACTCTGGGACAGACGGAGGCCACCAGAAGGAGGTCAATGCTTCCTTATGAGAAAACAAGATTGGTTATGGAGCTGATGCAGACTTTAAGAGGGGAATTAGCTTTCAGAGGGACTCTGGATTCTTTGCCTTTTTTTTTTTTTTTTTTAATAAGATCCAGGCCGGCTCTGGATGAAGAGTTCATTGATAAAGAGAATCAGGGGGAGGTGGAAGAGAATGCTATACAGTTATTAATATAGAAAATGACCCTCTTCTCTTCCTCCTTTCTCATGCACACTTACATCCTGGTTGCCCATATCCCAGTAGGGTCTCTCTCCATAGGACATGACCTCCCACATGACAATGCCGAAGCTCCAGACATCTGAGGCTGAAGAGAAACGATGGTACTGGATAGCCTCTGGAGCCGTCCACAGCACCACGCTCTTCCCTCCGTGCTGGAGGAAAGAAGAGAAGAGAAGAGAGGGAGGGTATTGAGTAAAAGGGCGCGGATGAGTTCACAAAAGTAAAGCTTTAATATTCTCTTTGAAAAGCTTTGAACATACAGTATTTTCAGTTGATCAAAAGGATCTTTAGAGGGCTTGATTCACCTTGAGTGGACCCCAAAATATCCCTGGAAATCCAGCCCAGAATTAAAAAAAAAATTTTTTTTTCTTCCTTAAAAGCTTAATTATAGGACCTCAAACAAACCTGACATGACGCGTGTTCATCATTTGATCAAGTCTCATTAAAAATATCACCCCTATGGGTGAAAACTTCCTACCAATGGGGAGTTGAGGATCCTTTGTGAGAAACAGTCTCATAGTTGTACGCCTCCGCCAAACAATCCAGTGTGAGCTCACACGCATGTTTGGCGGCACTCATATGTCATGTATGTGGTGCAAACTTTAAGGTGATTTAACTACAAAAAGCCTCCAGGTGCGACTGAGATCTCTCTTTTTGGAATGTTATGATGTTGAATTAAATTTGACCTTTAAACTTTTGGATAGAAAATGTCATCATTTCCTGCTCTTAAACGTTACTGTGACCCGTGTTACGATAATTAGCGCGCGTCTCTTCATCTTTTCGGTTTATCCTTGATGTTTTTGCAAATTTGCATGTAAAAGAAATTCCTCTGAGATATTACTGAAATATCACCTTCATGACAGAGGACAATGACCTTCAGTTTTGAGTTTTGACCACAAAAATTCATTCATGCCTGAGTCCGAGCGTTGGTGCCAAATTTGACAAAAATTCCTGCCAGGCATTCCTGAGATATCGTACGAATGAGAATGGGACAGATGGACAACTGGAACATATAGTAACGCCGGCCTACAACTAACGCTAACACTGAAGCTAATGCGGGTACATTAAAAAAAAAAAGCAAGAAAACAATAAAGAAAGAAACAATAAGACATCCTGGCAACATCCCATGCCTACGTGTCCATGGTAACACCTCACCAGTGTAGTGTAGATAGCCTCAATCTTGTCCTCCTGAAGAGGCCTGAAGCCAGACACCTTGCAGCCCAGGTTGGAGTTTACCAGAACCTACGGGTGTAAAAGCAAATCGATTAGCACTGGTTACATTCGGAGGAGAGACAATGTCAGCGTGGGAGCTCGCCACCCTGGCGGGACAAGCTCACATCACACCGGGGCGACAGCTGATTGTTTACGAGAACAAGCGCTCTTTTACTTCACGGAATTCAACGTGACCAGTGCATTTGCAGCTTCGACATACAAGCTCTTTTGAAGGGGGGGGGGGGGGGGACCTGCAGAGCAAAACCCCAACATGACAAAATGATTTTGACAGTATTGTCTTGTCTTTTTCAGCTTCATGTGTTCCTCAAATAAAAACCTACAGGGAAGTGATTAAATGTCAAATATGTTTGTAGACAAGGACAAATTGTATTCTAAAGTGTACATCCCCAACACATGCATCACCCTGTACACTCTAGTCTATCAACTCCTCCCACCCGCTGCCTTACCTTGTGTGCAGCCAGGCGTTTGTGGACGAAGCCCATTTCGGTGAGGTACTTCATCCCCGATGCCACACCAGTCAGCATATCCATCAGCTGCATGACACTCAACTGGCCTTCGTGTTTCTGTGGTTTGCAGAGTCAAAAGACCGAGTTGAGAAAGGGGAGGGATGAATGTCGGGGAACGAAAGAAACAAGAAGAGAAAGAGAGAGGAGGAGAGAGAGAGAATATAGAAATGGAAAGTAAGTGGAGTGTGCAGTAGGTAGTGATCCAAAAAAGGTGACACATCTGTTACGAGAGTATAATGTTATGCTCACTGAGCTGAATCTCTTTATTTGGAGAGTAAAAACAAACAGGCCATTAATTCATATCATTATAAAGCATGCTGCGGTGGTTCAAAGAGCGGCGGGGCACAATAACAGTTTACAGGAGCTCACAGTATCTCTGAGCAGAAGCACTCCATTTGTGTGGTTAATTATGTACGTTTTCCTTACGACTCTAATAAGCACAAGTATTGCTGCCGTAGGACTGCGGTATAATGGTGCCTTTAGGATTATTATTATCACAGTTTGTTGAATGAGCCCAAAAACAGAAGGCTTCGTCTTGGCGTTACACAATTCTGCTTATAAACCACACATGAATACACAAGTAAACATTACTCAAAAACTTACCCTAAGGAAGGAATCTAAGGCTCCATTCGACATGCTCTCCACGATGATCATCATGGTGTTACCTGATGAAGACAGTGGAGGATATAAGTGAACGACCCAGGTTTAGAAACATGACGTGATTGTTTGCATCTGCGATGTGTGCCTGTCAAAGCGACCTTGACGTTTGACCATCAAAATCTTCTGAGCTCATCCTCGATTCCAAATATGAAGCAATTTCCCCATGGCGTTCCTTAGATATTGATAACGTCTGAGGTGAAAAGAACCTTGACCTCTCACCATACTGTAGATCTATTTTCAGTTCATCCTCAAGTCCCAGTGGATGTTTGTGGCAAATATTAAGATATTTCCTTGAGATGGCCTGAGATATCGTGTTAGCAGCAGCGGTGCAGATATCACACACGTGAGTTGATGAAGACATTGTTTTTTTCAGTTTATCCTCGAGTCCCAGTGGAGGTTTTTAGCCAAATTTTAAGAATTTTTTTCAAGCACATTGTGTTGATAAGAATGGGACGGATATACGATGAGCAACCACAAACATAATGCCTCGGGTCCTGAGCTGTCACTGAAGCATAGGCGTAAAAAGTGATAGAGGTAATAGAGACACAAAGAGAGGGAGGATAAAGTGAGTCTAGTCCACTTGGCAGCGCGGCAGGCATTGTGCAAAGCCATTCTTCATCCAGTGAACTGTGGTGAAGCTGGGAGAACCTGTGTGCTGCCCTGGCTGTCTCAGCAAGTTTAACGACCCTTAAACACTCACTCTCCTGCAGACGTGCACACAAACACAAACACAAACACAAAAACACACACACACACACACACACACAGATCTGTGCAAAACAACACACACAAATCAACAAGGTCCAGGTATGCATGTTCGTTCACACTCCACACACACGTGCACGCACACACATCCACACACTGTGTGCCCAGGCACAGATGGCAGGAATCCAGCAGTGCTATGAAGTGCACAGAGAGGGAAAATAAGACTGCAGCAGTTGGAGGAGAGCAAACAAGGAGAGAGGTGGAGGAGTGGATTACGGGAGGTTGAGAAAGCAAGATAAAGCTTGATAGATATGTAAACAACTTGATAGCTAAAAGGTACATATTCTCCGATAGGTTGATAAGCTCATCCGTCCTGACACTCTGTGCAGCCCACACACTGTAAAAAAAAGAATCTGTAGAATTCCCGAAACGCCAGTTTTCAAGAGGCCATTTGGAAAGGTAAGCAGCAACAGCGGGGGGGACTGGAACTCGATATAGAGACAACAGTCGTGTTTTCATTTGATTTTTAGTGAATTTCAAGATATAGCGCATCGTATTTTCATATAAATCTGATGGTTCCTTGCTAAATCATGATGGCCAGACGATCTCTCCGTATTTCACACTCGCTGGCCGTCACGGCGATACTGTGCGCCGTCTCTCTGCAGAGCTCGACACTTCTAGCTCTCTGCCAATTTACATGTGGATAAATAAATGTGAAATGTGTGGGCTTCCATACACCCAAATGTCACTGAGCCAAATGGATCACATTCAGAGGTTGTGTGATACTCAAAACATTGTATCCACCGTATCATAGCCCAAACAGCAACAGCAGAGTAGGTCAAAGCCAGGATGACTACTTCCTGTTAGCCCTCTGCTGAGTTGAATGTACATTCATAATTTAGTCAGGCAACTCTTAAAAATAACCAAAAGTTATCAGACTGAATTTTGACAGTGAGACGAGTCATTTTACAGGCCGGGTTGTTTACAATTCACTCATGGATCGTAATTGAGAATCCAACTGAAAATGGCACCCCGAGTAGTTCGCCTACGTGTGAATGTTTCACATGTGTGTTATAACACGCCTAATCAAGGGAACTCAACAGAGGCAAACATCATCCTAGCTAATCACATATGGGATTGCTGCCAGGCGAGCAGAGGCAGGTGGGCTTTCATGACACAGTGACGAGATCGTTAGATCCAAACTTAATGTCACGATTGTCAACATCTCTGTAATCTTGGATCCGTCTTTGGCCTTGAAGTAAGTCTCAAACTGTTTCCCCTCTGACTGTAAGCTCTTACTGTAGCTGTATGAACATCCAAAATGGCAAATTTTCGGCCCATGCACTGGGAGAACATATGCATTTTTCATTCATAAGAAAGTGTGACTTGATGTAGCAGCCAACTGCATCCAACTTGGCCCAATTTGCTGTCTCTGCTGTATCAGGGTACTCCTGCTTTGACATGCAACACACAGCGATCCATTATAAATATATAAAGACTACGTGCCGTTCATCTTATTTCTACTTTGTACATTCAAAGAAGGACCAGCTTCATTATATTTCCATAAAAACTCTTACATGGTGAAACCATTTTCACTTACTTTACTCAAATGAAATTTATTCCAGATTCATATTTCCAGCTCCAGATCCGTCTGTCTGAAACATGTCAGCCCTGAGTGGGTCAGTGGTTTTGATTCATGATCGATCTGAACCGCCGTTATGTTCCACTCCAGTTTCTTTCAAACAAAGCACCTTATTACATTTTTTTTTTTTACAACCCTATTAACTTTAATCCTGTAACTGCCAGTAAGAAGGTGGAAGCAAACGGAGGGTCATAAAAGAGGCAGGATGTAGCTGCAGAAAGGTGAAGAGGAAGCGCTCCTTCTTAATTACAGCCATGTTTTTATGTGGCCTTTAATGACAGCCGATTAGGAAGAAGGGGCTTGTCTCATTTCCCTTTTTTTTTGCGCTTCCTCGTCTCCTCATCCTCTGGCCTGTAACCTGCACATCGATCTTGGTGTGCCATCTTGAAAGATTTTTTCAATTCTGAAATTCCAGGCAGTGACCGACACATTCAATATTCCTTCCGTATTCAATTGTTTTATGAGTTATAGGGATAATGTAACTTCCTTAAATTTCACCTTTTGTTAAAAAGCTTCCACCCAATTCAGCTGCTTAAAATCTAACATGATGCGTACAAGTACGAACAGCTGATCATTTTTAATTCTTTTATCAATTCTCTTGCAAATAGTTTATGGGATCTCTGACAAAAAAAACACACACACACACACCATTTGAATTCAATCAAAAGTCAATATAGAGTTGTCATGAGCACTGTTCCGCTTGTCAGACGCAGATCATAAAACACAGAAGACAGATGATGCATCTGTGCCACACGTCATATTTAATTGATGTCTCTCATGGATGTCTCATTTTGCTGAAAGCCTGTTGATTCCACTCATCTCCCCTCGTGTGTCTCCTTCTTTCCACATCTCAGGTGGGAGGGGTTACCACGAGAGGAGGAATCAAGGAAACACAGACTGAGAATTTTCTTATAGGAGGGATAGCAAAGGTAGGATGGAGGTGGGTGTTGTATTTTGGAATGAATTTCAGGAGTTGAATATGAATCAAATAATGCTAATCTACTGCTGAAATTCACATTTTTCTTCTTTGTTTTTTTAAATTAAGAGGCCGCGTTACACAGTGAACCTCACCCTTCTCAAATTGACCTACTGAGCCTGCATGAGAAAACAATTTTGTTTCATCTGAATCAGAATCTCAAGTTTAAGGTGATAACGTTATCTCCCTGAAATACAACATCAGGCCTCTGGAGAAAAACTAAGAGAGATAGAGAAATCTGCAAATAAAAGTGAATCTACAATATAAGTCGGAAATCCAGGCTCATGAGCACTAAGGCAAGCTCATCAAACCCAAATCTGAGGAACCGTAGCGACCGTACAGCAGCCAAGGATGACCCTCGTTTTTAACCTCCATTTTATGCCTACTCAGTTAGCAAAAGCAGCTAACACCTGCCGGTGATAACAAGTGATAGATAAGGTTTGATTGCCCTCTAGTGGTCAGACTGAATAACAACCATATGCTCATAGTGGAATTGGCAGTGCATAAGCATATGAGTACATTCTATGTGCTACAGTGCAACCAATATTGGTGCTCATCCTTGGAATTTGCTAATGACACAAAATTATATTCCTACAAAAATAAAAACAGTTCATTTTGCATGACAAATATTCCAGAGAACTTTGTGTGCATCAACTTTGGAAATGTGTGACCACACATTGAGATGCTTTCCCCTCGCTGTTGTAACACATCGCTGCTGTGACATCACAACGTCGACTTTTCTCTCTCGCCCAGGCTTGTTACAGGGATTTTTCATGAACTGGTACTCTGTTGTATACCGACGTACCTTAAAAAGTTCAAAGTTCAGCACTCAAGTAAGAGGCTTAATTTTAACAATCAAAACAAAAACAGCTAAATGAATGCAATTGGAATATTACAAAATTAGAATATAACAAATAAAAAGGAATGAAATTTGAATGGAAATATCCAGGATGAGTGACACCATTAATTGGAGATGCGTAAAGTTTCGTGGAAAGAAGGAAGGTGGCTGGATGAGTATCAGGTGGGGGGGTAAGTGATGTAAAGCAGGTGATTTGTAGTCGAACAGTATGTGGGTGTGTGTGTGTACTGTTTATGTGCACGGATGTGTGATTTCATGCCAAGTAGGAGGGAAGCAAGCAGGTGTGTGTGTGTGTGTGTGTGTGTGTGTGTGTGTGTGTGTGTGTGTGTGTGTGTGTGTGTGTGAATGATAGTGAAAGAGAAATTGAGCATATGGGACCGTCTTTGTATGTGTGTTAGGGAGCATGCACCCAAGCTGTGTGTGTGTGTGTGTGTGTGTGTGTGTGTATGTGTGTGTGTATGTGTACGTGTGTGTGTGTGTGTGTGTGTGTGTGTGTGTGTGTGTGTGTGTGTGTGTGTGAGAGATTGTGGGAGAGATTGGAGTGGATCTCAGGGCCCTGCTGAGTCTCTAGCACCAATTACTGTACCCTGCACATCTGCTGCCATCCTGCTGAGCACAGTGTGTCCGGGCACCATGCCCACAACCACACACACACACACACACACACACACACACACACTGAGCATCACTGCGGCAGTAACAAAAACTTCACAAACTCTTTAAAGCTTCTCCCTTCACCTGCCATTCCTATTAACCTCTACCTCATACCAGATCATCTCTGTCTCTCATGTCTCTTTCCTCTGTCTCCTCCCTTCAAGTTTTTTCTCTTTTCTCCTCCTTCCATCCTGTTTTCACTCCAAGACATCAATTGCTATCTGTCAGTAGAAAATAGGCCTTGATGTAGCTCGGCTGCTAGCACAAGACTTCCATCCCACCTCTGCTCTCTACTCTTACGCCGTTGCCTTCTTCACCGTCCTCCCACCCGCCTCCTTCACTGTGAGAGTTGACCCCCTCCACGTGTATGAGATTAAAGTGGTGTCCCAGTGCTCCTCTCAATCCTCTTTTTTCCACTGTCCGTCACATTTGCTCCTCCTCCCCTTTCATGATCTCCCCCCCTCCCCCTGCACATATGATACTGAAATGGTCAATTCCATTTCCCCCTTCTACCCCATTCTGTGCTTCTCCGACAACCTCTTTTCCGTTCATCCTCCCCAGCTTCCTTTGTACCCCATTCCATGCCTCACCTTCCGCTTGATCTCTCTTACCAGTAGTGATGACACCCTCCAGTCTGATGATGTTGGAGTGATCAAATTGCCCCAGGATGCCAGCCTCACTGAAGAAGGAGCGGCGCTGTTTGTCAGAGCAGCCTGCTCTTAACGTCTTTATGGCCACCGGCAGCTCTCTCTTACTTGGCAGCTTCAGGCAACCGCGGCACACCTCTCCGAAGTCGCCTGTTGGAGGGGAGAAGAACAAACAGAGGTCATGACTTTCAATGATTGATGAGGAAACAGAGTGAGAGAGAGAGAGAGAGAGAGAGAGAGAGAGAGAGAGAGAGAGAGAGACACGATATGGAGAAATATCCCAGAACAATAAAAGTGAAATTGGAGGGACTCAGGGAGAAAGGGCAGGGTTATCACAGAAAGATGAAAAAAATACAAACTTATTGAGGGAGAAAGCAGGACAAGCACAAACAAGCACTCCTGAGATACAAAGGGATCAAAGAGAGATCAAAGAGGGGGTATGATGCAAGTGAAAGAGTGGAACATTAAGTTCAGAAATATCACTGATGAACAGGGATCTCCAGCTCTCTCCTGGCTGCTTGGAGGATTTGCAGAGATGCTTGAAGTTGCCTCTCCATTTCCCCCAGTTGTGTCTTGTCCCTGTTCCATTTTCTGCCTATACTGTGTACCGCGAATTAGCTTGTCGTGTTTGGAAGTACTGGCTGCAACTATAAGATGTTTCCTCGCCTCTTATGGCTGGTCCTTCCTATTGTTGCTACGTCGGATTTCTCATCCCTCCACCACAACACAAGTTCAGAGGTCCCTCATCCTGGTCGTGACTCTTCTCACCCCCGGTGCCAAAACTGTCTGATGAGCTCCCACACAGCTTTTTCATTACAGAAACTCTACAAACACATATTCCTTTTGAAGATCTTAGCAAATAAGCAGAATTGGAAGTTTCAAACATTTTCAGTTTCAACATAGAAATTTCGAGGATCCTGCGTTTTAACTAGAGTTTTAAGACTTTTAACTAGGGCCTAAAATCTAGGATAACCCCTACGATGCTGCTTCAGTTTTGACAGTGCTTTATTTTCATTTATTTTTCAGTCTTCCCAAAAACTGCTAATTTACCACGGCTGTATTCTCACGGAGTGCAGTTTACCTGTGTGCACTATTCTCTCGATCTTGATGCTGGAGTTGTCCAGCTCCTTGGCGAAAGCATGAACGGCCTGTAGCAAGTCCTCACAGGTCTCTGGGTCGATGTAGGTCCTCCTTGTAGGGATCTTGACTAGAATGATACAAATAAATAAATGAATAAATCCATCACAATGGAAGCGAAACACATTTAAAAGTAAGGCAATATCCTGTTAATCTCTGGGCTAGCAGCTGCACATAAATAGCTGTAGGGCCCTGTTACCACGGCTGGATTTCACCACTGACCTCCAGTAAGATTCTGAATAGTTGACAAGATATTTTTGATGATGATAAATGATACGCTCCATGCCCCCAGTTACATTTCTGATCCCCTCAAACCTCCTTCTACCTTTCCACTGCCTTTTAATTACCACTTGCTCCAAAGAGAAAAAAAACCCCCAATGACGTTCGCACCTTTTATCAGAATAATCTATCAGATTTGAATTTTTTATGTGAACTTGTTGAAAAAAAGTCCCTATGAGGAAAAAGTTTCGGGTTTAATCCATTATTAAACTCTGTGTGTGTGTGTGGATGAGTATATTTACCGAGTTTTCTGACTTTTTTGTTAGCCCGAGAGACATCTGTGGACCCTGATAGAACACTGCTCTCAACGCCAAACATTTCTGACAACTGCATTCATTTGTGCTCCATTGAGGCTACCGTCAGTAGAGAAGTTGGTATCTGTGCTCCTGATGATTGTTGAACGTTGGATCAAAATGTCGAGGAAGCAGCCCCCACTCTTTGATCTACTGAGAAGCCAATCAATACTTGAGTTTAACCATCGGCGTTGGCGAAAACAGAAAAACCTCCTGCTTTCAAACTACAATATATCTTCGGACCTATAAATATGTGTCCAGGATGGGTGTCTGCAGTTTTTCACCCTGATTTAAACGCGAAGAATGCTTCCATTTATATATCAATAACACGTTTAGTTCTCTCTTCATTTGGTTTGACCTTGCGAACTCTAGAGGCAGAGAGAAAAGCCAGATCAAAGGCTCAGAGTGCTCAAATCTGACTTTGGGTTTCTTCCACGAGGCTTTAGTCAGATCACAGGGCTTTTCTACCAGGCTTTTTGTCTTTTGGCTTGCCTCAGAATGTTATCTCACTAACCCACACACATATGCAAAATAGAAAACACAATGCAATCTTCCGTCAAGAAACTGGGACAGGACATAATAGACAGTAAAATGCTGACGTCGCCTTTACGTGCTCTTAGTCATTTTGTAGCAGAGTTTGTTGTTAGTTTGAAAGTTTCCGTCAAGGTGCGAATTCCTCAGTCCCTCTTCATCTAAACATTATAGCTTGACAACCTCAGCAGAAAATTCACAAATACATTTGAAAAGGACCGTAGCTCTGCAGCTGCACTCTGCAGGCCCCGAGCTGGACCGCCCGCCTCTGATGAGAGGAGTGACTGCTCACTGCTGAGCCAATGAGAGGGCACTTTCATGAATTTTTCCACTTTATGTTAGAATTAACCTTGCAGGGGCAAAGCTGATCCAAAACAGTAAATGTTATGTTTAACCAATGAGACAGTGGATATATATATACACACACACACACACACACTCATTTGTATGAGTAAAATCAGTGTTTAACACAAGCTTAAGACGTTGAAGAATGACATGCTAGAAGAAGCCAGCTGTGGTGATGTAATTTGTGATTTGTTGCAGTGAACCTGGGACAACGTTAACTTCCTGGTTAGCTTACAGAACTACAGAGAGAAATGTACACACTCCCTCCAGTCATGCTGTGTGTGCGCTGACATGCAGTACCCATCATAACTTGCACCGCTGATAATGTGATTGGGCTTCATGGAAAATATTAAAAGGAATTTTGCATTTTCATCACTTTGCAATTGCCAAGATTTTTCATCCTCTTTATCCTTGCTGCAGTTAATAAAGGTGACTCATTACGGACTATTTAGGGCCTCCATAAGTTAAAGTACCAACTCAAAGAGCAGTGCAAATTCTAAATATAAATCATTTTATCTTGCTTTTCTTTATCTATAAAGGAGAAAAGGGTATTATTAATGATAACGAAGGCTAATTTCCTTCAAGGACCCCTCCAGGATCTTTACTGCTACATTAATGAGACACAACAATTGGAATTTCTATCGACACTTAGAGCTGAAAGTGATATTGAACCCAACTCTTCCACCACAGAACAAAACACTACTCGCTCCTTCAATGAGCATCTTGTTTTCTTTATCAACTGTCTATTGTGTTCACCAAACACTAACAACTAGAAAATAAACTCGGCAGCAGTTAGCCAATAACCATTAACCATTGGAGTCCAGTTCTCAATTAGACGACCTTTGGCCCTTGTTATAGCATGTTAAGGATAATCTTCCAGGAAAAGGCCTGGTAGTTTTCCCAAAAGCCAGACAGGAGCTTTGAAATGTGATTACAGCTCTAGATCGACCTGAGTGATTCTATACCGGCTACCTCATAACGGTTTATTGATCTAACACACACACACACACACACACACACACACACACACACACAAACACACACACACACACGCTCGTGTGTCTACATACACTCTCACAGGTAGGTTTGTGCACACACCCTGACCAATAAAGCCAAAAGTCCAATTCTGAAGCAAATGAAAGCTTTCCTATTTGTTTTTGTTTTTTAAGGCCAGAGATAAATGGATGATCAAGAGCTCTTCTCCAAACAGTTTAAAAGCTTTCTCTAAATACTAATGCATTGAAAAGTCTCATAAAAGACACAGGCGGAAACACGCACACGCACACGCACACACACACACACACACACACACACACACACACACACACACACACACACACACAAACACACACGCTTCATTAAGTCCTTGGCTGATTAGTTTCAGGGTTAACTGTGTCACTGCCATGAGCGATTGAGGGGAAACTGAAGCATATTCACACTCGGCTGCATGAGTGGCACGTTATTGGACCACGGAGTGAGCAGCCTTGCAGCCTCAAACATTTTCTCTCGAGGCAAAAGGACACAAACTGAAATATTTTATCCTTCCTCGATATCACAGGGCTCTTTTTTCCTGATGAATTCCCCAGACACCCTCTCTGTCTCTGTCTCTTGCTTACATGAAATCAGACTACAGACAATATCACAAACCATTAAAGGAGATTTCAGGAAATTCTTGATCCTTCTCTCCTCCCCCCAACCCCCACCCCCACCCGACGTTGTATTTCTAGGTCATACTGACATAAAACTAATGTTCCGAGCAATGTCAATAATGACGAGACATAGAAGTGCATCCTTCATGCACTCGTTTATCCTCTACTTCATTTCTGATTTATTCCCTCTTTCCTTTAATATATGGCTATGGAATATGGAAGGTTAAATATATAATAAAAACACTCAGACCTAAATCTTGTATTGCACTTGTTGGATAAAGAACAAGAAAAAAAAAAGAAGCATCGTTGACTAGTTGTGTGACTGTCCATGTCTGACATGAAAGAAAAAAGTGTGTATTTATGAAAAGCCAGGCCAAAAAAATGTGCGAGCATGTCTGTGTGTATTGCGTGCTTGTCAGCTGTTGGCATGTCTTTGTTTGGGCAGATTTAATTCCCAGCCGCATGGCTTCGGCTCATTATTCATCAGACATAGTGCTCCAAACCTCTCCAGAGGGCTCAGCATGCTGGGAGATTAAACAACGCAAATGAGCACGCACGTAACAACACACACACACACACACACACACACACACACACACACACACACACACACACACACACACACGCACACACACACACACGCACACACACACACACGCACACACACACGCGCGCGCGCGCGCTACATTTACCAAACTGTGTACACCCACAAGAAAACTCTCAACACACACATATCCTCCAAATTAGCGGAGCTTTGGCATGCACACACAAACAGGAAAAGATATGTCAAACTACTTCCATTCTGTTACTGTCCAACAAAAAAAGCCTATTGAGAGCTTAGTGAGTTTGTAAAAAGAGATATTTATAACCATGTTCGACAACATTTAACTATCTCTCCTGTTGCCTGCCTCTAACTCCCTCACTCCCTCTACCTTCCCCCTCACTGCCTCTTTATCTTCCTCCTCCTCCTGATTTCAATATCCATCAAACTCACCCCCTAATGGAGTGCATCAGCGTGCTAAGAGTTAGCTAAGCATGCACCTCAGAATTAAGAATTAATGCCACATCGCTAAATGCCTAAAGAGTGACCTGTATTGCATGTGCACATGCGTGTTCACATGCGTGTGCAGGATCATCGCCCTCGACTTACACTGGAAGTAAAGTTCCTCGTCTCCCTCCTGAGAGGCTTTGCTGTAGCCGCATTGTCTGCAAAAGACAAACAAAGACAGGCATCAGACAGTTTTATCCCAGTTGGCAGATACAAACAAATACAAGCATCAGACAGAGTTTATCTTGAAACTTAATAGATTATATGGAATGTGCAATAAAAGAGATGAGAGCAAGAGAAGCGATGGAGAAGATGGAAAGAATACAGGGAGGCGTTCGGAGCGACCCCCGATGTGATGAGTAACACAGCCATCTGAGGGTGAATAAGTGGAAATCCTGCCTGATTCCACTGAGCAGACACACACTGATCGGCCTCGAAACGGATACGCTGCTGTTGTTTCACTCTGATGGAGTTTTCATAAAAGAGTCGATCTGTACTTTATAGGCGTATACGCAACACACCGTTATCTCTCATCCCTGGTCACCATGGGAGGTTTAAAGAGGAGAGAACGCTCTATGATCTGACAGGGGAGGGTTTTTCGACTCAAATTTAGCACACACACACACACACACACACACACACACACGGAGTAAGTGACAGATTAACAAGTGATGAGCGGACATTCTGGCTGGACAGCATGCTTCCTGGGATTAGTGAGATGGATGAAAAGCAAGACAAGAGGATACAGCCAAGGTTTAGATGATAAAATCTACACCCGAGATTCTTCGAACAAAAAAAACAAAAACAAAAAGCAAAACAAAACAAAAAAACAGTTCCAGATACACAGGAAAAACACAACCTTTTTCCCCTGCAACTCAAAAGCTTTGCTGCTACTAAAATTAATATGCGGTTCATAGAATAAAAATATGTTCACGCATTTGTTCATATCTGCAAGGATCATATGAGTTAACAGGGGAGCATACATGATAATTATAGCCATGTTTTTTTTTACTAAAACAGACTGGCGGGGGGCAGGTGATCAAAGCACGGGAAACTTAAAGGGACCCGCAGGGATGTAATCTAAACACAAGTCATGCTTTGTCACGTTTCATGTCACGTTCACTGCAACTCCCCAAAACGATTGTGTTTCTCTTCGAGGTCGAAGACAAATTCGACAGTTACCAAAGCAGCTTTTGCAGGAACTGGACTGGGATTGGTAGGAATGCACATTCAACCCATATTCATTCCAAACTGTATGTGACACATCACAAACACATCGTAAATAGACACGCGTAAGCTACCTCACACACTTCTCCTGCTCTCCTTGTACAGTGACGCTGCTTTTATTCACTGATGTTTTTATGATCTTTAGTGTGAATCACAGAATTTACAACCATGTTTGTGTACGTGAATTAGGAAAGCCGAAGAAAATAATTTGTTCCCTAATTTTGAAACTATTATCAGATATTGCAAGATGATAATATGAACCACTGCAATGTTCAAAAAGTATTTGTGCCTAAATACCAAAAACTTAAACTTCAATACTGTAGCGCTGCAGAGATGTCCCGCCACACATCCTATTCTATTAGTTTAAGAAAAAAAAATCTGTCACTTAAAGAAAAAAAAACACAATTTTCATTTTTGATTAATGTTTTCGATAAAAGTGAGAATAATGACGTAAAAATAAATATTCTCTGATATCTCACATCCTAGCGCAATTGGAACTTCAGTCCAAATCTGAATTTTTGTCTTCAAAATGGTGCGGCTAAGGTTTAAAACCAGGTTGCCATTTGTTGATCATTGACATCGAGTGAAAACACACGTGTACGTATACACAAGTTACAGACAAACAAAATACAGACACGCTCAATAAAAGATTGGCTCCCCAGGGTGAGCACTGACTCCACAGGGTAGCGTTCAAATCAGATGGTTAAAAACAGAGAGGTGCCAACCTGTAAGGTAGGTCAGGGAGGATGTGTGTGTGTGTGTGTGTGTGTGTGTGTGTGTGTGTGTGTGTGTGTGTGTGTGTGTGTGTGTGCGCGCGCGCACATTTGTGCAGTGTAGCATGTGTTCTGTGTTTGAGTTTAATATAACATTTGTTCAGGAAGCAGTGTATTAATACGAATGTCAGAACAAATCAACACTTCACTTATTAACGGTGCTGCTGAGAGGGAATTCACGGAGACGGACATGCATCGTGCGATTCAAGTGTGTCTTTGTGTGTGTATGTGTGTTCGTTTTTTGTTTCCATGAACATCTAAACGTCTATGTACTTGGCAGTGAGTGTGTGTATGTGCAAACCGGTGCAGGTGTGCATTTTACAGGACGGCGGGGTGTTTTACATGTGCGTGTCCCTGTGAGTGTTCGTGCGGGGAGATGTGATGGAGGGTGAGGCTGACACATCCCTCAGCCTGTGTAGCAGTGGGGTTTGAGACAAGGTCAGGACCCTGTCTGTCAAAACACACCAGCAGACGCATGCAGCACAGATCCTCAGGGCCGGAGATACCAGACAGCAGAGAAGAGACAAGAATTAATAGATAAGGGAGCATGGTGAAGAGGGAGCAAAGGGGGAACGGGAGGGAGATGAGGACGGAGGGCACAGCGCTACCATGAGAAACAAGATCCAAGAGACATAAAGGGGATTAGAGGTAAGGGAGCAAATTGGGAACATGGCAAGGGGACGAGGGCAAAGGTGGGTATAAATCTCTGGAAAAAAACTGAAGGAAAAAAGGTAACCAGTAAGAGGACAACCTGGTAATAGAGGGACATAAAAAAGGTGCAAAAGGGATCTGATGATTTTAAATTATTACGATACGAAACATTAAATGGGGTCAATCTGACCCCACACACATATTCTGACCTTTAACATCTCTAAACACATGATTTAGGTTTATCTTAATGCTTAATATTTGAGTCTTTTTTGTGCCCATCAGTGCTCCCTGATATCAGTTTTTAGCAATAAAACATAAAAAACAAATTGCCTTACACACATTTGTTCATGTTGATACTGAGGTCACTCTACAGAACTTCCCTTTGCCTGAGGGCCTTAACTGACTGTCAGTGAAGGTTTTGTCACACTTCTTTGACAGCAAAAGTAACTTCGGGGTAAATGCGTCTTAGACAGAGGAGAGAATTGAGGAGAACCCTGATTGTGAGGCACCCCCCCACCCCCCTTGACCCTTGCACCCCCGCACCCCCCGATGACAAACGGGGACAGTTAGAAAGACTTGGATATGACGCACTTGCGAGCCGTTGGGTCGCTCATTTTGAAAAGCGACAAGTCAAAAGCCACAGCGAGCACTGGAAGGGCAATATTACCAGTCGCTGCGTCTCTAAAGACGTCCTCGCTTTCTCCTGTGTCGGACTCTTTGATGAAAGAGAGACAAGGCAGCTCAGACGAGTGCAATAAACTGAAAGCAATATGTACAAGTGACAACTCTTTCTTTGCAATCCATGGCGGGGCTGTACGGTAAGTCGGGCCGCATACAGCGCGCACCCAGCAGAGCAGCCAAATGTTTGGGAATGTGTTTGTTTTTCAATCCCGGATGTACGGCGTTGTGAATGTACTGCTGCGGGCAGCAGAGTAGTGAAGTTATGACGACAAACCCCGAGATTTAAAGTATATAAGAGGGTTACAGAAATATGTTCGTTCCAGCCTTGATAACAGAAACAAAGGTCGGTAAATTTGATTATTTTATGGTGTTTTCCTATTCTACGGTCGTGTAATAACGTACAGGGAGTTCGTTCTGCCAACATCAACTTGGCTAATAACTTCAATGTTTTTTTTTAAGGTTTAATGTTTAAATAAATTTGATGGCAACAGGCAGGTCGATTAGAATATGACCTGCTTTTCAGAGGAATCGCACGGATATAAAAGTGACACAACGGGATGACCCTCATTGGACTTAGAGGTGGAGCTTGTTCAGCAAATGGAAGACAGCATTGCGGGTGAAGACACTTTGTTGCCATTTATCATCCGTAGTGATGGAATGGTTGGATTCTCAGATGTTCAGTAACGGGAAACGTTATCTGCAAAGTTTGTGTGGGAGGTGTCGACTGGAGGAAACGCCATAAACTTTTCCCAAACATCTCAAAATGAAAAACCTCCAAAATGATTCCAAACATTTATCTTTACAGACAGCAACAACACAGCGGGGAACCAGACCCAAACATGTCAATAAACCTAGTTGTTGAAAAGATGACAAAATATGAGGGAGGCAGTAAACGCTTGAAGGAGGCGACAGACTTAAAAGTGATATTTATGCTATTTTGGCAGTAATTGGACTTTCTATTTTGAGTATTTTTCACATGTTGTTTGCCTTTATTTGTAAGGGTACAATTTACCACAAGCTCACAATAAGGTGGTATTTTGAAATTAGTTTGAAATCATTCATTTCCTTAGAGATGAACCATTCTAAACTATTTGTAGGAGAACTGGCCAATAATGAGCCCGCATTTTGTTAAGAGGTGAGAGCGATTCGGACCTGAAAAGACTGTCGTGATCTTTTTGGCCTCATCGCCCACCCTTAAATGCAAAGATGTGAAGAAAGGCTCATTAATTTGATCTGCCAGCTCACCTCAAACATGCATGAGGTCACTAAAGGGAAAGGAAAACTGGACAAAACATCACGTGAAAGTGCAGGCGAACAAGTTTGAGGGGAAGCCTGGAGGTATGGAATGAAGGGTGTGAGGAGACAACTGAGCTTTTACTCGGAGGAACTGAGGAAGAAGAAGAAGAAGAAGAAATGCAAGGACAAGTCCGCATGAGGGATGGTGTGCATGATTTGATTCCTTCTCCGTTACTTCTTTTGAAATGTCACCGACGTGACCGAAAAAAAAGTTTCGCCGAACAGCCTCTTGTAGGACATGAACACTCTCCGCATTTGAAAATTATTTCAGGTAGCAGAGCAGATTTCTTCCATTCTAAATTGGGCCAAACAGCTTGTCAAAAGGGAAGAGAAGGGATAGTTATACCTCTTTGGTGTACTGGTATTATTATTTATTTGGAATGATGGAAGTTAGAGCAAGAAAAGAAACCACTGAGCGGTAGATGCAATGGCAGGTGAGTAAATAAAGGGAGGATACAGAAAAGAGAGGGGGAAGGTTATTGAGGAGGGTAGTGCAGACATGCCAGTGTACCTGGGCATCAGCTGTGTGAAGGGAGGAAGAGGAGAGAGAAGAGGAGGAGGAGGAGGAAGAGTGGAGAAGGAGGTCGAGAGCAGCACCACGCTAGCAGGAGTTACATTGGAGGAGCTTGAGCAGACGCTGCTGGGGAGAAAACAAGGGAGGGAGGGGGGGGGATGGGGGGGAGGGCTAATGTCAATCCCGGCTCTATTCTTTGAAAGATGTCAGTCAACACAGTTTTGGCCGGAAGGATTCTTTTCTCTAATCCCTGAAATATGCTAAATATTGCCATGAAAAAACAGACCAAAAAAAAAAAAAAAAAGAGGTAAAAATAATTATGGATCACATTTCCGATGAAAACACATATTCTCTCATTTGGAAATAAACCCTCCAGTGTTTTAATCAACTCTAAAACTGGTTCCAATTTTATACTTTTTTTTTTTTTTTTACTACAAATCTGTTCCAATTTTTAAATACCACACTTCAGAGGAATCAGATGGCCGTGATTAAAATAGAGGCAGAGAGAACGCTGGATGCCCAAACAGCGGATACTCATGCCAGGTTCTGTCACTGTCAGCTCAGCCTCATCAAATGCTCATTTTGGCAGTGATTTCCTTTTGTCACTTACAGGTTTCGAGCATGCACTGATGAATTACTGTAATTAATGAGACCAAAATGAAACCCGAACGAGCTAGAAAATGATATTTTTCGATCATATTTTGTATCGAAAAAAAGGGGGGGGGGGTTCCACAAACGCACACTCGTATTTTCTTTCAAAAGGCTTTTTCTATTTGTTTTCAGTGTGTGAGTTGACAAACTGTGAGTTTTAAATGCAGGGGGATGTTGTATGCATTTTTGTCTGTGTTCTATCCGTTTGAGTCAAATTCTATTAGCTTACTGTGCCTGAAGTAAAGATATTTCAGCTTTTTTTCCATTTATATACTCAGATTTTAAGGGAATATATTTCCATTTCTTGTTAGACTATTGGCCACATGCGTACATTTATCAAATTGGATTATGTATGTGTATAAATGCTTTTTTTGTGTGAAAAGAAGGCTGTGAAGCTGTATTTTTTTAAAGACAGTATTGCGTGTAAACACAACTAACACAATGTTGTGGTTGAGGGAATTTACGCTGGGTTTTAAAGTCATCTCCATGGCAACTTTAGCTCATTTTCAAGTAATTGATCTCCGTTTTACCAAAAAAAAAAAAAGTACTATGTAAATTAAGTCTATTATCTGCCTGTTCTTTCCTCTCCGTGCTGTAATTCTCCTCTAAAATAAAATGCAGTTATGGAAATCATATGAATAATAGGCCAGGCAGTAGGAAGAGAATCCTAGCTGACAGGTAAGCGGAGAAGAATTAGGCCAGCAAAGATTTCTATAGGGCAAAAACGCATTTGAAATTAGGGAATTTTATTAAGCCACTTCGTGTAAATCTAGCTTTAAAGATTCTAAACCCATATTTGTTTTTCCTCCATTATAAAGAGCTGCTCCTTGCAGATTTACTCAGTGTTGATCTGAGCAGATTATGTGCATTTTCTTCTTTGGTGTACATGAATAGTTTTATTCCAAAACCTCTTTCACAAACGTAAGCACATTATGGTTTTTGGCCAAGGTTTAGAATAATAACAAGGTTATAAATGAGGCAATGTCAGTTTAATCATTTGTGGCTAATGAATAACAGATAGTGAAACTCATACACAGCGCTTTAGAATGTCAATTTTTACATTTAAAACAGAGCATGTGTCTGATTTGAGGCATGAAAGTACTAATCTGCACAAAAACAGCAGGGAGCTGCGCCTTCTTTCCCTCTTCTGATAACATTTTCTGTCTCTGTATCACCGAGAGTCAATGGCCCCGTAAAATGACCCTTTGCTCTGCTTCTTCCTTGCTCCTGATACCTTCTTATTCACTCAGCAGACAGAGACATACATGCACTCAATCACAAAACACACTCATGCATGTTGGTGTTGCCAGTGAAGGGTAAACAATCCCAGCACTGACCAGTCAAGCCAGGGTTTCCTGGATAAGGTCTGTTCAATGCCCTGGAACTGTGGCTCTATCACACTGTCTGTATGTGTGTGCGTGCGTGCGTGCGTGTGTGTGTGTGTGTGTGTGTGTGTGTGAGAGAGAGAGAGAGCCAGAGAGAGAGATGGGAAAGAGTGAGGTGAGGCGTGGAGATGAGGTATCAAAGGGTGGGAAACACAAAGCTTACATTGATTCTTAGGAGAGAAATTTGCCGACATCTACACATTATTCTAACAGAACATTCTGATTGTGTTTCTATGGACATCACAATGAAACGGTGCTTAATGACGGCGACAGAATGAAAAAGACTCGATGTTCACGGGGTGGGTGATAAGAGGTAGAGCAGTAATACATTAACAAGGCCACACAACAGAGTATGAAACATGAACAGCCTCCACAGAAGAACTGGCGAATAGGTCATAAAGACAAGAGGTGAAAACAACTCCTACGTTCAACAGATGCCACCTAGTGGTCGTAATACTTATGACTACAGGAAAGCAGGAAATCATAGCAATGCAACATAGGAATCCATAGGTGCAACATAGGTGTTTGAGGCTACTGAGTGGAGAAAGATGGTCGCTGCTGTTTAACGCTGTTTTCAGGCGGTATTGTGATAATGTGTTTGTCACGGGGGGGGGGGGGGGGGGGGGTTGCAGCTGCAGAGCAAGCCAGCTTTGGTTGTCTGTGGTGAGAGTGCTCATTTGAACCTGAACCAGGACCTTTTCCTCACCCCAACCAAAACCTAACCAGACCATGCTAAAAGTGCGTCACATCACAGGCAACCTTCAAGTTATCGCTCACCAATTAATGCTTTACAATATCACCTTGACAACACTAAAACTTGTAGAAGTTCCCATTCGCTCAACTGTGACTGCTGCTCATTCATTTTCTTTGATAATGTGGAAAATTGAGTACGCTTGGTAAAGGAATGAATAAAAGGTGAGGGATTCTGGGTAGTGTAGTGCTTCAGACTGCAGGCGGACACACTGTCATTTCACAGTCTACTCACTTGTGGCGAGTCTACCTCAGATGGTTCCGATAATATGGCTAATAATCATCTTCTCTATGGAGAATATGAAAGGGATTCTCATATCCGGAACCTCACTGTTAAGCTCTATATCCAGCCCCTCATCCACTCAAACGCTATAATACTGAGGATCTCCAAACAAAAGGAAGAAGTCGGTATGGACGCAGCAATTGAAGGAAAGTATCTGAAAAAAAGGAGAGATTCTGCGACTGTCGCTGGTCATCAACTGGTTAAAATACTGAAAACAACAGAAAAAAAACAAAAGCAGAGTAGCGCATTCTGTTGCATTGCGGCGAGTTCACCCATGATAACGCTCGACCTCACACAGACAATGAACCACTGAGCTCATTGTGTGTTTGGGAGTCCGGGCGAGAAAAGGGAGGTGCATGCACATTTACACCTGCTGACACATACTTTCATTAAAAATTAAAGAGAGATTTTCTCATGACGTGCTTTGGAGAGCTTTCCAATGTATCCCTATGCAATACTCCGTGTCATGCGTGCTTTAGTGTGTAGATGTGCATTGGCGCGTGTGTGTGTACTGTATGTGCGTGTGTGCGTTTTAGCAGGCAGATCGGTATCTGAGACCCTCCAGCCGTAGCCGGGAGCTGGCTGTCTTTGCAAACACGAGAGCTTGATAATTGAGGCATCAAGCCATCGCCTCTTTGTCTCTTCACAAAACATAAAGAGCAAGATAATGGTCCGGCAGCAATGAACAATGGAGAGCACTTTCAATGAATGCAGTGATGGAAATAAAGGAGAGAAAGATAAGCATTATTATTCAATTCAGGGTGACGCACAAAGGGACAACGCTGCCTTCTCTTGAAGCAAAATCTAGATACGTGTAGGTGAGAGTAAGCAACCTTTTGCGCATTTTATCTGTCTCTATGGTTGTGGCTTCACCTGAGACTGAGGCTTGGTGTGTTTCTATATCCATGCTCATCTCTTTATGTGTGTTTGATTGACAGCACTGGTTTGTATGGTGCTGTCGCGAACGACTGGAGGCCATTTCTCCACCCGGTTGACTCCATTATTGTACTTTTTTGTGGGTCTTGAATTGGTCAGGTGGTCTCTATACCATCCCTCTTTCTTTACACCAACTTTATATGCTGAGGAGGGGGCACTGATATAGATTGCGTGTGTGTGTGTGTGTGTGTGTGTGTGTGTGTGTAGTGTGTACGTCGAGGGAAGATACAGGCTTCGAGAATGTGTCAGAAAACTGAACAAAAGCCAAATGAAATGAGAAAAACTAGTAGTTTTCTGGCCATGTGTGTAGCTGAGTGGGCGTAAATATGTGCAGCATCTTGCAGCGTGTGTGATGGAGTACACTGTGTGAGTGCATGTGTGCATGTAGAATATGGAATTGGACAGGAGTCAAAGAGCAAAGTGGTTGGAGCGGCGAGCAGAAATGTACTCCCTACTCCTTTCTTTATCTGCTCAGATGAATAAAACATGCAAATATATGGTGAGATATACTCAGAGCAATAACCGAGTCAATAAAACATGCATTTAAATGCCTGAGATGACACAGAATAGCAGTATTGATTTGAAATAAGAAGTGCATCACATAGAGTAGTGGGTGGATTGTGTTTTAGTCTTGTCGAGACATTTCTAAAATAGGAGGCAGGCCTCCCTGGGGGGTGGGGGGGGGTGTGTGCTCGGGTGTCAATTAAATCATTTCATAAAGTTATTCACGATGCATCCTGATAACTCATTTTTTAGGGTATGCTGGCGTAAAGAATTTTTTTTGGGTAAACTTTATTAATAAAATCTCACCTTTGATGATTCTGAATCAGAATTCCTTCATTTTGAACTTAAGGGGGTTAAAATGAGTTAAATTCCAGCACGCGTGGTAACATCCTGGACCAAAGACCCCTCTGCTCGCTAACTTTCACTCTGCTGTGTTGGAAATGTCTCAAGTATTTTCATGATATTTAGCTGAAGTGCTTTCAAACCCGCCGTCACAGAGAAACACTGTGATTACAGGACGCTGTGCTGTCCTTAGTGGTAAAACGTCTGTCATTATACGACATCCTATTTAAGTAAATTTAACTCCTGAAATGAGATTCACTTGAATAGCTTCTTTTTTTTTTTGGATAGGCACTAATTAAAAATAACAAGTAGAAAAGGTTAAATGAGTAAGATGTGGAATAAAATTGGGTCGTTATGGAGGTTATTTTGTCAGAAGCCGAGTTACTCGTCTTCATGGCAGACCTTTTTTTATGTATTGGTGTAATCTAAAGAAATCTATGCTGCTACGTTGGCTTCAGGAAGGCAGCGAAGCGAGTAAATAAAGCTTTGTCTTAGGGGAGGCGCGCAGACTCTGCAAACCTCTCCGTTTTAGACACAAGACAAATCTCAAAGTCAAATTCATGGATAAGACACTTTTTACCGTACAAATAAGACCTTCATGTGTCCAAAAAAAAACTGTGGATGCTGATGAATGATTTTTATCTGTAATTAATTTTCATTTTACCTCTCTCATCAAGAACATTTCGCCTCTCGTCTTATCGAGTACTAAATCTGTCGTGATAAAATTAGATAGTTCATTTCTGATCTTCTTTTTGCCCCTAATCCTGTTTAACAAGTTGTAATGGCATATTGATACCTCGGAAAAAAGCTCCACCTCACTGTTCCAGAGGCATTTCAACAGTCACAGTGGTGTTTAGGCCTGCTGAGATTTGCAATTAAGCCACAGTATAATCAGAAATCATTGATAAATATTTAAGTACCGACTTATAAATCACTTTTATGCGTATTTTGAATCATTTTTAAGATCAGGCTTTGAAAGCAGTACACTGCCCTCTAATTACAAACAACCTAAACCAGTATTATTGACTCGGTCCTGTACAGTACTGGCCTGACTGCGTCATCCGTTCCTTGTTATGCCAGTGACACGGCTGTAACCTCTTTCATCTCTTCACCCTGTCACAAATTCCACTTCTCTTTCTGAAAACTAATTAGAAAGTAAAGAACCCCCCCCCCCAAAAAAAGGGATCAAAAAGGTTTTTGACCCTGCCAGCGTTTACCCCCCTTGACACAGACAGCCCCATTATCAAGCTGACGCCTTTATGCTGCATATTAAACGATGCTGACTGTGACAACCCAGCGTGTAATTTCCGCCATTTCCCTCGACATTCCTTTCATAGAGGGACTCCTTTTATCATTGGATTACTGTAATCTGGATTAAAGTGTTGGAGCGTGTGACAGGCGATTGAATATGTGATTGAATCTATGATTGAGTGTTTGTACACATTCAGCGTCCATGTATGTTAGTGTTCAGGGTATTAAGATCTAAGAATGTGCAGAGGTTACGTGCGTTTACGTCTCACTATGAGATATCTACCTCCTCCAGATGAGCAGTCCCACCCCCATGGAGAGGAGCATCACCAGAGCGGCCACCGACACGACCACGATGATCACCACCGGATTCTGTTCGCTGGACGCCAGTGCCACTAGAAATGTAAAGAAATCATCATCAAATTGTACAGCACGTGTTCATCTCACACCGTAAATATACTGGAAGACATCACACATCACTATTCAGCCAAAACATTAAAACCACTGACATGTTTGCTTCTGAGTGACATAGAAATGCCCCACAACAAACCCCCATTTCGTAATATTCTACATTTGTGATTACGGGAGGAGTTTATTCAACCTAACGGTCATTTTTAAAGTTGTAGTTCAGATTGAAGCGAAAACTGGACAATAGAATTCTTATGAGAGGGAGGATTTATTGCAGGGGTGCTGCATTCTACTCAGTAGGAAACCTCTGATTGGTTGTAATGTTTTGGCTGATTGGTGTATATTTCTGTATGTTAAGTGTGAATGAGAACAAGTGATAACAACCACACAGAGGCGGTGACAAGTTAAATAGAGTGGAGGCTTAACTGACATTTATGTATTTTATAAAGTCATGACCTCCCCTAGAGGGAGGGAATAATCTCACTTGACCCTCATATACTGCAATGCTCGCTTCAGTTTGCATGCTGGATTGACTGCACACTCCATTATCAGAGTGTCCAGTACCTGTAAGGACATATAGTAGGATTGTATCATGGCAAAACTACACCTCTAACACATCGGCTATGTTCCAGAATCAGTAACCCATGAATTATTCTTTATCATTTTCACAAAACTGCACATTTACCATCTCAGCGTCAACAATCACTGCATTACCTTTGAGTTCTCTAATCCAGTCTAAAAGTTTGGTCGACTTTTTGAGTATCTTTCCAAAAAAGCTTCCATTATCATGTGATTTGAGTTAGTTAAAAAGTATTATTGATGTTCTAAAAGAGTTTTGGATGCCTGTGTTTTCTACATGACCACCAGTGTGAGGTCATCTCGTATTTGCCTGAGGAAAATAGAGAAAACTGATTATGCATCATCCAAAAAGTTACTGCGCAACTCAAGACCTTTTTCCCTGAGGCAAAACAAAGTACAGCCAACAATTTTTTTTCGTGTTTGTGTGTGTGTGTGTGTGTGTGTGTGTGTGTGTGTGTGTGTGTGTGTGTGTGTGTGTGTGTGTGTGTGTGAATTCCCATCTGCTAAAAAAAACTGAACAAATAAGCTTTGCTGGTGCTGGTTTTTGTCCAACTGTAGAAGAGGCAGCACCGGGCAGCTCTCAGGTGAGTTTCACGGTCTAACTAATGGAATGTTAATGCTCAACAATCCATTTTGAAACACATTTTAATCAAACAAAGAATTCATGAGGAGTACACGTAACAGCTAGAGACCCTTAGGTGGCACAAGAGACGTGGTATCAAATTGCACAAAGACGAAGTATTTCACAGCTTACTGGTACAATGTTGAATCTTCACACATAATCTCAGACACTGTCACATCTCCTCCTTTTCTCTCCCCAACACTCTCATTCTAGCAGCACGTCTGTCTCATTGTTTGGGCTGGCCAGGTGCCCACACAATCCCCCCAATCCCAATCTGTCTGGTGGTGCAATGCTGAAGGGGAATGAAAGTGAGGAGGAGGAGGCGTAAAACGGCTACTCACACTCGCCAAGTGTCTGCAGCTCCAGGGGAGCGCTGTAGGCTCCGTAGTCAATGGGTGGAGGAGAGGAGGATGAAGAGGAGGAGGAGGAGGAGGAGGAGGAAGAGGAGGATGATGAGGAAGAAGGATAAGTGGAGGAGGCAGCAGAGGATGAAGAGGAAGAGGATGAGAGAGGGGAGGAGGACAGGGAGGAGGAGGGGGCTGGGGTGGAGAAGGGGCGAATGAGGAAGACATATGTGGTGCCAGGTTTGAGGTTGTTGACACTGATCCGTGTGGCGGCAGTCTTCACAGTAGAATAACTCTGATCCTTTTGCTCCTGTGGAAACACAAAGTGCAGTCAGAGACGGCGAACAAAGACGGCGAGGGAGGAGGAGGAGGGAGACGAGTAGGAGGAATCCATTTGTGAGACGCCTTGTTCATTCCAAGGCGCAGTTTGTAATGCTGAGGGACGTGTGAGACAGTTCTGTTACCGATCAAGGGCTCTGGTAATGTTTCGTTTACTGAAAATGACACACTGTTTCAAAAGAGTCAGACACTTTTCCAGGAGTTGCATGGAAAGAAAAATAAAAAAGACATTCATGAGTCATCTGAGTAAAACTACAAACAAATAACTTCATTAATCTCTTAATTAGATAGATATTTATAAAGCTAGGTATTCAAGAAACAGTAGATGACTCATCTGACACAAACAGAACGTAAGAGACACACAATGCGTGAATTATTCCACTGCTTGTTTGTTTTCACAGGTCTGGATCGACATTGTTTCACATATCGTGCTCAGTGCATCTTTGCGTGTCACGTTCTGCATGTCAATAGATTTACTCCGATTGAGGCCGAGCTCCTATAGCAGATTTGATGATAAATCTGATTTACATGCGAGGATTAAAAGAGGTAAATTGAGTTGAATTCTTCAGTTTGGCCATGGACACAGTTGAACCTCACTTGCATGTGGTGAGGGGGATATTTGTCGTGTTGTTTTTTTAATGTAAGTCCAAGAATAGCGTGGCGTGAAAAGGGAATAAAGAAAGGGGGGGAAAAAAATCAGGCAGAGGCGGAGTGAAATAACGAGAGATTAACAGAGGAATGACAGATACTGCAGATACTGGATGATTGAGCAGAAAACACCGTGATGTCCCTTTGCGATATCTGTATTATCAAGATATAAAATAAACATATTTTTAGTCATGGCTGGGTCTCGTAAGATTAGACATGGATACAACCAGAGAGATTTCTGAACAGCAGGTTCTTTAAAGTTGAATAACAAGCATACTGTGTATAGAAAGGCACTATAATATCAGCATATCATCAGTATCGGCATATATTGGCAATTATCAGGAAATATATCAGTATCGGCCCGGCCCAGTGTATTGCCTAAGCCCCCATATGAGCTTTTTTTTTTTTTTAAAGAATCGACGTCTGATATTAGCAGAAAATCCCATATTGTGGATCCCCAACCATGGCATTTTTTAACTTTTTACCTAACTGGAAAAGAAGCTCACTCCAATTGTCCTTTAACAGAAAAACCCAGACACAGCAAATGACTTGGGGGGGGGGGGGGGGGGGTTGGATTTGTTTTCAACCAATGAAAATGGATTTGTTTTCAACCAATGAAAATGTTTCACTGTGAATGACAACGACCTATGAAGGAATTTTTGTCTGCGACTGCGACCGTGCCATGCGATGATTCACATGTTGCTGGTAGGATGCTATTCAGTTGTTCCCACTCACTCATTGGGGTGAAAAACGTTAATACCAGAATTAAAAAAAACAACAACATTCTAAAATCTTAAGTGGTATCAAATGTTTAATAAGAATTATTTTTTAAAACACCAGCAAACGTGATAAAACCATGATAAAAAGAAGAGGGAGGGAGAAGAAGACAACACCCTGACTAAGCACAACCATATTTTATACTTTTAATAGGCTCTTTGTTGCAGTATTGTTGTATTGCCTTTTCATTTCATGGCCTTTCAGCAATGTTCCTGTCTTGCTCTCGGTAATTCTCGATCTATCCCTTACAATCTCACTTTTATCGGTTTCCTTCTCTCTGCTTTCCTCCCAAAGCACCTTCTTTCATTTCATTCTATGGCCATGCTCTGGAAGCATCCATCCACCAAGTCATCTCCCTCTAATCTGTGCCTAATATGCTGTCTAACCTTTTCCCCTCCCTCAGCCATCACACGGCCATCTCAATCTTTCAAAATCCTCCATTCCTGCTGTTATCTCTCGTGTCTTTCCAAGCCCACCCTTCCACTTAATCTTTTTTTCTATGCTTTATTAAATATGGTAAAGCATAGAGAAGATATGCAAGTGTGAACACAGAAATCTGGCACGGCAAGAAACGACAGCGTATGAAAACGTCTGAGTGTGACAGCTGGGGTTTACGTGCATGACAGATTTACTGTGAAGACTATGACTGTTTTTGTGGGGGGCGGGGGGCTACTATCCGACTAAGTGGCCATGTTACGTGAGTGTGATAAGGCAGATGAAATTACAGCAGTTATCCATAAAAGCAAAAGAAAGTGTAGCAGAAATATGGAGTCACGCTTGTCATTCCCTCTTAAAATGCACTATAAAATGTATGATTTCAATCGTAATGATCAGTGGTTCAAGACAGAAAGAAATCCAGGGAAATTGTTGTTCAAACACTATTTCTAAATCGCTCCCCAAGTTACACAATAACTATCATTTTACTCAGTTGATTTCTATTTTCAAAAATGTTAACCGCCATTTTCATACAGATTGAATATTACCACCAATACTCCACAAGAACGGTTAGAGAATGAACGAATTGGGGTCACTTGGAGAACTGATTTGGTGGGTATATTCTTCTTCAATTCTCTAAAATTTCATCTTGTTTATTGAAATACAGCACAGTCTAATGAAAAATAGTGTTTATTTCCCCCCATATCGTGTGTATGTATGTACAGTAGGGCCACATAGAACATCGACGGCCTCTTGTAAGACATAAAAACATTTGATTGTTTCTAAAGAAAACAAAAGTTTAGAGAGGTATTAAAAGAGAGCGGGATGAGTAGTGTTGTAAATACCACTTGGCTAGTAAGCACTGGTTACAGTGTTAGCATGAAATATGTCATTGTTTACACTATGTACTGAAAGCCATGATATTCTGATGGAACATGTGCTGGGCCTATTGTAAAACATTGAGGTTATAAATCCTCGTGGCCACTTTAGCTGCCTCATTTACTCTTTCAGCAGTATCACTTTTTGGTGCTAGAGGATGCTGTGACCTGAGCCTTCCATTGACTAGGATCTTTGCTTCAGCTATCTTAGCTAGTCAGTGTGGTTTAGCCAACATGGTGCACATGTTGAGTGAGAGTAGAAGATGTAGCCATTGATGTTATAAAACATACAAGTAGTTGCCAGAGGTTACTTTAGACCACAATGAGACCTGATGAACAAAACGCCCGCCAGTTAGACATGATGGTGACAACCTGCTGGGCTAATTGGTGAACTTCTGTAGCTGGCGAGCTAGCTGCTAACCTGTAGGCCAGCCTGCCTGAATTAAAACTAGTTAGCACAACTAATTTTCCACAATGCTATTCTGCCTTTTCTGACTGAATGGTTGAATTCACTCTCCATATGAAGCATTGCATGTCTTCAGCCTGTGTTCCTCAGTCAAATGAATAAACCTTGGGATGGAACATGTAGGGTTGACCTTATCCAAATTAAGAACAATATGTTCATCTTGGAATGCACGGTGGTGCAGTGGTCAGCACTGTGGCCTCACAGCAAGAAGGTTCAGGGTTCGAGTCCCGGCCGGGGTGCGGGATCTCTCTGTGTGAGTCTCCATGTTCTCCCTGTACCTGTGTGGGTTCTCTCTGGTACTCCAGCTTCCTCCCACCGTCCAAAGACATCAAGAGGGGACGAAGCTGATTGATACTCTAAATTGACCGTAGGTGTGACTGTGAGTGTGAATGGTTGTTCGTCTCTGTATGTTGGCCCTGCGATGGACTGGAGACCTGTCCAGGGTTTACCCCCGCCTCTCGCCTGTAGACGGGATAGGCTCCAGCCTCCCCGCGACCCTTACTAGTAAGGAATAAGAAGAAGATGACGATGGATGTTCATCTTGTACATTATAGCACTGCGGAATATGGAATTTGACTTGGTGGAGTGTTTACCACATATCAAGGTGTTACTTCATCAGCCTGCATTAGAACCTATTTACTGCACCTCATCTCCATTTTCTATCATGCCTTTCCTTTCCGTCTCAATCATGTAAAAATATCTGTTACTAAAAAATAAAAAAATACCATATCGATCCCATCTATCATCTCTCTATCTTATAACTGCAACAAGGAGGCCATGTGATCACTGGCAGTAGCAGGATAGCTCAAAAAAGTTCTTCATGTATTTCATTAAATGAGGAATGATTTGATTTTGGTATTGATCTGGAACTTTCATTGCATATGAGGCTTCTATAGTGCCACGTATGAATGAGGAGTGTGCACGTGATGCCTCGTGAGCCTGTGTCTTTGCAGGGTGAGGGCACTGGGAGGGTGTTCGCTGATCCACGCGAAGCCTCTGAGCAGAGCTGCAGCCATGAAAGGCTTTTCAGTTCATTTCAACCTAGTGGAGGTTATATGCTCTTCAAATACCCTTCAGTCACATTTAGGCAGCGTGAGGTAGCTGTGCTCCCTTGACTAGTGATGATCAGGAGAATCGGCAGTGCAGAGCAACGACATGGGCAGATAATGATGTAACAAGTGGATTTACCTTCTCGTAGTATTTGACCTCATATTCCGTGCGGCTGCTGTTTGGGTAGGAGGGCTCCCTCCACACCAACGTGATGCTCTTCTGCTCAATCTTCTCTGCTCGTAGCTCACTGATCAGAGACGGTGCTACAGGGGGAGAGAGAGAGAGAGAGAGAGAGAGAGAGAGAGAGAGAGAGAACACAAAGGTAGGTAAGTATGGGAATACCACATTCTTCAATATATATATATATATATATATATATATATATATATATATACATACACATAGATAAATACACACACATGCACATACACACACTCACACAATAGCTTCAAGTGTCTTCTCAAGGACGACAATGTTTACTCTTCCATATTTACAGTATATTTCAGCTTGACTACAACTGGCATTAAAGGGAATACTGCACTGTGAATTTTCTTAAAATGTCGACTATACATTTATATACTTTTACATTTAGAAATCTTGCAGCATTTTCAGATCTGAGGTTAGAAAGTAAAAGGTGTGATGTTGGTGTTAAAGAAGAGATTCAGTCTAACAATAATCTCCTGTAGGGGAAGGAAGGAGAAAGCAATAAGACAGAAGTAATGGGTTAATTATTCAAGAGGAGGCCTTGTCAGAGCAGACAAGTTTCATGAATGGACAAACTCTGTGTGTGTGTCTTTGTCTGAGTGTGTACGTGTGGGGCATTGAACGCAGCACGGGTCTATACATCGGGGCTGACAATAGATCAATACACATATGGATTGACTGACAAGTCTGCATCGACGCCAGACTAAAGGATGGAGACTCTCCCAGTCTGAACACTCCCATTTCCTCTGGGCGTCTCTCAATTATACTGACAATCCCAACTTTTTCTGACTTAATCTATTAGAGGCACAGTGAAATTTTTCCTGACAGATATTTCATCTCTTATTGATTCAAACAGAGGACATAACAAGATGAATAAGTGCCTTCCCAAACTTAGGTGCAGTCTGAGATGACGGTGGCTATGGCGAAGTAAACAATATCATGATTGAGAAAAGACCAGTTCTTTGTTTCTCTGTCAACAAATGACAGGCAGCACATAGTATGATAATCAGCGCGCACCACCCACTCTTGCTTGAGTGCTAATTATGCTATTTAATGAAGCAGCAAAATGGCTCGTCACTCAAAAAGACAAAGGAAATAACGGGGTGCAGTTAGCGTCGTCAAAAATGTCTATTTTTGGGACGAGCTGCACCGTTAAGACCGTTAAGTGACGGGGGTGTGTGAGGGGTGTTTGCTGTCTGTTTTTTGCACTGAGTGGTAGCTATTGCTGTTTTCCAGATACATAAATGCATTGCGGTAGCACCTTTTCACAGAGGCATGATGCTGCCGTTTCTTTCCAAGACCCCACTGTTTTCTCTTCTACCTCATTCTCACATCAGTTAGCTCAACTCCCCCTTTCTTATTTGCTCTTCCCTCCTGCTGATCTCTTTCCTGACCTTTAACCGACACTTCATCACTTTTCTAGATTGAAACAGCCACCCTAATAAATTTGTTCTGCCTGTCACTCACACACAAGTATAATAAAAAAATACCTCCACACGCAGGTATATACATAAGTATCCGTGCACCTTTTTTCTTTTAGCTGTTGCACAGCGAGTTGTTCTGTCCATGTGCCATTTTTTTTATGTCACTGAAAACATATGTATTATCTCTTATTCATCCCGAATTCTGTGGCTTTTTATATCATGCATGAAAGATAGCTTGTGCGTGTGTGTGTGTGTGCGCGCGCGTGTGTGTCAGTCTGCGAGTTCATTTATGTATCAGCCAGACTGCAGGAAGAAAACGTGTGACTAGCCTTCGAGAGTAAGTTTGAGCGGCTCACATGGAACGTGGCTTTGTTGAATTGTTACAAGTACAAACAAAATCATGCAATGCAACCTAGTCATTATATTGATGATTTTATTTGAAAAAATTAAGGGCTAATCCAGAGTCACTTCCACAAAGCAGACTGCAATCACTGACCCTGTACCTTTTATTCAAATGATTCACAGTAAAAAGCTAACTTTTCTCCCTCGCTCCTCAAAAAGGGATGGAACGTTGATGTTTGACCCTCACTTGTATGTGCAGACTTAATGTACCAGCTACAGGATGAAAATTTAAAACATGCGAACGCTTCCTTTTCAGGCAAGTAGGCTAAAGCTTCTGTGGAGTAGCTACAAACTCTGAGTGTTTCCAGGGGGATATATTATGGCTCCATCAAAGAGAGAAGAAGTGGATATGAGGGTTTTTTTTCATTTTTCATGGAAGTCAACTTTTACTTGGATGTGCCAATTACTTCCAAAAGGAAGTCTTTCTATATATGAGGGAATCTTTTAAAGTGTAAAACTGCGGTCTTTGTTGTATGTTTTTAATTATCCCATTGCATTAGTCAGTTGAATGAAGTATTAGCTTACAGCGGGGTTCACATACGCTTCAGGGCGGCCAAAATAAGACACACACACACACACACACACACACACACATACACACACACACACACACACACACAAACACAAACACAAACACACCCATTCAAAAGTTAAACCTCAACCACCATATTTTTGAGAGTAGGTACAGTCCTGTTTATAAAGTAAAACACTATTCCATCCTCGTAACAGGAGACATAAAGGGAGATACAGGGAAAATAAAATGTAATAAAATGGCCGTTGGTTGTATTTTAGAAGGTTTGGTCTAATGAATATCCTCACAAGGGGAAGAAAATAAGAATAACCGAAGGTAAGAAAAAATAAACAGGAATGTACAAAAACAAGCAGGCAAAGTATTCCAAATGATCAGTTTATCTATAGAGTTAACATTCAATAAATGGTCACACCAATGTGAATAGTGAAGTAATGATAAATGTGAAAGGTGTCAAGTTTGCAGGTGAGATGCAGTGGTAGAAATGACAGAGACGGTGGAGGTTCAAACTGTCACTGCCGCCCAAACACAAGGACAAACAGCCTGACATCCTCCACCAACGACACCCGCTCAACCTGCTCTCCTCATCCGCCATTCTTTTCTTCCACCAATGAAGAATAATGCAGGAGGCTGGCGCCGGCCTCCAAACATCAGATCACATCAACTCTCAATCTGACCACCAGATATCAAGTATGGACATTTTTTTTCTCCTTTAGATGCAGTCAGCTGACAAGTAAACACCAGTTGGGTTGATGTTTCTCCGCCTACTAATAAGTGGGTGGTCTCATCATCGTAGTGACAAACTGGTAGCTCCGAGCGCAGGCTATATACACACCCACACCCACACCCACCATGTTACATTGTGTATTTCTCAGTATACAAATGAAAGTGACCTTTCCCAACACCAGAAAGACCTTTCTCACTAAAAAGTACAGTACATTGTCATGAAATTATCTGAAATAAATCCATCAGAATTTCAATGTGCGTGTGTGTGATCCTGCTACTTGCAATTTATTAACCTTCCTATAATTTAGAAAACAATGTCCTGTAAAAAAAGAAAAGAAAAGAATGATGGGTTCTTGAATCACTGTCCATCAAATTTATGCTTTAATTGTTTACTTCACCTCTCAGTACAAATCCAGCGCATTAATTTACAAATAAAGTCTGATGTATCAATGAAGAAGCTGTACAACACAGACATATGTAATTAATGCAAAGACATACAAGTGCTGATACTTCCTCATCCACACACTCATCCACACACTGAACACACAAGTGTGTGTAGCATATCTGTGAGTAGTATTGTCTTTAGCCCTGGATTTCAGAGGAAGAAATTGATGTGGATATCGCCTGAAATGGCTTTTGAGCTCACATATATAAACACACACACACACACACACACACACACACACACAACAAAACAATGATTTATATATATTTATATAGCAGAGGCGACAGCCTTGAGGGCAATAAGCTTCTCCAGTTTTGCTGTGGAAGTGCACGAAAGATGTTTTCAAAGCCTCATCATACAGCAGATATCACACAGCAGACACACTGATAGGCACTTCTCACAAAGACATACAGCTGCTGATAATATCCACCGCGAAGGCTTCGCTGTGCACATAGCAATCACCGATACAGATAATGGCCTGTAGACTTCAAAGGGACACTATGATGAGAACGAAAAGTGGAACGTGAGGAAGTATAACAGATGAGGTTTTTGGCACAAAATGGCAACCAGACAGCACACAGCTGCAACTCAAAGTAATTAAAATGCATTCTTGAACCACGCTGCAGTACCGCAGGATATAAGACACTGTTTTTTTAAGTGTTACTTTTCTTTAATGGTAAATGCCACTACTTTGATGCAATTTTATTTCCTACAGACCATAAAAATGCAAGTTCGGTTGGTTGGAGAGATCGCAGTCTGACTGCAAGCATATCAGATCTCAAATCAGAAGTTTTCGGACAGAAAAGTTCCATGGAACGAGTGACACAAAAGAAATCCAATTTGAACATCCAGACTGAGACAACATCTATAGAAATCAGATTTGAATCAGATTTTAAACCACTTCCAAATCTGGTTTAGCTCACATTAAAAAAAGGATTTCATGGGGTCTTTGGCTGTTCAAACTGTTGAAATTCAGTCTGGTTACGCTGAAAATCTGATTTGGGAGTCTGAACAGGCCTGATTGTCAGTAGGTGGGACTGGGAATGTGAATGGTTGCCTCTCTTTCTATGTCAGCCCTATCATTGACCATTGACCCCATGACCCACAGAGTAAGCGGTATAAATAAATAACAGATTAACAACATTAAAATCCAAGTCAGTGTTTTAAACTTGTGTGTTGGCGCATGCCGCTGCTTTTAAACTTTTACTTTTAGTACTCAAAGTGAAATTCAAAAACAACTTTCTTCTTTAGGAGTCAAAAAGGCTGTCAGGAATTCCAACTCGGGACTGCTTCTTGATACAAGCTCAGCACAGGCCTGCCATTATGCAGACACTGGGGGTTATGTGGCTCTCTAGGATAGGTCTCTATGGCAGGTAGATCCATGAATAGACTTTGGCACAAAATGGCAGCTGGTGCTCTAGGCTCTTGCGTCAGTGTGTATAAAGACAGCTGAGGTGCAACTGGCATCTGTGTTTCATTATCAAAGGAGACAGACATGAGGAGCTGCTCTCCCCAGTGGCGATGGCACCGGCAGGGATGAACATCTCGTAGTCAATGGGACTTTTTTCCTCTTCTTCTTCCACATTCCCATCGGTCCACATTTCCATCGACCCTCCTCTCTCATCCTTACTCCATCTCCTTATCTTTCCAATTCACTGACGCAGCCTGGTCTCCACACAGCATCTCTGTTCTTGGGGGATCTGCTGGTCCCCACAGGCCTGTTTGTGCCTCTACTGAGAAGACATCCATCTTGTCAGGATGGGGGGTTCCAGTGTTCTGCTTCTTGCAATCGAGGAGGCAACTTTATGTGTGTGCGCCTTTGCAGTGAGGCATGTGTGTTAAGAATTTAAATGTATGCTAGGTAGGGTTAGAGAGAGCCATATCTGTCAAGCCTGCTCGTCTTTAAAGGGTTAACAGAAAACGGGAACGCCATTCCCTCTGGGATGAGCCACTGGCGCCTACCTTGGTTAAACGGATGGTGCGATGATTTATGTGACTGACAGTAGAGAAGTGGGAGCGTTTAGTTTCTTTTAGTTCGGCAGTCCCAGGGGCTTTTAGTGCACCTACTGCTTTAAGCATTTCTGGCAAAGGTTCCAACATCCCAGTGGATTGTGTACTCGGCATCTGCCTTCATTTAAATCTTTGAAGTTTCAAACGGCAAATTAGATGTGTTGGTAACTTGTCCTTGAACTTCCAAGTTCTGATCAAAACATCCTCATATAACTTCAGTTTTAATATCATCATATAAAACATCGGCAGACAAAAGCAAGAATCCACGGTGAAACAATTTCAAGTGTTATTTGTGTGGGGAAATTCTCGTTCGACTCGCAGTAACCTTGCACCGCATTGCTTTTCTTTGAACCGTTTGAAGTGTTTTAAAACGCACGGCTTAAAGTGGCTTCCTGCAACTCTGCGATGCAAACCAAATTACTGCCGCCACGAGATCACGCAAATTCAGATAAAATTTTAACAAAATATTTCATAACAAAAAAAAACAACAATGGTGTGGCACTCAAGCACAGTTTTAAAGATATGTGCTGGGTAAAAATAACATAAGAATAAATCAGCCTATTGAAAGCCAGCTGGTAAGAAACTGAAATTAATTCTGAACTGGTAACACAAATTCCCATCTACTCTGCTCACAGAGACTGCAGAGCCTTAAACACTCAATATGTTTACATATGTAAGGTTAGAAAAAGTGGATTTATTGCATTGGTCTGACTATAACCAGACTTTTACACCTGATCTATGATGGCTCAAAGGTCAATTCAATAAAAGCACATGTTCAGTTTCTCCATATTTAGACTCATCACCTCTACCTACACATGCCTTTGTACCAGTTCCTGTTACTTCTTTATTATAAGCTTTGTTCGTAAACTCAGTACACTGTATAATACCATTTCAAAATTCTGAGGGCTTCTGTGTGCATGCACATGATTGTGTCCAAAATCTAATGATGTTTATAAGAGCAGCTTATGGCTCACTATCTTGCAGCAGGCCTGCTTGTAAACACCGAGCAGCCTGCAACAACGCTGCTTGGCAACTTGCCCCTGCTCACTTCTCTCCGTCTAATCTGGCCTGTCGGTACTGAACTGCTTTTTTACATCTCCTCACAAGCATTCACACAATAGTCTGCTCTGCTTTCAATAGCCAAAGTAGAGGTAGAGGAAACATCAGGGAAAAAAGGAAAGGTATGATGGAAGAAGGTGGGAGGAGAGAAATATTATCCAGGATCCTTCTACAGCGGCGAGGTGAGCAGATGTGGTTATAGAGACAGTAATTTGGTTATTATCATTCATATCAGTGTGTAGGAAGTAGAGGAAGGGGTGAAAATGTTTACACACACACACACACACACACACACACACACACACACACACACACACACAATGAGGATATTTTTACTGGTGAAGGGGTGGATGGGTGCAGGAATACACCTGGACATCTCCATCTAAAGATTATATGTTGAAGACACTTGATCCAGCAAATTGTATATGTGTGTATTTGTGTGAAAGAGGCGCAAGTCAGACAAAGAAGAGAGTGTCAGTGACACTATGATTAAATCTGTCGGTCAGGAAGCGGGTGGGTGGCAGAAGGACCAGAATAACCGGCAAACAAGCAAACGGGACAAAGAGTCTGTCGCCAAATGACATGTTTAAAACAGCCTGATCAACATTCTGCAACGGTGCAGAAACACCTGGTCCTTAGTGGAAGTTTGAAATGAAATGGAGAATCTCTGCTTCTAATAAGGTTCTATTACAAGCCACAAATTGGAAAGAGTGATCTTTGTTGAATCAAATGAGGTTAATAAAAACACAAGACTGTATATCAAAACTAACTTGTGAGCGCTGCCATTACCAATCTCACAAATCTGGCATACCACACAGGGGAGAGCGAGTGTAGTCCACTCGCTTAAACTGCTCTTGACAGCTGCATGCTGACTGATTCTGAACACTCTTCAGGCCCAGTGTGCTTTAGCCTGAAGGCACAACCCTGGTTTGATCATGACATGTCCGTTAAAGCCAGACAGCCTCACAGTGAAGCGTCCAACAAACAAAAAACCCAGCCAAACGCTCACTCACACACACACATACTCACACACACATACTCACACACACAAACACACACACACGCGTGTGGAGTAGCTGACCCAAACCTGCCACAGGAGGCTGGCTAAGAGAAAGGTGAAAAGAGCTCTATCGGTCCTGACTGACTTGTTAGAAGAGCAAATACAGGTACACACATCTCTTTATTCAGCAAACTACAGTACAAGTACTGCAGTGATTGCATGAGTATGCACTAGGCTTTGGAACATGGGAGTAGAGCAGCAGAGATTTAGAAAGTTACTAAACTATTGTGTATTGTAAAGTGTATGTTAAAGTTAAATACTTCAAACATACAGTAGTACTTCTTTGGTGAGAGCAGGATTACTATGAGGGCGTTTTTCACCAAACTTGGTGGAAAGGTAACGAATAGTTCAAGGAAGAACTTGCTACATTTTGGAGTATTTTAGTTCAAGCTTCACCTAGTGGTAACAGGAAATTATGTTTTGTTTTTTTTACAATTTGGTATAGTCCTCCTCGCGGGTTAACCAGATGCATCTCAGTTTTCGCCAGAAGCACCCCGACAATTTAGTGATGAGTTACTGTGGGGTTTTGTTCAGTTGTGTTACTGTGGCGAGGAGGAAGATGCCCCTCCCAGCCCGGCATAGCCCCATCGGGTGTCTACAGGAAGTGAGTGTGATGTCACAAACATCATTGAGTCATGCAGCAACATAACATATAGGAAGTGTGTGTTCTCTAGCACCTCCTAGGGGACACAGGAAGTGACATTTGCACCACAGCACACGCATTACTCCGCTCCTTCATGCAGAATCCAAATTTCATCACCCGAAGCAACAGTCTTACACTGTGACATCTGCAGGGGTGCGGAGGCCCACTCACCACTGCTTTCAGTGCCGCAGGGGCCGAAGCGTGGCTTTGGCAGAGGTTCATTGTGCTCTCCAAGTGCTTTCTAGGATCATAGATGCTGCACATATTTTGAAGACACTTATTTGGGAAATTATGTAAAAAAAAAAAAAAAAAAGGGCAAAAAAGAGGGAATGTGTGTGTGATGTTTGTCTGATGAGCTACGATGTGTGTCACCCACCTACTGGTTGTATCAGAGAGGATTTCGCTATCATTCAGGAAGACAGCTGCATCTCTACACAACTCTCTCACTCTCACTCTATTTCACACAGCAGGATGCCAAAAACCTCTCTCCCCTCCAGCAACAGACCCAACACAAAACAAAGATGGCAAGCACCAACCTCAGTCAAGTTCTCTCAACGGAGTCGCGATAAAGGCCCTACAAGGTATTAGACAGAGAAAATGAGAGATGAGAATGAAAGTTTGATCTTTTTTCTGTTTTTTTTTTTCGACTTGAGCCTCTTCGTGATGATGAGAGTTTGTGTTTTCACCGATTTCTCTCCCCTCCTGAGAGAGTTTTGGAAAAAAGGTGTGCATCAAAGTCAGCCCTCCAGTCCTGTATTATACTCTGATTATGACGATAAGTGAGTGTGTGTGTATGTATGTGTTTGCTTGAATGCGTGGGTGTGTGTGTGGGTGCTTGTGTGTAAGTGAGTGTTTGTGTCATCACCTTCCTCCGAGCTTTGTTTTTGTGTCTGACTGAATTTCACAATTCCCCGAACAACAACAAACAGCCTGTAAATCCACATACATAGCAGACATACTAAAGACTCGGAGAGTGGCTCTTCATAGACTCCAATTATAAGCCAAGAGGAAGGCAATTAAAATTCCCATCACAGGGTGACAAAGCATCTTAAGTGGCTGGGCTATAGTCCTGAAAAGTAGCTTGATGACTCTATTCATTTGGTGCCTGCTGAAGCCTCACCTTCCCATCACTTCTAATTAAGGAGGCAAAAAAGGATTCAAATGCCTCCATGTAGAGGACTGGAGGCGGGGATGACGGGAGAGAAGCTAGAGAGGTGTGAAAATGAAGGGGGGGGGGCAATTGGAAACTTGATGACAAAGAAGAGGAGTTTGTACTCTGACAGCTGATGAGCTCTTATTCAGACAAGGAACAGAGAAAGAAAACATTACCTGACAGTTCCTCTCTGTCACAGGAAGGTGTGGCGCCAGATTATTTTATGCAAGCTCATAAATAACTTTCAACTGGTTAAAGTGAAATGAATCCTCAGACGTCCGTCAGCGTGTAGAAATCATGAGCTGTCGGCAGCAGAGAATGTTGATCTCTCTTGCGAACAAGTAAAATTCTACCTCTTGATCTAAGTGTGAATCTATATATTTTTTCATCAAACTCACTCATTTAACTATCATGTAAATTAGTACAGATGCCTTCTCTGGTTTTAATTGCTTGAATATATTGATAAGATACAAACAGATAGATGCATTGGTGCATTTTATTATTTTCACCTTTGTCCCGCATTTCTTTTGTAGTGTTTTTTATTTCTTTGAATATTATAATCATTTACAATTTCTACTCGCATCTCTCCCGTCAATTTTTTAAATTCGTTTTTCATATCGCCCCCCCCCCCCCCCCCCCCCCCCGCTTCTGCTGTTTGCTCTGGATATCCTTTCACCAGCTCCTGTTTGTGCTTGGCCTATGCAGCCTGGGGCGCTGGTATAGTTTGGAGTTTGCTACTGTTTGAATGGTGTTACACTTTTATGGAGATCAACTCTCACCTTTTAACCAACTGGGTCACTGTTGGGCTTTTCTTTTCTTTTCGCTTCCATCTTCCAAAAAATTCCAGGTTCATCACCGTGATAACATACACTTCACATAGAACTTATAGGAACCGATTCAAGTTACTGGAGGCAAGCCACCCTCAGTATGTTGAACCTGTTTCATAGCACCAGCCCCAGTTGCTGCTGCGGTTACTCATCGGGAGCTTCACAGCTTTATGCTGCTGTATTCTTTAACTACATATCATTTGCAGCACCCCTCTTCTTTCATTGCTTACTTCTTGACTCGTGACTACCCCCCGTTTATTTCATCCTCTTTATCTCTAAAGTTACTGTTCTTGTGTCATCTCCTGATCTATTCATGCACACGGGCGAATTCTGCTTATACAGTTCTCCTACACACTTGAATTAAAAACCACAATTCCAGACACTCCAGGCAGAAGTTTCTACTGTATGTCTTCAGAATATCTGTGCATTTTTGCTTTAACTCTTTACCTCTGAGCCTCTTTTCCTCTTCACCCAGAAGGCATTCTACTCACAATGCTATTGCTCACCTCGCCCCATCCCTCCACTCCTATATTCATCCTTCCCTCCTCTCCTGCCTTTATTCGTCCATCTTTCAGGCCCATGTAACTCCACGGGGACCAGCCATCTAAAGCCCAGCCAGTAATCCTCTCAGGATATTGAAATGCCAATCCTTCCTCCTCCCTGACCCGAACCTCCACCCTATTTCTACAGCCATCCTGCATCCTTCTCTTCTTCTCTGCCTCAGCTAAAGGGCTTTGGAAGTGCCACTAGGGGCCAAGACATTCAACCCAAGTGTGTTTTCCATCTCTCTCTCTCTCTCTCTCTCTCTCTCTCTCACACACACACACACACACACTCAGAAACATGACTAGGGAAAGATGTTATTATTGCACCCTTTGTTGCACATACACAAATCATGCATGAACCAATGAAGGGAGTTTAGAGCATGCAAGGATGGTACAGCACACACATAAAAATACTGTCATACACGCATAGCCTGATGCACGCAGAACACACACACACACACACACACACACACACACACACACACACACACACACACACACACTCAGGCATCCCTAATCCACAGCTGGATAAGGGGCCCTATGAGCCCTAGGCAAAACTGATCCCCATTTACCCAGCTCATGCCCCATCTCCTCACGCAGCTCCAGCCACATTTCTATCCCCTCCTTCTCTCCCTTTTTCCTTTTCACCCATCCACCCATCCTTGACACACCATGCTAAACTCCCCCCTTCCCCCTCGGTGGCCTGGAGAGTCTTGATAAAACCCCATCTGTTTGGGAGAAATCCACCCAGCCACTATGAATGTGAAAGCATCCCGTTTGCAGAGACGGTTTTAAAGAATGCAATTTGTGTTTGGTGGTTTTTTAATGGAGGGTTTTAATGTCACAAGGTTATAAATACTGTTTCAGATGCTTTTTATCCACCAGGAAAGCAAATCCATGTATAGGGTATGGATTCACTATATGTAAATCAACCCTGTGTGCATATATATATATATATTTTTTGGGACATAATGTTGCAATACTTTCTCACACTATGCTTTTAAATTCCCAGGCTTTCTTTGCCCTGGGCTGCCAGCTAAACCATACCACCCACTGCTAACAAGATTACAATGCCCTGAACAACAAATATGGTACAATGGAGAAAAGAGATACAGATGATTAAGAGAAGCAGAAATGAGAGGAGGAAGGGGACAGCTCTGATCATGCCAAGAGAGGTTGCGGATGGTGAAGCAGAGGGAGTATAGGGAGAGAAATTACCATCTAAGAATAGTGAATTGATGGGGAGAGCAGGAGCGGATAAGATGGGGGGGAAATGAGGGAGGAAATAGAGGGTAAAAAAAGACAAGATTGGGATGGAGAGGTAAGGGGAAGGTTAAAAAAGTGGAAAGTAATCGAGATGATGAGGTGGCACGGGAGTAAGGGGGAGTGTGGGTGTGTGTTGGTGTGTTTAGCGGTGCTTCAACTCCCTGCTGCAGTATTTATAAAGGTCAGTGGGTTTTGATGGCGTTGGGTCTTACTATGGGAGGCGCACACATGTACACAAGGTTTAAGTCTGTGCTGGAATGGATTTTCGGTTTTGTACCTCACCTGGCTGCACAAGATTTCCAGCCATTACCACTCGATCCCACGGATGAGCCACAGACTCGGATCACTCCCACCTACGACAATGTACTCTATTGAAAATCTGTCGCCCATATCCTTCAACAAAAAGTGAGACACATAGAGCCCTTGTCCATTTTGTTTGAGACGGCAGGTGTTAAACGTTATTGAGTGTGTCCCTGCTCCTGATAGTGGTGCGATAACCCTTGACCCGATTATTTCAGCTGAGGTTTTTTTTCCTCTTTGATTTTTTTTTTTTATACCTTGAGACTTTTTTGAGGTGGTTCTTATGGGTTAAAAGTCATTTAAGTCCTAGAACAGACAGCTTCCCCAATAAGGGCAAAGTCTATGGCAATCGCTATTTCTATAATAACGAGTAAAACACTATGTTGCTTTTTCCTGTTGAGTAACAAGCCAATAAAGGTTCAAAGATTGTATGTGTTTAAGGTACTGTATATCTTACAATCTGCACAATTTTTCCAGGCCTAATTGTGACAAAGCTGTGGTTGAGGTTAAATCCTGACTTTGGGTTAAAACACAAACAAATAAAAGTGGTTCCAAATGTACTGAAGTCTCTCTTGAAACACAGTAGAGGGACAGGTGCTAATGTCTCAGTGTCGCTCCTGGCTAACAATTACCTGGATTATGTGCAGACTTTCGAGCGACACATTTTCTAAGTATCAGAAGAAACTCTAAAGCCCTTTCGCCCCCCCGCCGCCCCCCCACACACACACACATCCCCTCAAACACACACAGCATTAAACATCCTGTTCCAAATGCCAGTATAAATCCTCCCTGACACAAGTCGTCTGGGAAAAAAAAAAATCCCAGCAAACACACTCTCCTAACCCCTTGTCCAATCCCAGATGACACGGTTAGCAGGACAACTCACACCTTAATACCCCATAATAACCACGAATCAACACTATGGCCAGGGCTGACAAGACTGACAGATAGGTAAGGAAGAAAGAAACGAGAGAAAGGATGAAAGAATCATGGGGGCAGGAAAAAATAATCACCACAGGTTTGTCCCACTCTGATATAGAGTGTTCTCTAACCTTGGGGCTGGAGGTTTTGGCTAAATCCCTTTGGGGGAACTGAGGACGACTATGGTGACGACATGTTAGCATTGGCTGTGCTATCCTTGATTTATGTCAAATGAAGGGGTTTGGAATGAGACATCACTAAAGATGAAGTATGATAACAATCCAAGAACAAAGCCACGAGGCCATACATTTATTTCAGTTGTGGAAAGTGTGTGTTTTAGTTTGGGACCAAAAAATGGTGAAGCAATGCTAGACTTCTGACTGATGATCCTTCTTTTACAGACATTAATTTAATTAATTTTGCTTTTCCAGCGCATATGGTCGGTTAAGTCGCATTTCATAAACCATCCATATCTAGGTCGTTATGGTCAAATATGGCTAACGCTGTAAGCCAGTTTAAAAAATACAGTGCTGGAACATAGAGAGAGGAGTTATTGAAGGAGAGAGAAGATTAGTCCAAGCTTGTTTCAATTAACTTGAAGTAGACAGAAACAGCAAATTTTGCTCTCTTGAGTTGGGTTTCTCAAACTGAAGAAGTACCACTCGCATGACCAATAGCTGGCACAGTTAGAACTTGACCAGCTGGAATTAATTCATAAAGAACTCTCTCCATTTTTGGCTGTCAGATGGCTGCAAATGGCCATGACGAACTCTTCCTCTAATGTCTTTGCTCCCACTATGAGTAGCAAATAACTATGAGTAACACATGACGAGTTGATCGCAAATAATTTTCTAAGAAAACATCTTAATTTGCTGCCCCCCCCCCCAAAAAATCAAACCATTCATATGGTCTTTAATTCAAATGGGAATAATGACACAAGAATGATGACGCTATTTAATACTGCCAATCACATCATGACTGCAATATCAGGGAAAATAATCACAAGTAGACTTTTTTTTTTCCCTTTCAGCCTTAAGTCAAAATGAGGTTTTCATCAGCTGTAAAGCTGGAAACTTAAGCAAAAATGTCTCCAAAAATGACACCTAATCAATCGAGTTAATTTGGTTAACATTTTTCCTTTAGTAGCTGAGCAAACAGGCGCTTGTCAGGAGAGTGTAAAAATATATCGATGAAATAATCATTCGTGAATCCTCATTGACATGAAGTCACGTCGCCCAGCCCTAGAAACAGGACTACTATCTTTGAATACATTCCTGAAAAATACAGAAGAACTGAAATTCGGGGAACAATGTCAGTATTAAGACTAGGCCACACGCGGCGTTACACAGACTTCTGGTGCAATTATAAAGCTGTCCTTCAGCCTCTCACTCACCCCGTGAGGTCCGCACGACCAGATGTTAAACTTACGTAATATTACAGTTGGTCAGGGAGAGAATCTGGGTCACTTATAACACCACAATCAAGATAAAAAAAAATATCAATCTGCTTAAATCCAACCCCCTTACATACATAGATGCACAAATCAGTTTAGTGTGTCAGTTTAAATCCTGCTGAAAATATGCCACTGGGTTTTCGTTTTCTATTTTTTATTTTTATTTTTATTGTGTTTGTTCCTCTCTTATGTTCTTCTGGCGGCGTAGATTTGCATGATTTACAGAATTTCCTTTAAAGTCACTTGAAAGTAGCGAGAGATCTCAGCACCCACATTTGACCATCAGTTCTCTTCTCATTATATAACACATTTCGCTAAGATAATCTCCAATTAGTTGGGGGAAAAAAAGGACCAACAACACACCTTCCTCTTTCATTGTTTCTCCATCATCTCCTTCCTTGCGGAGCACCTTTCAAGTCTCACTGCCTATTTGCCTCATTATGTTGCCAATCTCATCACAATCAGATTTGCTTTCGGATAAAAAAGATTCCCAAACAGGGTAAACAAGCATTTTCAAATAACAACATTAAAAAAGGAGACTTGACAGGTAAATCTATACGAGCAGGTGCGTGGATGGGAACGTGTCTATTTTTGTGTTTGGTTTCATCACACTTGAGAGCTCCCACCCAAATAGCGCTGATTGACAGGACGACTGGGCAAAGTGCTTTTTTTTTTTCCCCTCCCTCCAACATTTGGCTAATGGCTGATTAAAATGAGATTATCTCCACCGTGGAGACTGTCTGCAACGGTGGGCTATCAGCAAAGTGAGAATGTAGGATGGGAGTTAAGGCTGTTACAACAGACGATGCCGCTTAGAAAAAAAAGAAGCAATATTGAAGTTGACGTGCTCTGGTGCACACGGGAGGTACAAGAGAGGACCTGAGGACAAATTAGCTCTTTTATAGATTCTGATGCACTTTCAAAAAAGAGGTAATGACGTGTTTTTATACATCTTCAAATATGCCATGTATGATACATATCCCAAAATTCTGATATTCCTGTCACTATCTACCAGGGATGGTAATCGGTCTATCTCAGGATATGGTAAGATCCGAATATTTCTCCCCTGATGATGCCAAAATAGGATTCTGTGATAATTGATATCCTGCAAGAATGTTAATCTACAATACATTCCCAATATTTGTGTGACGGAAGAAAAAAAAAAATCTTAAAAAAAGACAGGAATTATGTATTTTTTAATTAAACCTATCTATCAATTTTGGGGTGAAATCTGTTTTTCATAGAGATATTGGTATTTGGTGCCAATGTATTTTAAAGTATCTACCTCAATTACATGATAAGATAAATGCAAAAAGCGTTTTAGGAAAGCTCAGACATTCGGTCTAATCTGCTCGATCGGAGTGGAACTCAACGTATAAACTGCTGTAAAATAATCAACTTGAAAAGTTTAATGCGGTGAAATCTGATTTTAAATGAATTTTTACAGATGTATAAAGAAGTCTGACTGTCCGAAGCGCTGCAGTGAATTCTGAGTGTGTCCTAACTGCACGCTATTGTTCAAGCTTCTTGGAAATGATCTTTTTCTGCAGACTTGTGTAATTGTGTGAATTTGTGTGAGAGTGTGTGTCTAGTTGAAATGATGCACCCAGGACTCACCAGGCAGGCTTGTGGACACGTTGACCAGTGTGTAGAACCTCTTATTGGGCAGCAACTCTGACACTCCATTCAAAGCTTCCACTGTAAAGGTGTAGTTGGTGTTGGGGAGGAGATTGACTACGGTCACCGTTCTCTCTGTTAGGCCAACCTGCTGAGGCACGAAGCCAGTGCTCGCCCCGCACGGCTCGCACTGCCTCCCGGCACACCGCCGACATCCCACGCTGTAAGTCAGATCCACCCTGCCTCCGGTGTCAGAGGGTGCATCCCACTCCAGGATGAGTGTGGACTGCTTCAGTGTGTAGACTAAATCTCGAGGTGGGGAAGGGGGCCCTAAAAGAGACAAGAGATTATATTTCAATCCACTGTTCGGGGTATAAATAATTCATCAGTATTAAAAACAAAACACAGAAAGGGGAACGCGGCAAAAAACTACAGCTTCATTTGAAAACATTCACCTACTGCTCTGCTATAAATTCACAAAAATTCCAAAAACGTGTACAGTATCATGTCCCAATATTCAAATGCAAATAAACGATAACCTGCTTCTTAATACAAAAAAAATCCAAACTTTTTCGAAGTGTAGCATCGTTACACATTCTATCAGCATGACACACTGCAACTGTATAAAACTACAGGGTGTATACATAAAAGATGGCTTCAAAAAGCACATGTTCTAATCTCTCCTGCCTGGATTTAAGACACAGCTCAAGAAAAGAGATATTTGATGTTGTTCACTTGACCCACGGACGAACTAAATGCTCTGTTTGCAAACCACACTATGATGATCTTGTTATATCGAGGAATTATGTCAATAAAATAGTTTTGATTGTTTGACTCTAACGGAAAATGCAATTGGATTTGTTTGTTGTGCTATATTACCGAGGTGTACATTTGGCAGCGGGAGTACAAAATATTTATTGGTTTGACGTGCAGGAGGGACTACAGATGATCCAGAAAGTGAGTAAAACCACTACGAGGCTAAAAGCAGAAGCTTTTCAGTATTAAGTGTGTGTATTATAGCGTTTTGACGAAAAATACCAACTTGAAGTGATGACTCATCAATCGCATTGCCTGTTCTCTTAATGAATACGTGCACGACCAAGCATATTGGACCATAACTCACTCCTCAACAATTCTATGAGGAGCAAATCCTCAATTTACCATCCGTCCATCAAGACAAAAAAAGAGGGTTGGATTCTGATTGAAGCATCGCAAGAATCTGTGAGATAATACACCTCTGATTATTACTTCTGTCTACATTATGTTCTGACTTTTGAAAAGATGTCTGACAGTAAGGATTATGAAACTACCAGGCAAATGTAAAAAAAAAAAAGGTAGGTGGAAAGAGGCCATCAAATTTTGCACAGATTCAAGCAAAAAAAAAAAAAAAGTATTTCTTTTCTTCTCTACATTTGCCGTGGTGGAGATATGCGCTCTGCAGAGTGCCCTTCTTTAGTGAATAACTGTGTCTAGTCTCATTTAATCAAAGCCAAGGAAATATGGGAACATTACACTGCTGCCTGATGCACAAGGAGTCGCTTGTAATTTAAAACCCTAAAAGTTTTAAAAACATGCCGTGCACTTACAGGGCTGTATAAAATATCAGGTCAGAGGACCGTATCTCTTCCCTAAGCCAGTGTCCTGGCTGAACTGCGTCTGTTCCTGCAGTCGCGGCACACACGGGCTGAAGAGAGTCCATTAAAGGCCATGAATTTTAGATGCGTGTGTGCATGTGTGTGCATGTGCTCTGTGATGAATAAGTGAAGGTGTGCTGCCCTGTGCGTGCTGTCAAACACGTCACACACCACAGCTGCGGCCCACTCCCAGACACATGGAGAGAACAGAATTACATAAACCCAGAACACACACACACACACACACACACACACACACACACACACACATATACAGGGACAACACACATACACATGTATTTGATGTAGACACAGCTGGGCCTTTTATTCATGCTTTCTTGGCCTTGTACTCCCTGTGTCTCTCTCTTGAAGTTTGCTTTGTCTCTATTCTCATCTTCAAATCGGAGTGCCTCTTATTAAAACATACACCACAGCCTCTATCACCCTTTTTCTCACTCTCCATCTGTGCCTCTCTCCTTTCCACCTCCATCCATCCGACCAACTACTTAACTCCTTCCTCACTGCTGATCCTACATACAGATTTAGAATCAACTTTTGATTTTCTTTTTTCCCCTTTTTTGTACAGCTGTTATTAAAGCCAGCACAAACTCTGTATTTCACCGAGCTTCAAGCTGGGCAAATTGAAAATCCATGACTGTAATTATGGGAGTTCCTGCTTGAGGACAAACACGATCCCTGAACAATATCTGTCAAGACAAATAATAGGAAAACATCAAGAAGAGCCCGCTCTGTGGGATGACTTATTATGCCCTAAACATGCAGAGTGACTGCCCTTAACTATTAAGTGCCAGGCAATGTAATGGAGCCACCATTCACGCTGCAGTAAGGAATGTTAACTCCCTGTGATTGATGCGATTCAGAACTTTTCTTGTGCTCTGGCTTTGAAAATTAGCGCTCTCCTCAAGGGCAACTTCAGCTGTCATGGAGAGTTTATTATGTTGGTTCATTGTTGTTGTTCATGCTCCTGTTATTCATCCATATCTCTAAATATTTTTCTATAAACAATGAAAACATACAGTATAAATTAATGCTTCACTGAGGTAAGATAGTTAGGATAAACCTATTCGCGGGGAGGGGGGATATTGTATTCAATATGCTGGCTAATATCATTCGTACTTAAACTTAGCCAGCGAGGACCGTCATCTGTAGCCTGTATCTGCAGGCCAAGCTGGCATGACTGTCTATATTTAAAAACCTCTCCTTTTCGGTTTTCTACTTTCAACATAGGCTTGAATCTATCCCCTGTATTTCCTTGTGCCAAAAGTTAAAACAGTTCTGTTACAACTACATCATTTCTCCTGGACGTCAAAAAAATCCATTTACAGAGACATACATTGGCAAACATTATGCATCACTTTAAAGGATTTGTTTCTCCCCTAAAAAATTATTATGCTACAATCATTGCCATTGCAGTCTTGTCAGCAGTTGTTCCACTCTGCCAAAACTGAAAACAAGGAAATATTTCAGTGTGCACAGTAAGACATTTTCCGTCTGATGTTTTACATTGCCTCTTCACCAGGGAAATATAACTGTGTTGTGGTGGAAAATGTGTGTATACATCAATTAACAACGTTAATTAGTCCAATCAGAAAGAAGGCTGCTGCCAGACGCCTCTCACTGAAGAGAGAGGTAGCAGTGGATTCTTCTACCTGTTTAAAAGGGATATTTAAAAATAATGAGTGTATTATTTCAGAGAGACGGCACTGTGGTAAACACATTAGTGTGTTCCCAAGCATTAGAGGTAAAAGAACAAAACTTTATTGCTTTTATTCAAGAATTGCTGACATAATAAGTTGCAAATGTCATACCTCCTTTACTCCATAATCCTAGATTTCTAAAACTACTCTTCCTCGCTTTCTTTATCATGCGGTGGATTAGCCAAAGCCAGGGATGATCATAATTACCAAATCAATAGTGTAATTAATGTGGTCATTAGGCTGCTATAAATGTTATCACACAGGGATCAGGGAGCTCAATGATCAATATTGTAATTAAACTTCTCCATTGCACTTACCATAAAAGCTAGAGTGACCACACACTTACACATATGTATGTACACACAAGTGAATGTGTGTACAAACATGCACGCACAGACCTCCTGACCTCATGGTTTTAGCGGCCCAAGTACTCCCAGGATATACAGCCCATTATTCCTCCATCTAATTACTGAGCTGCTCTCCATGTAGAGATCAATAGGGCTGCCCTGTATGGCTTTGTCTTATTGGCCTTGCATGCATCTTTATTGGAGGAGGATGGTTTGCGGGGGGGGTGGAGTGACGAAAGGTGAGGGATGGACGTATAATGTGTGGACAGTGGCGATGAGATTATAGCGAGGTGCTTGTTGGTCCAGGATAGACGGATGAGATTTTAGTTTGACAGAAGGATGAAGGATGGGGTGATGATGCGTCTGGACAGAGAAGGAAGAGGAGCCAGAGAGAAGAGTGATGAGTTAAAGGGGACCTGCTATTCTAATTTCCAACTTTGGATTTCTATTCTGGGGCTCCAAGGGCGTGACGGTCCAGCAGGTCCACTGTTCGGTACGTATTGCTTTTTTGGGTGGGGGGCAGTTTCATTTGTTTTGTACATTAATGAGAGGAAAAAGTCTCCTCACAGTCTCTACGATGGCGGAGGATACACGCAATGCATGGATGCACATTAACCCTTCATCTTAACAGAACAGAAGTTTAATATTCAGCACAGTCTGGCACGAGAATTGCTTTCCCCTATATTTACCTCATCTGAAACGTTGGCCACGTTTATTGAGAACATCAAACACGATGACGTTGCACATATTTGACAGAAAGTAAAGCGATCCCTTATAAGAAGTCAGAAAGGAGTGTGTGTGTGCTCAGGGGTCAAAATGATAAGGGGTTAGAAAAAGATGGGGGGGGGGGGGGGTTGAAACATCCCGTGCAGGGTTGGGTAATGGATGTACAGCAGAAAATGGGTGAGGAAATATGGGGAGCATCTCCGAGGTTATGAAAAAGATGGAGAGGTTAGGAAAAAGATGGAGAAAATGGGTTGATGGGCTTTTTGGATGAATACATAATGTGGAATTAATGTAAAAAGAGATGGAAGAAGGACGAAGACATCAACGTGATAAAAGGAATAAAGGTCACACAAAGTGGTGACGCTGGATATTTGATATTATATATAATGTGTGTACACGGGGTGTACGTACAGGTTACTGGAACGTTCCCACTAAACCGTCAACAACTGTACGACCCTGAAGATATTCGGTTTCTTCCATCAACGGCACAATTAAACAAAGGTTTGACACATCTAATAGTCTTATATCGTACAGTATTTCATCTCTATTTTTTAACTACACCCAGTTTTAAGGATATTAAATAAATGTTTTATGTGTACTGATGTTCTCGGAAGGAAACGCAGAATGAAAAACCAAGAAATCCGAGATTGTGGTTGATTATTTGATCATTTCACAGCAACACTGTCGATAAAAGGCCCACTTGAAAAATATCCTGCCAAAAGCAAACACACATTGTGGTTGTTAAGATGCAAAATGGCACTAAGATCCCAAGTTGCTTCGATTCAATATTTGGAGTTGAATAAAAACTTAACATTACATGCCTCAGTTATAAAGAAGTGTGTTTTAAAGGTGCTTCCGTTACATTACAGGCTAATATTTCAAGTGAAGGGAACTGGCATGAATATAGAACCAACTCGGACTGAAGTCCGCACGAAGTGCCACTCTGCTGCCTGATCAGTATTAATCCCCCCCCACACACACACACACATCCAACAGGCCAAGTCAAACCTTACAGTGGCCAACTAGGTGGCCACGATCTAGAATTAAAGTGGATTCTTTTCTTTTTTCCTTTTTGAAACATGTGAAATGAAATACTGTGAAGGTGAAGGGAGAGGCGAAGGTTGAGGTGGAGAGAGCGATATAAAACATGAAATGAAGTGACAAGGAAGTGCAGGAGGATGAGGATGGATGGCGAGACGGAAGCCCGGGGAGGAAGGTGCAGGTCAGACAGAAGGGCGGCCGGTGAAAGGACGAGCGAGGAGTGAAGGACATGTAAACTACAGGGCCAAAGTGGTGCCTGAGGATAAAGAGGGAGACGGCAACAATGGGTATAATAGTCGGAATGACTGGGTGAGAGAATGATTGGCTTGCAAACGTAGAATTGCTTGCTTAATGCAAAACTCTATTGGATGAAATTACAAATTATGTGATGGCTACCTTGCGCCACAAAGGAGGAGGAAGAGGTCGCAGGGAAAGGGAGGAGATGAAGTTCGAGAGGACACACACATAGATACATGCAAATGTATAATCATGTTACGTGTGCACGGGGTTGAGGGTGTGTCCAGGGGGGTCCGGAAATGATCCTCTTCACATACACACACCACAGAGCCTTCCTCTTCTGCAATGCTGTTGGCGGGGCAGGGAAAACACTCCTGCTGCCTGGAGGACATCTTGTATGATCCAGTGGGACAAGCTAAAAGATAAAACACACACACACACACACACACACTTGATTAGAACTTTTCAGCTCAAGACCTCCAAAATAAAAGGTGCCCTCACTATCCTCCAAATGTTGCATGTACAAATTCAAATTCTTAAAAATGATAACTGCTACTGTTGTAGTTATATTCTTTCTTTTTTAAAGCCTTTAAAAACAACTTTAAAATGTGTGGAACTCAACTTGCGACCTCCACCTACATTCGATGTATCCAAGAAAATATACCTTTTTGTTGGTAATGACCACATAGACTACATAAATGTTAAACACAAGATTTTTTTTTTTAGAGGTTAATGAAGTACCATAAGCTCTTCAAAATAAACCATTTAAATACATCCATTTTTGTCTGCAAACAAAACGCTACTCTACCACAAAGCGCTTGCATTTGAAACTGGAGGGAGACAGAGAAAACATAATCTTCCTTTCATTTCATGAGAGAGGAAATTAAGAGAAAGCGAAAAGAGAGCGAAAGTGAATCCACGGGGACGTACGGACCAGATAAAAGATAGGATTGAGGAGAAGAGTAGAGGAGACTCCGACTAAATCCCTCTGACAAACACAATTCTCACATTACGTGTGATCAGTGGTCTTGGCAAATGGCATCAAAGGCTGCTACTGGATTGAACCAGCTAGGCAAATGAAAACAAACCAAGTCAAAGCGTGCAGGCGCGAAACCCCAAGCCTAATCTCTGCTGTTGTTTCCCCCCCTTTTCCCACTTTATTTACAAGACATTTCAAGTATCCCCGCTCCAGTCAAAAGTGCTACCCCATCATCTACTGCACGAGAGGGAGACTACAAAAGGTGAGAATGTGGGTGAGGGTGATAAGCACCCATGACCTACCATGCAAGCACACAAGAATACACACCATGTCACAGAAGCTTATCAATGCACGTGTGACAAAATAAACACACTCAGAAACACACACACACACACACAGAATAAAACTGGTTATTTCGCACACACCCTCTCTCCATGCAGTTTCATTTTCCACTTGCCGTGCCTTTGTAGCAGGTGATAATGGGTGTGAAATCAGGCAGCCAGCTACTGCTCGATACTCTGATCTCCTCTCTTCTGAGACTATATTATAAACAGCGGGCCTACATTAGCAGCTCTCTGAGTTTTTCTTCTCTTGTCTGCTTTGCATTCTAACTCTCTTCACTCTCCACCCCCTCCCTCCTCCCCCTCCTCTTCTTCCTCCTCCATCAAAAACACATTACCTCCTACAGGCTTCCTTTTCCTGGTGTTAACTCACCAGGTCAGAACATAGCTTGATACTCTGTCGGAGCCACCATTTAGCTACCGATTCATTATTCAGCCACGCCTCCAAGTTTGACGTTTTCAGTAGAAGAAGGGATTGATGGTTGACAAAGCAGGGACTGACTAAACAGGGGCAGTGATTAAATGACAATTAGGCCATTTTCAGTGGTTGCCGTCCTATTGATTGCTGCTGAAATATCGTGTCTGACAGCTGTTTAGCCAGTGCTACGCGTTAACAGAGACGGCAAATTACTCAATCTAGACCTTGGGCTTGACAGTTGCATCAAGTTTAGAACCACAATAATAAAATCTGATATTTCACTGTAGAATTTTGAACGGCAGCCGCGCTCTTGTCTCACTCTCTCACGAGACATTGACGGGGAAACGTCTGCAAAGTGTTTAAAAACGGCGTCATGACTGCTCATGAAAGGACCCGTGGGTCTCACACGACCGCTGTTCTTCCAGTTGAACGTGTTTATGAGTTTCAACCCCTTCACGTGTGTCAGCCACCATGCTTTTCCTCTTTCCATGAGGCGAGCAACATGCCTCCATGCCTCCACACTCATATTTTTTCCATAAACTGGTTTATTGTCTACCCACGTTGTAGTGAGAATTTATATTTCTGCACTGGTTTGGTTGTGTTGTGCAATAAGGGTACATTAATAAAAGCCAATTACTGCTCAGTTCACCATTAATTAATGGATAAACAATGCGTCTGCTCACCAGTTTGCTCAGTGGTTACATTTACGCAAACAAGACCCGAGGCGAGATGATGAGTTCACACACAGAACAGCGTGCTGCAGGGATTTTTGTAGCCCAAACCAAAAGTTAGCATTGCCACAGGTTCACGCAAGCTAAATCCATTGGGATTTTTTTTTTTTTTTTTTTTTTACATTGGATCGCCAAAAAATAAGCTCTCTAGTCAACAGAAGTTTATGAGACTTACAAGTTTTGATCATAACGAGAATCTTCACTGATGAACACTCCTTTAGGATTTTGGAAGCGTAAACACCATCACTGAAAGGGCAAAGCCAACATTATTTTATGCTCTATGCTATAAATGCACGACTTAAATGTCACCAAACTACCTTTGAAATTTATAAGCGTGGGATGTATCGTTGTGTTTTATTCTGTGAATTTCACTTTCAAAAAACATAAAGGAACTTTAGGGTTTGCAGGGCTTACAGCAGCTGACTTAACTTTTGTATTCTGCTTCACTCATAAATTCACAAAAAAACGCCACTTTAAAAAAAACAACAACAACCTGAAGATCTCAACTTCCTAAACAAGCTCAGAGCACCAGCCAGTGATTGAGAAAGAAAGATTTTGAGTCCAAAGTGAGCCACAGGAGAAATATGAGAGAAGCAGTGACAAACCATGAATGAGAGAAATAAAACTTTTGGATAGTTTCATGGTGGTTATTTTCTGAAGCAGAAATAAATGACCAGCAAAGACTCAGCAGATCGTTTACTGAGAGAGGTGGTCGGACTTTTCACTCTTCTTATGCTCTGCATTCCACTGTTTCATTCAGGCGTTGGGGATGCTAACGAAAAAGGAGCTTAACAGAAGAGCCTGAAGCTGCTAACACAATACACATGATAAACTCACCGCTATCGAAAAGAAAGACAAAAAAAAAAAAGATTCAGATCAAGACCAGGCTTCATTCCTATTTCATGGTTTCTGTTCCATGGTGATGTGTGGCTTAATCAGCACACTAGCACAATGAAAGAAGGGGCCTTTTCTTACTCAGCCAGTTTAACAAAACACATACACACACGGAAGGTCTGCCATCACACATCGATTAGCGAGCCCCACCATCAGCCTCTCCTAGCCCGGGCCAGACTGAGTGTGCAAGCCAGTGTGTTTCATGCCTGTGTATATAGGTGTATGACTGTGAATTGCGTATCCGAGGCTGTAAGAACCTTGTAATCGACTTTTTAATGTCTGTCATTACACAGAAAAAAGCCTCTCGCCAAGCACGAGGACATAACAGCAACACACACAGGCACGCACGCATACTCACTGTCAAGCAGCACTGGAGAAGACTCTCTTTGTTCCTGTCTGTGATGCCACTATCCTTCCCTCACCACGCCAAGAACATCAAGCGTGAATAGCACCCGAATCAAGGCAAAATTATGCATAGATCAATGAGAACACAAATGGGCTTTGCATTTTCTGCCTATCACGCTCAAAAAGCAGACTAGCCATACACAGAGGCCGGCTGCAATTCCGACTTATCTCTTCAATTCAGTGTGGATAGACGATACATTTTGCCAGCCCACCTTGGAAATGTGTGTCTAATGATAGGGGTGTATCAAGACAATATGTGCCGCTCAGATAACAAAAGACGCTGGTTTTGCACGCTGTCCATCATTTTCCACAGCGAGGGTTCATTCGAAGGGCCGCCAGCAGCCAATGCCACGCAAGGTCACGTCAGTCACAATGGGCCAGCAGCCATCTGCCAATGGGAGAATGCAAAATCTCTACAAACCCATCCAGCAGAGAGGAGGGGGAAAAAAAGATGTTCGTATTGAAGACCACTCAAATGTGTTTTTTCATCCTTTATTTGTCTTTTCAGTGCCAAGGTATACGTGTTGAACCAGAAATGAGAGCTTGAGGGAGAAAATGAGAGAGGGGGGGTAGTTAGAGAAATAGAGAGACAGAAGGAGAGATCTGCCAGGACAGCTGGCAAACCAACTGATCAATTTGTCCTATGCGCCGAGTGGGAGCCGCGATTAAACGGAACATGGCAGTACATGTACACACACACATACACATATTCAGAGAGATTTCTTCAAGGTGTAATAATATAGATATGCAGCAACATGCCAAGATGGGGGATTGAAGCAGGAGACCGACCGCTGCGAGAGATGGTTAGAGGAAACAGAGACACCGACGGACGGGCAGATGTGTGCGAGGAGGAGAGAGGCGGTGGGCTACGTACTGTGCAAAGAGAAGACAATAAACAGGTGGGGAGAATGGACTCCTTCAGTTTGACAGATAGACTGACTCAGAAAACTGATAAGTACAGACATGCGTCGCATACAGATGAGAGACACAGAGAAAGCCGGATAGAGCGAGACTATAGTGGAACTATAGGAATAAGTAGCATCATCCTGCATGTACGAAGCAAGAGGGAACAGAGGAACGCTCTATAACAGTCAGATAAATGAAAACAAACATGAAACAAAATGAAGCTAGCACTTTATTAAAAACTCAAAGGCTAAAGGAGTCGCATTTAAATCAGCTCACAAAATTATTTAATAGACTTTTGTCTTTGAGAGTGAGGGGAAGAATCGATTCACAGTTTGCCCTTCTCTCTTATTTTCCCTTCTGTAACCTTACACATGCCCATTAATAAATCATGAAGCACTTAATAAAAATAAATGTGAGCAATGGATTGTCTCCATGCCTCCCTGGTAGCACACATTAATTAATATTAATCACACAGAAAGAGGTTTGTTTTAGACGCTTGCACAAAAGGCATCTCAACCTCCTACTGTCACACACACACACACACACACACACACACACACACACACACACACACACCCATGAAAATACAAGTAATTAACAAAGAACACATACACAGACCCTAAATGACATTGCAGCATTGGTATGAAATGTCAGGGTATTAATTCATTTTTGGCAAGTAGGTTTACCGTGTTTGGAGGAAAAGGTGCGATGGCATGAAGTAGAGATACAAGGGAGACAGGATGTGATTTCAGCAGGTGGTAATTAATAATTCACAGGGCTTTAATTCAGATCAGTGCCCTCTGTGCGGCCGATGCTGATTCTGATGCTAATTCTTTCAGCTGGTAGGCAGCTTTAAAACCCACAAAATGAATTCTCATTACCATGAAAGTTTTGAAGGTCTCTTAAGAACGCACACATACACGCACAAATGTGTCCTCCAGGTCAGACAGGTAGGCGGGTTGCAGGGAGATGACTGATTGGAGCATTTAAGCATTTCACTGCTGGGTCAGTTCATAAAAGTGTGATACGATGAGGGAGTTCAGGTGCCTTGATGAGTCTGAACATGATGGGCTGAAGTAAGATCTAAATGGATGCAGCCAACCTCTGATTATTATCCAGCTACTGTAGCTGAAGGTGCTGCTCAGAAACACAACACTCGTGTCAATTTTTAAGTTGATGGAGTGAAATTATTGCTGAAAAGTCCCCAACTGTCAAATCCGGCAGTTATTTAGCAACATTGTTATTCGTTTGGAGCTCTGTTTCAGGTTACTTGTTGAATTTTAACCTAATATTCACTCTTACTTAGCTTTATTTTTGGTTTCAATCAAGTCATGAGGGAAATATGAGGCTCCTTGGTTGCTAAATGCTGCTCTATTTGCTGTTGATTGCTGGTGAAATAGTTTAGTTTACAGTGCAAAGAAGTGAACATGGTGAACGCTAAGTTGAAAGTTGGTAACACACTTGTGTGAGACCAGGGTGAACTGCAGGATCGGGTGATGATTCTCTATATGGTTCATAAGGGGGATCTGTTTCTACTCATTACATTTCAACCGAGAAGCTCCATAACGCGGTTGTTATCTCCACACTTCATCCTTGAACGCCAGTGGACGTTTATGCCAAATAAGAAGAAATTCAACTGAGGCACTCCAGAAATATCACCTTCACGGAAGTTGAAAAAGACACTCTCAACCTTTGACCAGCAAAGATCTTTTCAGTTCATCCTGGAATCTCGGCGGACATTTGTGCCCCTCTGTTTTTCTCAACACTTGGTTGTTGTTCACTTAGATTTGCCCACAAACTCCTACTTTTAATGTCCTTCAAATATGTACTTTTTTACTCTGACTACATTACAGAGCCCCCCCCCCCCATTTTTACTGAACAAGTTCAAGCAGCATATCTTTTGAGGGTAATTTTTCGACACAAGTATCTGCACTTTTACTTAAACAGAGAATGTGTCTACTCCTGCCATACCGCTGATCCTCCATAATCAGGCTTTGGCTTTGGAGTTTAACAATTTGACATTAAGTGGATCATTTTTGTGAAACTTTTTTAATGGTTTTACCTTTTGTGGAGACAACAATTTTCTAACCACATTACATACAGAATCATAATGTGTCTGGCTGATTTTAAAGATATGACTGTGCCCTGTGTTACAAGATAAATCCCTGTCATTAGCTTCAAGTAAAGGCTTCATTCAAGTCCACCCACTGACTGGCTGCTGCTTTACAATGTAATCTGGGAGAAAGCTCTGAGCTGTGCCATTCAGGTCAACGCTTTTGCTTTATCATTTTATTCTGTGGTTCTGCCCTGGTTACCACAGACTGACATCACACAGAGAGAATGCAGGAGGATAACTAGTGAACGACGCCGGCAGGAGTATTAATGTCAAATTGCGCTCCTGTGTACGAGCTGTACGGTGGAGACGTGTCTAAGTCAGACAAATGTAGCACACACGGGCTCAATTTCACACACACACACACACACACCCACACACACGATGAATGTAAACACACCGTATATTAACGCTCTGGCTCACTTAGATTATTTCACATAACCCCAGTGGTTATGTCACATGAAGCGCTATTGTGTTACGACGGCAGGTCAGGGCTGCTTGACTCAGGTGAGCAGAAATAACCAGCAGTGAAGGTTCCAGATAATATTTTCACTTCATACACAACCACACAGTCTGTTCCTATGTAGAGGGTGACATTACATTTGCATGCTACAAAAATATGTCTTTAATGGGTGTATGAATATAAATGTGACTAAAACAGACAGATGGACAGGAAATGCATATCTGTAGTTTATGAACACATGCTGACTCACTTGGCACAGGAGGTGATATTATAGATGAGCGCATGCACGATACGCACAGAAGTCAATCAGGGAATGTTGACAGAGCCTCCCCTTCGTCTTCTTTTTCCTATGTTTTCATCGTCCCCTCGATTACCCGTGTCACTCTGATGTTTACCTTTCTCCTATTTCATCTTCCCAAATTGCTCTTGACTGCTATCAGCTCTGCTTCCTGCCAAACATCGCCTCCTCCTCCTCCTCCTCACCCATCCCTCTGCCACTTTCCCTTCATTTTTTGTCACATTATTTGCTTTCCCTTTTTTTTTTTTTTTTTGGTCTCACCTTCCATTTTTCACAGGATATATCAGACTCTGTGGAACAACAGACGGACATGAAACAATTTCAGGATGAAATCTTTCCATTATTCATTTCACTGGCACACGCGCTTTTAAATTAAGGTATTACTATTTTATTTTTCCATATGACTGCCTATACTGCAGTCTGGGGTCTTGATATTGTGACTAAGCTGTAGGTTTTTCATCGTATGCTATTTTATCTTTCTTTATGATGGTTACATACCACCTCAGTCACGAGGCGGGATCGTCACACCCAGATTTAAGTGAGTGTTCAGTGATTTGATTGGATACAGAGATCAGTTAACAAGGATTCATGGATTTTTCTTGTACAAGTATAAATGTAATCTTTGTCTCATCACCTCCTACTGCGCAGCTGAGCAGCAGCACCCCTGATACAGCTATAGCATAACAAAATGAGGCTATGCGCCACATCAAAATGATATCTACCGCCTGAATACCTAAAGCCACTCTTAGCTTTAGCCTGTGCGCTTGAAAGAGGTAGGACACTGGGAGTAAGTGAAAGAATCTGATGTTCGCTTGCTCGCTGGTTTGTACTCATCCTACCCAGTTAGGAATCTGTGTTTGACCTCAAGTTTTACGACTGGAAATCAAAAAGTACAAAAACCAGATTCTCACTGGATGTGTAGTTTTTTGTGATCACAGTTCAAAAGCACAGGATGTTAAAGTGACCTGATGATGGTAGTTTATGCAAATTTTCTACCATTCTAACATATTTTAATCAAGTAGAGAATCCTGGTTGAGCTGACAACTGAGCTCTGCTACTAAAAGCTACTGATTCAGCCAGTGTCAGTGATAATGAAGTATAGAGAGTTCACTTAGCCACTTGGGCCGTAAAAAAAAGCAGATGAATTTGAATATGTATTGAGGATCTCTACTTCCATACAAAAGCAGTGCCAATGTGGAAGAGTCTATAATCGCACTGTTAAGTGGACTGACAATATGTGATCCATCTGGCTGACAGATGAAAAAAAAGTACAAAAGAAAAGAGATTATGGAGAAAGATGGAGAGTGAAATGCTGCTTTTAAGAAATCAGCACTGATCGGTCAAGCTTTAGGAAAGGTGACCTACAGGCTCAGAGCCTTCATACTCACTGATACACCCTGTCATCATCACCACTATTACATTCTGATGGCCAGCAGTCCTACACACACACACACACACACACACACACACACACACACACACACACACACACACACACACACTCCTGCACATGGAAAAAAGCTTAGAGCTGAACATGGGTTCAGTAAGTTAATGGTAATGGTAGAGTAGCATGCGTGTGTGTGTCATTTACATTTCATCTGCTGTATGTCAGCAAACATGTTCGCATGTGAATGTCAGGCAATTTCAGGTCGAGGGCTCGTGAAACGAGATTCGATGTTCTGCTCTTTCTCGACAGTCAGGCTGTCGTGCGGTGTTTGTGTGTGTTTTTGTGTGTACGCGCACACCATCTCTCCTGCCTGTCAGACTTCACTAAAATACAATTTCTCCTTCAACTTGAGAACGAAATATAGCTTAGGTAAGAGAAGTAATATTGATTTGTGACGCTGCTGAAGGTTATGCACACACCAGCCTTTTAGGGCGCTTACACCTCTCCCCATTTGCAATGGCAACGAGTAATGTGATTCTTCAGTACTTGCAATTTTTCATGCAAAGAAATCTATCAGGCACATCGTGCATCGTCTGTGCTGTAAGTACGTCAAATTTAGCGAGCCGGGAGTCATGAAGGATCCCTGTGAAAGAAAGCAAGTGTCATGTGAGTGAGTTCTTTAAAAAAAATAATAAGAAGAACCCACAAATTAGTTGTACTGAAAAAAATGTTGCAGTTAATTTGTCTCTAAAGTCACTGTGACATAAATCCTGCATTTCATGAACCTTCTATAAGATACGCAACTGGAAGCTCATCAGATCCACCGGTGGAGACGTGAGGGGAGTGAAGAGGGTACTTTTGTTGTCTTGTGGATGCCTCATTTGTATGTGTGTGTTGAATGTGGCCTGGGTATGGAAATTAACAGGCATAATCTTCATGCCGATTTAATTTGAATCCTTTGAATCAGCTATTCAAATCTGGGGATGTGAACTTGAATGAGTTTTGCCTACTAATGGCATCCCATTTTCATTCGCACCATCCAAATCAGCCCCCTTTTTTTCCATTAAGACCGTGACCCAGATATAGACTAATCGTCCTGATACATTTGATTCCCAGGAGTGTAGCTAGATGAGTGCTGCTACATATCCTTAAGTACAGTGGTGAAGAGGAGACGAAGGGAGAAAAAAAATCACTGCAGAGGAGTTCATTCAATCTAGTTTCTTGTCGAATTGTTAAACGTGACAAAGTCAAGGATAATCAGATAGCTCCTCAACCCTGGAAGACACACCTATTAGAGTCACTTAGAGTGAAACAGGATAGAAAAAGGTGTGTGTGTGTGTGTGTGAGTGTGCGCGTGCTGATGTGTTTTTATGAGAGCCTCTGTGCATCTTTTACAGCATATTACTGACTAATTTGTATAAATGACAATATGCTTGCATGCTGGCTTTCACAAAAGGATTAAAGGTGCCTATTTGCCAACTGGACTCTGAGAACAACCTGCCTCCTCCAGTACAATATACTGAAGACATCCCCTGCTTGCTCTGAGTTTCTTTCACCTTCAGTTGTGTGGAATATGCACATGAAGCAGCGCACATTAGCATTTTAGCTTTTGCTAGCATTTTAGCTTTTGCTAGCATTCTGTTGCTTTTGCGCGCTTCGAAATCCTTTTTCAGCATATTGGATGCATATTAAGGACCAAGAAAAAATAAATATACAGAGGATTTTACCGAGATCACAAAAATTCTCTTAGCAGTGAATGAACCCCTGGTTGACTCATAGATACATGGAGTTATGTGGAAATAAGGTGCTCGTAGCAATGGCGAGTATGGATTTGGTGTCAAATAGCATCCATCCATCCATCCATCTTCAACTGCTTATCCAAACTTCCCTGTCCGAATCGACCAGCTCTGACTGGTGGATCCCGAGTGAGGTGCTCCCAGGCCACTGCTCCCCTTGTTACACAGCACCTCAAGACTTGTGTTTCCCAGCCTTCACTCAAACTGGCCTGGATTACAAGGTACTTTTCAGTCCCACATGAACGCTGCATCTCAGACAATTAAAATGTATCACTCCGCCTTCGTCCTATTTCACTACGATGCCTTCCCCATTGTGTGATGCCTGTTAACATCCCAGTGATGGGCACATTTACGCTCCACTGTTTTGGATCTTGTGAAATGTAAACTTTCTTCCATTCAAGCTTTTTTGCAGCAGGTATTCAGTTTTATTTAAGATGTGCAGATCGACTGGTTGCTTCTGAGTCAGGATGTCAGTCCAAAATCAGTTGATTCGTGTTTAAAACCCCTAAATGCACATTTCTTTCTGCTGCTAAACACTAGGGTCTGACACGGGATTGTTGACGTCTCCAGTGAACAGTTCTACGCTCAGCTGACCAGTGAGCTAATGCAAGCCTAATTCCTCTTCATCACTCATTCTCTATGACATTTCAGATCCCGCCTCACTGATCCAGTTATTAAAAAAACTGAGATGGATGGAGATAGTGGAAAGGGGGGCTGGGGCGGGTCACCTGGACCATGAGGATGATTAAGTGTTTGCACTGGCGAAGGGAATGACGGTCAAAGCGTTCAACAGTTTTTGGAGGGCATGCATATGTGTGAGTGTGTGTGTAAAAGACCCCGTGTAATTAAGAACAGGTGGTCTATCTGAGAGATGGATGAGGTGGGCTGATTCTCCCATCCAGTACCCGTTCAGCCCACCTCCCCTGAATTAATTTAATGGCGGAATTCCATGTCAAAACACAGGTACATGAACATTTAGCACACATATTAAATATGCATAAGCAAGTAAGATACTTATGGTCTTTAAAAGTCAATTAAACAGCTACAGTACATCCCGCAACACTTAGAAATCACTGTTTGTCACTGCAAAAAAAAAGAAAGAAAGAAAATAGAGTAATTGCTGTAGTTTACAATCTTCTGGCAACAGATAGCGAGAAGAAAAATGTGGTGGAAAGAAATGGAAATTATGCACAGATCCCCACTAGAAAAACAAGAAAAGCTTAAATTACAGGATTTTACTCAGCAAAAGGTATTTTTCTAATATTTTTATGCATGGATTGGCAAGTTTAATCACAAATGGAATAGATACGGAAATGCAGATCAAAGTACACACACTTTTATGGTTGGTTGTGCACACACACGCACACATTATCAGTACTTACAGAACTTGTATAGCAATACTAGAGACACTTACAGTAAACACACCTTAATTCAGGAAACAATGGCCTGAAATCACAAGGTCAGGGTTTAGCAGAAACACTGCTAAATAAAATGCACGCTTGTTTTCTAATCCCCTACCCACCCACACACACACACACACACACACACACACACACACACACAAATTAACGTAGTTTAGTTCGCCTGCTGTTTGAATTAAAAATGATTCCTTACAACACAATCAGGGGCTGCAATTAAGCTGTGAAGGTAAAGCGGCCTTGACCTTGTTGTGTAATTAACGGACTCTTCTTTCATTAATCCCCGTCACCCCCACACCCACCCTCCCTTCACTCAGTGTCTTCCTCCCTCGAAGCAGCCGTTTAATTAAGACGTGCAAGATGGCGTCATGAGGCGTAAGGGGATGGAAGTCAAGTAATCAAGGGATGAAGGAAAGATGGAATAAATAGAAGTGGCTCAAGGAAAGAAAGGAGGGCAGTTGTACAGTCGAAGAAAATAAATGGTTACTGCCTCCGTCAGTTTTTCTCTGTATTTTAAATAAAAAAGGGTTTCTGTATCTGGCATTTCCACTGACTGTATCTGGACCCTCCAACCATGTCATGAGATGTTTATCAAGCCGCTATGAAGCAGTCCATGAATGACTGTTTGTTGCTGCTTTGAAGGGTTTTCACTGGCGCCTCCTGGTAAGATCAGCACATATGCACACATGCACACAACTCTCAGAAAACACATTCAAGCTTTTAGCAAGAAATTATGATCCAGACGCTGTAGCATGTGGAGACGGACTAAACCAGACAGTGACTCATTCGCTTAAGTGATTCAAGAAGCATTACATCACACATGTGCATTGATGCAATGGTGTGTGTGTGTGTGTGTATCTTCATGCATGTGTGTCTCAAGTGGGCACAGTGCATCTGACACAGCAAGCTAGTCACAGAACAGAGGGATGCTAACAATCTTTATTTAAAGAGGACTTGCTGCTCAAAACCAACTGTTCAAACTGAGCCGAGAGCAACTAAAAAGACTCGCGACAGACGTTCCGAGACCCACTTTAGTGTGTTTTTTACGAGCTCACTTAGTGCTGTCAACAGCTATTGCCTAATACATGGAAAGCGGTACAGTAGGAGAAGTCGACAAACAAGCTGCTGGGCAATAGCAGTCAAATTTGACTTAGTCTGGGAAAAGTCAAAAGGAAATAAGAAAAAAGAAAGATTGAAAGATCAATTTCTATCAGCACACAAACGCTGTATCTCTTTATGGTTTGCAATTTTCTGAAATACACACTTACTGAGGCAAAACCCAAGTTTATAGTTACTGTGAAAGATGGTCTCTGAAATGATGGCACATAATCTGGTAACATTATGTGCCAAGACCATGGAAACACTGCTGGAAGAAAGCGGAAGAAAGTGTTCATGTGAAAAGAATCCTGTTTGAATTACAATACAGTTGTTTGTATGCTGGCAGGACATTGTTAGGAGATTACTGCCTTGACATATTTTTTAAGGTGATGCAGAGTAAACATGGACAAACAATTCAATTCATACACTTAATGAGGGATTCCAGTCTTGGCATTGAACAAACTAGAGGCGCTACTAGCATTGCACGAACAACCTTTTCATGAACGAGTCGTCCCTATGAACCGACTCTTCTAAGTGAACAACTTGATCCAGCTCCAGCCTGGGAGCTGTTTTTCTTCTCTACTTTTTTCAATTGCTGTCAACACAACATAGAGTAAAGGGATGATCTTTTCACCCACACACTCATACACTGACGTGTGTGTGTGTGTGTGTGTGTGTGTGTGTGTGAGATCGTGAGACAGAGATCATACTGTACCAGCAGATGAAAGGCACACAAATAGCAGAAAAAGATGCCTCGCAGTCATAGTCATATATTAATAATTACCTGTATTATGAAAGCCTGCAAGAACCAGATCTTAATGCTGAGGTGGGCCAAATGAACCGGCTCACTAGACAAAAAAAAAGCTGCAACTTACCATCAGGATACAGAAATTACAAATGCACATTTTTACATTCCAAAAAAATAATTTTAAATGGCTAAATCATGATCGAAAACCTTCACCGGGAAATGTATTGACAGTGTACTAGCATGGATGCTCAGCATGCATCAATACTCCTGATATACGGTGACCACTGGAGGAGGATTTAAACTGACTGCATTTATTTTATTCTGTTCTGTGCTGCTGTCAAGCCAGTCAGTTTGAGGCTCACATGACACTAGCTGATGTTGAGATCTACTGACCAGCCAGCCACATGGGTTGTCATAATTCAGGTAGAACAGACATCTACACCACAGTGGCTCTCAGCACCAGTAGCAATCAATCACTGACCACCAGGTGGTCCATTTAAACTGGCCTGTTTCACACTCTACTCCCTACTGCACATCCACGCTGCAGCTAAGTTCATCCACTCCTCCTGCCTCAGTTTATCTGAGAGAAACGATGTGTGCCGGTGGTTAATTTTTTTTTTAACAGTAGAGCGACACATTCTTCCCATATTTTCTCTATAGAGGATAAAAATACTGTACAGGGAAAACACTGAGTATGTTCTGTTGCTCTACAAGGACAGTAAAATGCTAATTTCTCCTCAGAATTAGCTTTTTAACAGAAAACCAACTAGCAATATGTGAGATTTACAGTCAATTTTTGTTGCATTTATTACTCCGTATAATTACAATGTCTGGGCAGCCAACATGAACGAGCAAGGATGTTTATGCCTGGCTTGCACAGTTAACAGCCTGCAGTGAGGTAAATAATCATTCACTCGTGTGGAGTATTTATGAGCAAATGACTGAGAGGAAATAACTGGAGGATAATGCCTATTTCCCAACTTTGTAAATTGATGAGAACTGTGTGAATGCACCATTAAAGCACTAAACAAGGCTAAATTATTCTTTTCGGATCCGCTCGGTCTCTTGGTAACACAGATCGTCGTTCATATTAATCTGGTTGTCTCGTCGAAGGACATGACTTTCACTCCCGAACTACAACACATACACTCCCGAGGGTTGCTTAGAGATCCCTCGTTTTTTAGCCAGGAATTATTATCATACCTCTTTTTTTTGGGGGGGGGGGGGGGGCGGCTATTTTCATCTTCATCTGAGACAGCAAAGTACAAACAGACTTAAATGTATGTAAGTAGGTGTTGGAGGACTGGTGAAGCTCTTTTCTGGGGAGAGCTATCCCCGTGTGGTTGCTCGTGTCTCTGGTTTTGAGGCCAGCCTCAGATCACAGTCCTTGCTTGTATCATCTGGAACAAAGGAGTCCAGTAAAACCCCTCATTTGAGCATCTATTCAAACTGCACACGAACAAATCTATGTTTATCCTTAGCTGTCTTGTTTCATTAATACAGCTATTTAGAGATGAGGTAAATATATTACTGGCCTCTCTTCCTAGTGGGGGGGGGGGGGGGGGGGGGGCTCGACTTTCTAGGGTTTGTTGAGATGGAAACAGAGAATGCCGGATCAGGAAGACTGGTTAGCTTGCAAAAAAAAAAAGAAAGTGCAAAGTAGTCTTATAAAAAATGTATAAGTAAAACACAAAGTGGTTTACAAAAATAGAAAGACCTAAATAAATGCTTCAAAAAGACCGACCCCATTGTGTCCTTCTACACCTTCTGCAGCATGTTAAAAGGATGTAAACCATCCATTATTGGGTTGCGCATATAAAACAAAAAAGGGATCAGCCTTGATACTCGTGTGTATCTGCATGTGAGGTGACAGCAGAGGATTCCGTCACTTCGGTTTCCACAGATGCAATTTCTCGCCGCAGACTCCAGCAGAACAGAAGGTCAGCTTTATCTCGTCGTTATCTTCCTACGGTCACTTTTAACTCATTTTCTTTGAACCGTGTCTTTGCTTTTCCTCTCCAGGAGTGTGCGTTATGTATTTAAATAGATTTGTTTTGCTTTGCATAAATGGATTGTGGTGTTGTACAAGATTCTTAAGAGGATATACTCAACGCATCCTTCAAATGTGTGCATCTTTCAAGCACTCCCCAGATCTTTAGAGCATTGCAATCAGCCTCCATCTGCTGACTTGAAAGGTTTTAGGTGCTGCTGTTGAAAGACGCCCTCTCTCTTTTTTTTATTGCAGCTGGAAAGCTGGAAACGTCAAACCACATGCAGAGAGCAACCATACGGAAGAAAAAGTGCATTTTGCATAATCGCTCTTATTTTCACATAACACCCAAATGTGATCCAACCATCAGTTTCTTCTGGGTGAACAGCCGATACCCAAAAAAAACCCAAAACAAAAAAAACAACCAATATGCCTGATATCAAGACGCAAGTATCGCGTTGATTTATCAGTGTTCCACTTTCACATTAAAGCTGATGCATCTGTAAATCTTAACACTCCTATCGCTGTTTAATCTACATAAATTATGATATAATGAGGTCAAACTTTGGAAAGTTATGAAGGAGATTATAGCATCAGTGTCTCTGTGGCAACTGGCTGTAAAAAAAAAACATTAAAAAAATAAGAGACATCTGATTATATCATCCTCCATTTTCTTCCGCTGATCCTGTTAAGGGTCGCGGGGGTGGGGTGGGGTGGGGGGGGCTGGAGCCTATCACAGCTGTCTTCAGGTGAGAGGCGGGGTTCACCCTGGACAGGTCACCAGTCCATCACAGGGCCAACACATAGAGACAGACAACCATTCACACTCACAGTCACACCTACAGTCAATTTAGAGTATCAATCAGCCTCGTCCCCTCTTGATGTCTTTGGACTGTGGGAGGAAGCTGGAGTACCAGAGAGAACCCACGCAGGAACAGGGAGAACATGGAGACTCACACACAGAAAGATCCTGTACTGGAGCCGGGGCTCGAACCCAGAACCTTCTTGCTGTGAGGCGACAGTGCTGACCACTGGACCACCGTGCCGCCCTGAATGCATCAGGTTTTAGATTTCAATTTCTCATGTTTTTCAGTTTACAATATACTGATTTTGGTTACATTCACAATACAGTAGCTAAAGCAGGGTATAATTTAGCCTCTGGATGTTGTTTTACCAGCTAAATAAGGATGTTGATCCACCTTTTTGTACAAATGTGGTTGCAAAAAAAACCCAAAACCCAAACAAAACAAAACTCAAGGCTTCAAACGGGTATCTCCAGGATACATTCACTCCTTTTATGCCTTCTACAGTTTTACGGAATTTTCTTAATCCACAACAAAGTCGTGCTGAGAGGAAAACCGAAATGTGCTTCTTCATAAACTTTAAGTTCTGCAGTGTTAAGGACCAACAACGGGACAAATGGAAAAGAAAGAACAGTGGTGGCTGGCACCTTGCATGTCAGTGACTGGGTGAATAAGGCAACACTGTAAATGGCTTTGAATAAATAATACATAAATGCAGTCCTTTTACTAAAATGCACGTCAAAGGATTTTTTTAAAGGTGAAAAACCGACTTTTTGCAAGGCATTTTCAAAAACCGCTATTGTTAAAAACTTATTTTTCCAAAACAAGAATCCATTTTTCTCATTTTTTGTGTTCGGATGACAGAGGTGACGAGACAGAAGTCAATACAAACTAGCAGCATTGTTTCGCTGCTGCGTGGGAGTGTTATATGTGCGGGTGTATCGATTTGTCCTTCCCCTCAAGCACTGGAGCACCATCCCAGCACCCCCCCCTCTCCCCCTTTTGCATTTGGTTTGCTTTCTTTTTACTTCCTCAATCCCTGCTATCCTCAAACCCTCCTCACTCTGAGTTCTCTATCGCTGCAAGGCAAGCAAAAGTGGACTGTGAGAGGAGGTGTGTGAATGTTAGAGCAGATATTCGATAAAACCTCTTACTGTATTTTTAACTAAGCCTCACAGTGAGAGCACAGCTGTAAAAAAAAAAAAAAAAAAAAGGTGTGGGGGGGGGGGCTGCTGTGATTACTGAGTAGTTCCAGTCCTTCTACACGAACAACTAAAAGTGGATGTGGTGATGAACGCTGTGTTTTACAGTTACTCGCTTCAAGAGATTTTTGGATAATAACTGCAGACACATTCATGGAGATTTTTATTGTGGTGGAATGGAGCAACTGAAGCTGCACTCTCCCTCCTCCCCACTCGCCCGCTACCCTACGCTCATACTGGTCCAGCATCCACCAAAGTTAGTTTTTCATCCACTGCATTTTTTTGTGTCTTTTAAATATTTGAAATTAGAGTACTGCATTGTCAAGCAATGCTACAAATGACAGAAACGGGACAGTAATGCTTCCTTATCTTTTTGAGTCAAATACGGCGCTTGTCACTGTCACTTTTACCATGTCGTCCAATCACGGTTGAGGACCCGTGGGCGAAGACAGACAGCCACAAACCAGTCGGTCTCTCCCCTGTATGCTTCGGCGCTTCCTGTGGTTTTACTTCTGCAGACATTCTGTATCAGAACTGGACTCCAGAAATGTAAGTTCATGCAGATTTGAAAAAAAAACAAAACTTCCTCTATTACGAAGGGACACATACTGGATGTAGTATTATGCATTATGATTTAGCTCCACCTTGTTTAGTCCAGTTGGTTTTTGACAGTCAGTGTTTCTGGACAGTGGTAAGTTTTTGTCTGACAGTTATTGAACAGTAAAGTTCATTAAAAATGTTAGAATCTAGTTCATTCAATCCAGAGCTACAGCTCAATTCGCAAGAATAAGTGCTTTTGATGGATGGTCTGTTTCACTTTGGGTTCTTGTGGGACTGGAAAGGTTGGTTAGAAAACAGAGCTGGACCTAATTATTTATAATATTTTCATAATTTATTATTCTGCCCATTATTTTTTCCCCCCTCGATTCATCGATTCATTATTTTGTCTCAAAATGTCAGCAAAAAGTGATGAACGAGCACGACAACTTTCAAAGTCCCCTACAAGTCGTTGAAAGTGTCCTCTGGTTTTGCCTGCGTGGTGCAGCTGCTGGCTTTGTGGGTAGAAATACTCATCATTTGAAGGTTGAAGTACCAGTTGTATCAGGGTCTCTTCCACATGTATTGTCTGTAAACCACGGATCCTCGGCCTCCTCTTCAATCATCTGGTCCTCTTGTGGACCCTGGAAAAAGACCTTTCTTGTGTACAGCGCATGCCTCTGTATGGTTGACTGAGAAACCCTGTTACTTCACTGTCTCAGCTTCCCCGTCCAAACAAACACACTCTCTGTCTCTCTTGGTTTTACTCTGTTCCGCACACACACACACACACACACACACACACACACACACAATTTCAATCGGCTTTCTCTGCCACTCACACACTCCCACTCCCTGGCCTCTGCTTGGTGTCCTTGTTACATCCCACCTCAGAGCTGCCAGTTAACCTCACACACCTGATCCACTCAGATACCTCGGAAATCTAGCTCAAGTTGGGACACTGACCTTTCAGAAAATCCTGACATAAAAGAGTTGAATCGGGCAGATGAATTGCGAGCATAAAATATTTAATCAAGCTAACTAGAGAGGAGACAAGTAGGTGCAAGAATGTGCACATAATTCTCCTACAGAGATAAGGAAGCACTAAAACATTTCCGAACCATCATTGTCAGCATAAACTAGTTTTCATGACTTTTTTGTTGTTGGTAGCTAACTTTTCACTGATAACAGAATATCAAAATTGTGCTAACCTACCCATTTCTTGTCTGAATAAAAAAAGCCAATGGAGTGAATGTATCCACGGTAACAGTGTGTAGTATTAAGCCGAGATGTCATTAATGCACCTCAGGATTGTGGGTATTGTAGTAATTCCCCGATATCGCTAATAAAACCTGTTTTTTCTTCTCAACAGAAGGTTGATGATCTAAATATACTGAAGCTTTTTTAGGGGCGGATAAAGCTGTTTCACAACCTGCTCACTCGTGGGGCATCGACCTTCCGTGGTTATGAACTTATCACTGATAATAAAATCTTATATGACTGAGATATTCACTTCGGGAGCCAAACTGTTGAGTCATGTCATTTTGAATTACACGCTATCTTCCCACCTGCAGTTTTTATATTTCTTTAAATGGAAATGACCTGTTTTTTTGGCACTAAAGTGAAGCCCCAACGTTGGGCTAGAATACACAAATATTAATCAATCCAAAACGAAAAGAATATGGAATGAGAGGGGAAGAGGGGAAGCGAGCGATACAGGAAACAGAACTATTTAAAAGTATTTGAGAGAGGTCGTGAAAGAGGAAGTGAGGGAGAGAGAGTGAGTGAGCGCTACTTTATTGGAAGAGATGAAACTATGATTGCTTTCTGTCAGGGCAGGGTGGGTCATTGCTGGCAGCTTCTGCTTCTGGGCCAGTGGGTGTTTGCTTGCCAAAATACTTTCCCATCTGGATCAGAGCCTCTTGTCTCCACCCTTCCAACTCTTCTGCTCCTCCTCTTGCCTGCTGTTGATCTGCATGGCTCTCTTCTGACCTCCTCCGCCCACTCTCCTCATCCATCCATCTTAGTCTTTCACCACTCCACCTCTGTCCGTCCACGTCCCATTTCAGTCTACCATGTACTCGTTTTCTCTCTCTCTCTCTCCTCCCACCACTCTCTCCATTAATACCTCTCACTATCTCTGCACCCTCAGGGAAGAGCAGAGAGTGAGTGGGATCACTCAGACTCTGTGAGGAATGGCCACGATCCAAGTCAAAAATGAAAACATCCGACACACACACACACACACACATAAAAAGGTCAGGACCTGACACACACACACACACACACACACACACACACAAAACTATCTAGGAACCCAGAAGCAGAGACACCCACTTCCATTTCATCTACTACTTTATGAGCTGCAGACTTCCTCCTAATATGCTTCCAGTTTTCTTTTTCACAGTTATTTGCTAACTCCTTACGCTTTAACAAGACTGCAAGTGTTTACATATGTTACAAAATAAAACACAGGCACTTTAGAAGCTTTGAGGATTGTATAGGAATATAGGAGCACGGTGAGTGGTTGCCATGGTGATGGAGGAATCAAGTGCAGTGTTATGGCTTGAAGTACAATTAAATGATAAATACAAGCCACAAATTGAGATAAATTGCATTCCAATTGAATCCCTCGACTCATACTATTTGCTAATCTGTTAGCTTACATGACATTAATCTTTGAACCTGATTTTTCCCTCATTGTCACAGCTCAGTAGATCACATATTGTGAATTTCAGGGTACATTATGCTACTTTGAACCATCAGTGTTGTGTACACATTCAAAGAAGGCTTCCAAAATAATTACCAGATTAACAGAGCATTTACTGCTGGACTAATACGCCATTTGTTAAATCAAAGCGTCCGTCTTAAATTGGCTGGTTTAGTCTGCACTGATCATCCCAAAAAACTTGCAAACTTTCAATTTTTTTATCCGATGAAGAAGTTTTATGATTTGCTGCTCCTGTTTGCATGATTGACTCTTATTCACCATCTATACTTCAGGCCTGGAGGTTTTATTATCACGAGGCAAGAGCAAGTCTACATTATAGTGGTTACAGCACTGTGTGTATTACACATTCCAAATATAACCATTAGAGAAACAAGCTGGCCTGCATCAATTAGCTGCTCTAGGTGTGAGAGATTAACAAGTCATTATATGACTCCTATACAGAGCTGAGAACCACAGGTACTAACAAGAAAATACTTCTGGTGCGTGTGTATAAATCTGTTGTCGATGCGCAAACAATAAAAATCATCACTTTTCCATGTCAAAATGTTAAGCAGCATTATCTCTTTGTGTTGAGTAGCACTCCAAGTTTTTAGCCACATTTTCGATACAGTCTCTTTTCTTTTTTTTTATATATTTGAGAACCATGTACCAAACTGCCAGGAGCCTCAAGGGCACGTTGTTGTGAAGAAATTCAAGCTCCAGCCCAGCAGCCCACACAGATACCAAGAGCAAGCAAATAAACAGCAGCATTTCTATGAGGGGACCGACTGAGGGATACAAATACACAAATTGTTGGGAGCTTTTAATGCAACAGGATTCCAACCATGACCAAAAGGACTGAAGCCCATGTGGACCGGTAGCCAGCAGAGATTGTAAAAAGGATGTCGAGGAGGGATGGAGAGCAGGAAGTTGGGAGGGAATGACTGGGGAGGCACAGAGTGGAGAGAGAGGGAGGGAGTTGGAAAAGTAAGAATAGAAGATATGATTGTTTGGCTTGCAAAGCATTGTCATGTTCTCTGTCTTGGTCCGTCTGTCAGTCTCCCCCTCCTGAATCTTTCGAGCAGTCACACAGAGAAGTGTGTGTGTGGGGGGGGGGCAAGTACACCTCCTACAAGGACAATGCTTAGACAACGTTCACATGAAGGCCTTTTTTCTTCCCTGCCGAGTGACTGATAGCAGTTTTATCACCAAGTGTTATTCTGAAGACTTCAAGGCACATGACAGGCACACATGCCCACCCACAAAGAACAAACAAAAATGCACCCGTGATGCGGTGCTCAGGTGAGGGAGTATTTGCAGGCACCCTGCTGTTCAGAGGACAATGTGAAACCTGCAACGTTGATGTGAGAGTGGAGGGAAAGAAATGTGTCGTTGCCCGTGGGAAGTTGAGGAAACACTCCTGAGCAGAAATACTCGGTGTGTCCCTGCTGTCCCCCCCCCCCCCCCGCCCTCCGTTTGTCCCCCTGAAAGACTTTGAGTTAGAAAAAAATCTGTGACTGAAAAAAGCAGCTCATGAATGATGCTGTCACACACACACACTTGGTAACTGTTTCCCTAACAGAGAAACATAAATATGCAAATAAAACTGGCGATGATTGAAACATAAGCGAAATGCATACATAAATTACTTTTAGTCAAACTAATTACAAAAAAATGAGGAAAAAGTGTGAAAAACTTCAACTGCAGAAAATAATTTCTAAGGAGAAACAGTCTGATTTTAGTCCTTTGGCTGAGAAAAAAATTGGATTTTTAAACCTCAGCTGCTGCACCCATCCACCCACACATGCATCCATCAACTGGCTATTTTAGATTCCCAGCAATTACTGCTGTGAACTGTAATCTGAGACACTTCACGGGCTAAGTCGCCATCTAAAATAAAAGTAAAGCTCCGTGTGTAGGGTTGATTGAGCTGAACAGCTTGTTTCTGGTTTGCCTGAATAGACTTTTGTTTCTAAAACCTAACTAAGTAATGGCACATTCATATCAAATATAAGGTAGATTACTGATAAAGGCTGTGAGCTCAGTGGTCACAGTTAGTTAGTAATTGCTGAAGAAATGGTTTAAAAAATACCAAAAACAGGGCCTGAAGCTATGAAAAAATTCACAAAGATAGAACATAATTCCAGGGATGTACCAAAAAAGAGTATCCGAGCACTGAGAGGTAATCTAAACTGTTTAACACTTCCATATATTGATTACAAAATGGCTGATGATTTTGGAAAGCTCATGCAGATGTGTTACCAGTGGCACAAAACTCTTAGGCAGTTTGGTTTGTAAGGAACACAAACAAACAGACCCAACCTGTAATGATTTGACTGACAATTTTTAAGGCACTGGAACTGCTGTGCTTTCCTGTTAAAAGTCAAGCTAATTCCCCAAGCAGCTGATTCTCTTTGTGCCCCCCCCCCCCCACCCACACACACACACACACACACACACACACACACAAACTCACACACACTAAGGGATATTAATCTTGATAAATACTATAATGCATGGTTGACACTGATTGTACAAAAAAAACCCAACTAATTACTCCACCAAAATCTTTTCAACACCACCTTCCCTTGACCTCATTAAATAGTCTATTGTACTGTATATGAATATACATGAGCGGCACGGTGGTGCAGTGGTCAGCACTGTGGCCTCACAGCAAGAAGGTTCCAGGTTCCAGTCCCGGCTCCAGCACAGGATCTTCCTGTGTGGAGTCTCCATGTTCTCCCTGTTCCTGTGTGGGTTCTCTCTGGTACTCCAGCTTCCTCCCACAGTCCAAAGACATCAAGAGGGGACGAGGCTGACTGATACTCTAAATTGACTGTAGGTGTGACTGTGAGTGTGAATGGTTGTCTGTCTCTATGTCTTGGTCCTGTGATGGACTGGTGACCTGTCCAGGGTGAACCCCGCCTCTCACCATAAGGCTGCTGGGATAGGCCCCTCCCACCCCCGCAACCCGTATCAGGATAAGCGGTAGAAAATGGATGGATGGATGAAAGTACATTTTTTTTTCCCTTTCCACATGTAACTGCTGGGTACACAACATCTCAGATGTTTCAATAAAATCTATTCACAATGTTTGTGACCTCAAGGCTTCAAAGTTCTACATAATATTTGTTCATATTGGATTTTGGACCATGATCAGCTTGTTATTTTTTTTATGAAATAACATGTATTTGATAATAGTGTGATGTTTTCTTGGGTCTAGAAGATCATGAGTAAGCAGAACATCTCTGCAGCACCACAATATTTGAAATAAAATGCAATTTCTTAACACAATTACTCTTAAACAAATAATTGCGCCTTCCTGTGATTTGAAAATTTTAGCAAACAATTTTGTGATTTGCAATTACTTTCCATTACTCATGCAGCCAGAGTCTCTGGCAATGAATACAAACTGTCACAGGTAAAATGGGAATAATGGAGGAGATAATTTGCATATATAGTGGGAGATCTGATATAAGAAGTGGCCACTGGAAACTGAACATATTCAGGAAGTAGGGCTGAACATGCCCATATATGAGATAAATAACCTCAGATCATAGATCAAGTGATCAGCATCAATGTCATGTCTGGTGTAATTTCTATTAATAGATAATTGCAATAAAAATGTAGAATGTTTAAACTTACACAGTTGGTGTTTAGACTGAAGCAGAAATTAACAGTCTCAGTGAACTGACCGAAATTTGAAGACGAGAAACATGAATCTGAAAATGATGCTCACTCCATGTACTCAGATGAGGGGAAAAACTAAATGAACTCAGCAAACTCCTACATGCACACGCACACGCACACGCACACACACACACACACACACACAAACCATCTCTTCCCTCTTCATCAAGACACATGTTCCAACAGTGCCAGCTGGGCAGATTAGACAGTGTGACAGTTTATTAGAGAGGAAGTGACACGAGCAAGACAGAAAACAGCGCTGACATCACATGCACAGCCAAGTCCACTTATGCTCAATGCAGAATGCAAGCGCGCGCACACACACACCCACACACACACACACACACACACACACCAGTTCAGAAGATGCAGATGTCAGCCTTATCACACCACAGCCTACACACACACACACACACACACAAACAAACATGAAAAAGATGCAACAACTCTTCAATATGAATGCCAACAAAGATCCTAAATATGTCCACAAGAAAGTGAATGAAGCATTCCAATTTTGAAAGTATTGAAAGCTGTCTCAGAACCCCTTCCAGAATAACCACAGAGAACAACCACAAATAAGGGCAAATGTGCTCGGTTTCTGCAGAATATGTGAAAAAGCAACTGTTAGCTGAAGCCTACATCAAAAAATTACCTTTCTAATTATTTTTTTATGGATTTTAACATTATCTAAGCACATCAGGGAGATAATAGAGTTCCACCCAGTTGGCATATCTATATAATTTGTGAAAATTATCTTTAAAAGCTGGTTGTCAAAAAAGAAAAAATGTTTTCAACCAGTGACAATAAAAGGGAGGGATTCTGCAGAGAGAGAGAGAGAGAGAGAGAGAGAGAGGAGGGTCAGTCTAACCTCGGAGGGCGTGAGGAGCAGACCTAGGGGTTATTGTATAATGGAAGGAGACGGGGCAGCTGGTAAGGGCAGAACAAAGTTCAAAGGCTGGTGTTCAAGTCTGGATCACAGGCCTGGAAGTACAGAACTGTGCAACCGCAACAAGCTTTGGATTTTGCTCTGATTGCAGCTTCAAGGAGTCAGCAGATGGTGGGAAGAAAGTTAGTGACACATAATAAATGGTTTCTCTCAACTTAGGGATATTAGCTCATAGATGACGCAGCGAATAGAACTGGCAACCAACACAAACGATTAGCATGAGCAGCGTTGCTAGCAGAGCACAGGACGACAAATGACTTGTGACAATGTAACTGATTTGGTCTGATTACAGGAGGCCCATTTGAGTCCAGCGGGATTTATCAGCCTCGTGGTTCTTTGCCCCTCATAACCACACGTTGCAGATCACATGTTTGTCCATTAGTGACAACTTTAAATACACCCCTCCTGTTCTAACGATGAGTTATGTCAGAAAAGTGTAATCGCAGATCATGATGATGTCACTGTTTGACCATTCTTATATAAAATACTATCACTTATTACATTATCATTGACACCATCATTTTACTGTCATTTTAGGTGAAACTTTGTCACGAATAGCAGAAGAAAAATGCAAAACAAATCAGTTTTACAAGTTCACGTGACATTTTGCCACCTTCAAATTTTAATAAGCTCTTCCTGAGTCCAAATGGACTTTTTTTTTAAAAGAGATTTAAGAGTCTCACACATGCTTTGATTGATATTTCTTGAATTTCCTCATTTTTGAAGGGAATCCAGCAAGCGCTCATACCAGCATAGAGGCATAAAAACACCCAGTGATGGAACAATCAACTCAGGGCTAGCTAGAGAGTGCGTACACCTGCAAAATAAGCTACACAGGTACAGAACACAAACGTCATCAAAATAGGTTTAAATATTTATTCCCCGCTGCAAAAAAATCAAACAAGAACAACAGTTCTTCAGCATCACCAATCCAGAATAAAACTCAAACCATCAATCATAACATTGAACGCAGTCTCCTGGATCTGCGATCCAACACAACAGTCTTCTCTTAACAATCTCTCATGTACTCTAAGAATGTGGCTGATATTTGTTGATGACATATCCAGAGAAATACTGCTCATCTATCTCAGAGCAGATCGAAATCGCCTTCTCTGTTATGTTACCAACAAAATTTTCTAATAAAATTTGCCGTTTCGTTTTTCAGATGTGCTCTTGTGATAAACATGCCATTAATCACACGACAGCCTCTTCATGATATTAATGATTACAAATGAAATAATGTGCCACTAAATGATTCTTTTATAGGATGAAATCCCATAAATGCTGCCATTATATAATGAGCTGTTAACAGGAGTTTCTCATTGAATTGAATTGAATTCAATGCATTAGCTTTGCCAGGTTTTGCACAGCTATGCTAGTTTGTCTCCAAAAATATGTCTAGCCGCAGAGTTGGTTTGAGCACATGTGCACCCCGACTGTGTGTAAGAAGATTCCTCATTAGTTTTGGGAAACACTTGTTGTGCTACCGTGATATTTACGACAGAGAGCTGATTTAATTGGACTCGACTGGGGTCTGATGGCACTAAATGGGACCCGCTCTCATTGTAACACAGCTAAACGGCCGTAAAACCTGCTGGATACAGTTCAAACAAAGAGAAGGCATGTCTGTCTGTGCACATTTATTGAAATGAGTCGACCTGTTTTTCAGTTGACACAGAGCACTGGCCTTTTTTAATGTTCCTCGCTCATAAAAACACACACCTTGGAATATAAACCATTGTGTACGCACAACCAAAAAGAAAAACACACAATGGGAAAAAAAAAAATCTTAAACTCTGTGTTGCATGTGTGATCTGGCACTGCCAAATGATGCATGACCTTTGCTGTCCTGCAAAACCACGCTTCAGCTGCGTACAAACACTGACAACCACGCGTACGCGCGCACACACACACACACACACACACACACACACAAAGACACAAAGGAGAAAAACATGCTGAGAGATAACACACAGTGGTCAATAAATGACAGAAGACATTCATTTCTCCATCCATCCTTCCATTTATTTATACCTGCCTCTCGTTGAGTGAGGTGATTGGTGGCTGGTGGAAGGAGAGCGAGAAGGGTGGAGTGGACAGTGGGATGAGGGTGGGGGGGGGGGGGTTCTCAGACAGACAAAACCTGCCATTAGATTGATCTGGGAATAGTGAAGTAAACAAGGGTTGCCAAGACAACGGCGATTTGACAAAAAAAGGAAGGAGCTGTGGGCAACAACTCATGTTTTTGGGTTTTTTTTTGGGAGGGGGGCTTTGTTTTTTTTTCACAGCAGGCAGAGCTGTGGGTCAGATTGTGTTAAAGGTGTGCGTACTACATGTGCACCAAGCCACTGATCAATCAATACCATATTGACATGAATAGATTCTGATCAATGAAATGCACACACAAAGATCCGGAGTGTGTTTGCATCCGTGCTGCTCAACAACATTAACATACATCTGCATTGACTTTAGCCACTCTGATTAGAAAGAGAGCTTCAGCGTAGTGATACAATACCTCTTAAGTGTGTGTGAAGTGTGTGTGTGAAGTGTATGTGTACCCATCGATTCATAATGTACACACACACACACACAGCAGTGAGAGACCCTGTCAATATATAATCTGGAGAATTCACACCTAATTGTGTTTGATCGCAGGTTGCTGCAAGATCAATAAAAGCAGACATCGTCAACACGTGTACACACGCACAACACAAACACGCGCACACACATTTTACGATCAAACTTATTCATTGGATCTGAATTAATTTTTTATGTTTGGATAATGCAAAAAAACATAAAATGCTTCATGAAATTCATGTAAGTCAAATTTTTGGAGGATATAAACAAGATATCAAATAAAACATTGAATCAATTTGTTCAGTTGACTCAAATGTGGTTTTACAAATATTTCCTTGATTATCTTGTTAGTCGCCCCAGAAGGTGGCAGTTACAATTCGGAATGGGACCTAATTTTTGAACATTACATTATTAGATTATAAAATATGAAATTAAAGTAGTTCACATGACTGTCATGTGGTCTTAAAAACATATTTTTTCTGCCTACTTTTATTACCGGATCATTTCTAGCTTGTACACTTCATAAAGTCATAGAATTATTTTAAGTGAACACTGCACGATGTCTAAATTTTGCAGTTATTGGTCTGCAGCTTCAACTGTTCCCTCGCTGCTACATTTACGATATCTGTCTTCCAGTACAATCAAGTATGATCTGCCGGGCGGACACATCTGTCCCTTGCCTCACTTTAACACAGCTTTCTGCCCCCCCCCCCCCCCCACCCCGCCCCCACTCATGTCAGGATGAACTCACGCACCTATAATGCATGGATGCTCTGTATAGCATATAGTGTGTGTATGGAACAAGCAATCATGTTAAAGTATGTCAAGGCGTGCTGACATGGCGTGAGACTGATTGTCAGTTAGCACCCAAGAGCAGGGTCAGACAAGGAGATAGGGAGAGAACACATGGGAACTGAAGGGTGGGGGTGGCGGTGGTGGTGGGGGGCAGCAGAAAAGAGTCAAATAAGAGAAAGCAGGAGTAAAGAAGAAGGAATAAACATGCTTCATGAATAATTCAATCTAGGCCATAGCCCAAGAGACATTAACTTTAACACACATACACTCTCCCTCCCTCCCTCTCTTTCTCTCTCTCTCTCACACACACACACACACACACACACACACACACACACACACACACACACACACACACACACACACACACACGCACGCACTCCCTCGGCAGGTCACTTGTAATGGAGGGATTACTGTGCTTTCGTGACAAGTCAGATCTGATCCAGAGGAAGCACCTCAGGCGGAGCCGAAGAGACAGAAAAAAGGGGGGAAAGGAGGTGGGAGAAGGGAATGGAGGGCAAGTAGTTTGCCGTCTGTGGGCGTCACATCTCAGGTTTCATTGTCATCTCAATCTTTTTTTCCCCCTCTTCCCTTTGCATCTTCTCTCAGTCTGAAATGGATGATTCCCAGCTTCTTAGCCTCCAAAATCACTACTGATGTCAAGTGTGTTTTCTTTTTAACATAAAAGCAAAGGCGATTTTGCAACAGCTCGCATCCGTCTCATCTGAATATGAGGGTGCTACTTGTAAGGCACAAACATCAGTCGATCAGGATGCGAACGTTTCACTGAAGTCGTGTTGTCCATTGTGAACAACCAGTAAATTTGGTATTATGGTAATACGAAGTGCTGATATTCAAAAAAAGGATCTTTCATCTTCTTTTTGGTCCACATGATGGCAAGCGACCCCGGCTCGGTCAGATGTTCTCAGATCTGTTTAGACACGTTTTTCATATTCTGACAGCTACTTAAAAGTCAGATGAAACTCCCCTTCATCTCAGAGCATTACACTCGTGCGCCTCTCTTTCATCTGTTCGTCCCGGTTTCCTAATAACAAACCGACAATAAAGGGTTCATTTCAAGTGCAAGCTTACGCACAGACAGGTGTATATACGCGAGATGAAGGAGGGAACAATTAAAGAGGCAGTTTCAGACGAGAGCAGCGGGGAGCGTGTCTCTCTGTAGGAGAAACTGCACTTCAATCAACCCTGGCAGCATTCGCACAATAACCCACACATGAACAAATCAATCCGTCAATATGTTCCCAAAACACCGAACCAGAGGGAAGTGGATTGCACCTCACTGACAAAATGTCCGTCTGCTGGTATGTGGCAGACCGTGACCTCTGTCCTCCCCATGGAGTCCTGTTGTAAATGGAAATTCTCTTTATGGATCAATAAGGTATCACATTATGATTATTACTGATGGCCCACACGGAACTGCTGCAACCACATGATCCATCGCTGCTTATATAAGGTGCTCTAAACATAAAACCTACAAATATATGAATCTATTGGATGTATGCATGAATGTTGACATGCAAACAAAGCCAAGACATAAGGATGATAAAAGAGCATAAAATAACTGGACTGGCCTAAACGAAATGGCAAGAGCACTGTGAAAACGTTAGAGATCAGAGCTAAATCAAGAGAGACTGAGCCACTAAAACAGAGAAAGAGGGATTAAAAGATGACAATGCAGAGCACAGAAACAGATGAATGTGGAGAGAGAAATCTATACAGAAGGAGGAAGATGGAGAGGGATGAGTGTGTCCTTGACCGGTGCCATCTTCATGCTTTATCAGCGTAGGGCTGATCTGTGCTGCGGACAGACAGACCGACAGACATGAGCCAAATGACATGGCTCACACAGCCAGGGACATTTAGCATGGTCTATAAACCCTGAGCTCACATCCACACCAACACACAGCCAAACTTACTCATGTACACAGCCAGCACTAATGGTACCGCTGTCATCATGACAGCTCGACGCAATCGCCTCACAGTGTCTTGGTTACTGATAAAATGCATGGCTGATCATGGGTGTAAAATGAATCACAAAGACAATGGCCTTTCTTTTGTGTCTCCATAGTTGAAAATGGAGGCTCGAGAGGACGGAAAAAAAAGATACTGCTGTTTCTTTAATCAATCCAGACGATCAGCAGGAGCCCTACAGCCACAACTAAACCCCATGGTTGTGTCATCCCTCAAATTGAGTGGAATAGGAATTACAGATCGTCCACTGTCTAACAAATGTTAAAATGCACTTATTTTCCCCTACAGGGAGCTCCCTTGAGGAGGAGCTAATGATGGTGTTTTTCCTGAGAAGATTTTCCTGACGCCGTGGAGGGATTGTGACAGGCACACAGCTCTGAGGAGGCTTCAGCTGAGATAAAGACAGCATGACAATGTGGTGAATACACAATGACTGGCATGGGACTACATATGCAAAACTAGGATGTATGTGAGGGTTTTTAAGAATGAGTGAGTGTTTGCGTAAAGCTCGGTAATTGGAATATCGGGGCTATAGTATGTGGAGGAGGTGGGGTGATTCCCTGTGCTTGCCTGCATGCTAATCTTTAGCGTGTGGAGCTTATAAACCACATGCCAGTTTGCATGTGTAAGATCCATGTCAGTTGTACGTATACATATGATTTTGTCTTTACTCCACACCTCAGGGTAGTTTTATGCCATAGGAGGAGATATAGGAGGATATCAAATGAGTGTGTGTGTGTGTGTGTGTGTGTGTGTGTGTGTGTGTGTGTCTGGGGAGGAGTCTACTGGGACCCCTGTTCTTTAAGGTAGCTGAGCCTCTTTCTTTCTTCTTTTCCCTGTTCGACTTGTGGTAGCCTAAAGCACGCACACACATACACACGCAAACAACTCATCATCATGCCAATGCAATGAGCTCCTACACACAAATACACAGATTAATATGGCATCGAGTCTAGTGGGGATGAAAGAGGTATAAGCAGTGGAATGAATTAGTGATGCTTAAAGTCTCGAGAAAGAACAAAAGATGAACGAGAGACAAAGAAACACAAAATGAATAAAAAGAAAGACACATTCACGGGTCTGTTTAACCAAATAGGGCAAAAAGATTGTTTCTGTCCGATCGACCGCTGCTGAAGCTGTGTTCACGCAGAGACACTGCAAGGAATGTCAGCCACTGTGAGTGATGCGACTGCCAATGGGAGTGAAGAATACTTTTGACGGACGGATGAGAAATATGGAAAATATATAAAGAATATAAATGAACCATAAATGAGTCCATGAGTGACAACCCTGCTTGCCGGTAGCGTTTCAATTTCTTGATGATTCACAGAAAATTACGGGCTCTAAAGGTTACAGAGTGTTTAAAATAGTTACAGTACCCATGGAAAAAATGTTTAAATGTTAACCCAAGTAAAAACACAGTGTTGAATATTTTAGAGATTATCTAATCTTTTTCATTATCATTATCATCAAAAATAAATATCCTAGTTTTATTTGAATGTTAACTACCATGAAGAATATCTCTCTGGGAACTAAGGATGGGATTTTTAAGCAAAAATACTTCATCAATAGTCAGTGCTAAGGATTTGATTCGTTAGCTGATTTAACCATCAGCCAGTACATTTCATTTTGCAGTATGTTTCATATAATTCTTGTTAAAGTTCAAGAAAACCCATTTACCTCCCCTGGATGGATTTGGAATATTTTTGACATTCTTTACACAGTAGAGGGAGTGTGAAATTTGTATAATTCAAATACATATTTTTCAGTGTTTCTGATGATTGCGTTCAATCTTAGTTTGCATTTAATGTTTTTGCACCTCAGCCCTGCTAAAAACACACACGTAGGAGACGTGTAGAAGGGCCAGTTGGAATTAACTACATCGTTATGAGCTTGAAAAGTTTTGTAAAAGCCAGAGAGAGGAAGGGGGGGGGGGAGCAACCCTGAGAGCTGGAGAGGAGCGAGGAGGGGAAGGTAGGGAGACGGCGATTATGTGAGGAAACACGAGGGGTGAAGTGTGAAGTAATGAGGCCAGAATGAAGGCTGCAGCTGTGTTGTGTCCGGCATAACACACACACACACACACACACACACACACACGCGCACACACACACACAGATAGATAGATAGATAGATAGATAGATAGATAGATAGACAGACACACACACACACACACACACACACACACACACACACACACACACCCCCCTTACACTTGAGGCAGCCAGCCAGCCGTTGGGACTCTAGAATGACAAATGACAAAGTGACAAATGTGTCTTTGGGGAGCAGGGCAGCAGGAATTGAGAGTTCTGCAGGGTTAGAGGAAAACACAAATCCCACACTACCACCCCCCCCCCCACACACACACACACACACACACAAAGCAACAGACAAGGACAGTCAACGACGTGTAAAGACACAGAAAATGTGATGTAAGGGTTTATAGACTGGTCATGACGAGTCTTTTCTCCGAAGGATAGTAGGTTTGTATTTGTCATCATTCGTCATACCTGTCAATATGCGCGATGGAGAGGTGACAGCACGTGGACTCAAACAATGCTCTCGACGAGCTCACACATCTCTCCTGAGATCTCCACCATGTCAACCTGCTGTGTTCTCTCTTTTATTGATTTGTTCCTTTTCTCTCTCTCTCTCTCTCTCTCTCTCTCTCTCTCTCCCTTTACTTTGTTTGTTTCCCTTTACTGGAGTGTTTATGAGGCGTTGTTTGGGTCAAAGACACACACAGAGGGAGAGGTGGAGAGAGGGAGAGAGTGTGTGACTGAAAGATGGAGGGAGAGAAAGATAAAGAGGGGAAAAGAGATTTGAGATAAGAGGTTTGCCACCAGGGGTTATTGCCTTTCTCACACTGTGTATTGACTCATCCTATCAGGAGGGGGTGAGTTTTCTGGGCCATAGTGTTAAATACACACACACGCACACACACAAAATGACAAAGTGGTTGTGTGTTTGTTGCAGTTTTCAATGAGTTACTGATCAAACAGTGGTATGGATCAGGCAGGCCCAGCGGTACCCTGTGCCCATGCACTAATTGGCATCTTCCTCCTGTGAGATGCAGGCTGGACACTGAACAAGCACACACACACACACACGCACACACACACACACACACACACACACACACACACACACACACACCACAAGCAAACAATGAAGGGGGCATAGGAGATGCCCAAGCTTGCCTGGAGAAAAGTCGAGAGCAAGTAAAGGTATCGATCAAAGAGAAGGAGCGAGCGTAAACGAAGGACAGATTCAGAGGGTATCAGTTAGAGGCGTGGGGGAGCAATGGGGAGGCAGGGGAAGACATGTCAAGGAGAATGCAGAGAGGAACAAGACCTAATCCCCCCTCCCCCATGCAGAGTTTAATGGTTTGGCCCAGCAGTCAGGGACACTGGCAGGAGGTCTAAGGATGGATCGATCCAATCCCTCTGACAGGAGTGCAAAACTTTTTGTCTTTGAGAAAGAGTGGCTGAAGGGTGAGGAAGAAGATGGGCGAGAAAGTTGCAGTTATTGGGGGGGGGGGGGGGTTCGAAGACTGAAGGGGGCCTAACAGTTAGGTTGATAGAAGTAGTAGGAATCATCTCTCTAATGCTGTTTGACGATGCAGAATACTCTGGCAAGGCAGAACCAAGAACACGCTGTGTGTCACCCAGAGTGCCAGTCAAACTTTAATTAGAGCTGCAGAACACATGCATGCAGGAATCCCCTCGAGACGGAAATGACTGACCAAGAACCAAGTAGATGTAAGAACTTTGGTTTCAAAATCTCCATTAAAGCAGCATAAGTCTTCTTTTGAACTCTTTCACCGGTATTTTTTTCCCACAACTTGCCTGACAACACCTTTGGCTATGATTATGAAAAAAGCTGAACACAGAGAGAAACGGAATGTCGATACTTATGCTGGACCTTCTAGTTTCTTTTTTACTCGATTTTTTTAACATGCTGCTTAATAGCGCCCTCTACGGTATGACTGGAAAAACACGGGTTGCAGGAAAACCTGATCAACAGCAGGTGAAGAGTTCAAATTGTGTTCTTGGTTCATGCTTCTATGTAATCTCATTTGATTCAGCCATACTTTTATGAAAGTGACCAGCTCCCACTTTCCTCTTCAAAGAGTGACAACGCAGCATTATCACCACCAACATGTGTATGATGTCTGCACTTTCCACCCCGGTTGAGTTATGACTCTGCACATTACAACTTACATCCCCTCTTCAAAGTTCCCAATAAGCTATAAACCTGAGCAGCAGCAGACTTGAAAAACCATGTAAAATTCCCACCCAGAGAATTTCTACAACCCCTGTGATCATTCATCTACAATGTGTTTTTATTTTAAATCTTTACCACCTTTGCAAGGATGGATAATGTTTCCCGGCATCCTATCCATCGCCCATCACTCACTTTTACCACCATCCCTTCATCCCTCTATCCGTTCCCTCCCCCTCCTGGTGTAAATCACATCAGTGTTCAGGGCAGAGCAGAGAAATCCCATCTTTCTGAGGGAGGAGATTAGGAGTGAGCACAGACAACTGGATTTAAATAAAGATCACCTTCCCTACGGGGGCTCATCCCTAAACTGGCAGCAGGGACAGACTCACTGCAGACATTTAGTATGAGTGTGTGTGTGTGTGTGTGTGTGTGTGTGTACGTATGTGTGTGTGTTTCTCCACGACACAAACATACAGAGAGAAAGAGAGAGAGAGAGAGAGAGAGAGAGAGGTGAAAAGTGAATAATCCAGGGTGTAAAATTGCCTGCAAGTGTACAGGTGTGTGGTTCTCTGTATGCGCGAGCGCGCGTGTGTGTGCATGTGTCAAGATGATAACTGCATGGTAAAGGCAATCTTCATGGACCATATCAACCAAAATGAGATTTTTTTTAAGCTGGTGGACTTCAGAGAACAATCATACATGCACAAACACAAGCACATCCACACAAGCACATCCCCACACACACACACACACACACACACACACACACACACACACCTGCCTGATAACATGCAAATTCTGACACCTGAAGGTCAGCAGCGACTCTCTCCTGCTGAACTGTAACGCACTGTGGGAAATTTACCGTTTGTTCCCTGAGCTGTCCTTATCGGAGTTGTCACATGGCGTAACCCCACCACACACACACACACACACACACACACACACACACACACACACACACACACACACACACACACACACACACACACACACACACACTCTGGAGGCAGTGTAAATGTACTGCCTCTCTCCAGCTCCCCCAGCAACCTGAACTCAGCCATTTCCTGTGTCACATGGCTGTCACGGGTTGGTGAACAGAATACTGGACAGTTTTATAGGAACATAAAGAATTCAGGACAGAGCTTAGTGTCTTTTAAGAACTGAGCATCACATTTCTATTAAGTAGAAATGCATCGACCTATCCGTTTGAGAACAGAATGGGACAGTTTTCAGTTTAATTGGTCCTAACCAGAGAGCGGCTGATCTATCTCAGGTCATCTGATTCTACGCCGGTCTAAATTACAAGCCTAGACAGCCTGATAGTTAACATCACACACACTGCACATCCTAGCATATATTAGACAGAGAAATTCATCACCACGGGCGAAGTTGATGATGATGATGATGATGATGCATGTTTCATATATACAAAGCTATATGTGCATACATTTCCTCTACTGTATTGTAAGTTAACTTCTGAGACAGAATGTGGTGACTTTACTCAAAAAAGTCGTATGTAGTCAGTTTTAATGGAAGCAAATGTCCCTGAAATGGCAATAGTTTAACCTCCAGTGGGTTCCAACTGAGAGATTTAGAACGTCTCAATTTAAAAGGATTTTTTTTCTTCCCTATCAAATCACCCCAGAGTCTGTGACAAACTGTCGGTCTTAGGGGGAAGAGACTGGTTGATATCTAGGTCTTGATTGTTGTACATATTCCCTTCCCACAAAGGTGTTTTTTTTTTTAAAACAACAACAACCCATTGTTTTCCATTAATCAATCATGACAATTATTGTTACAACAGCACAAATCCATTGAGTGTGCGTGCATTTGGTTTGAGCTTAAAAAGTGATAAATACAACAAATACAAATGCACCCAAATAGAAGTGCTTTTATATCCTCGCTCATGCCCACAAACTAAAAAAAACATTGCAAAATTTTGTACTCAAGAAAAACCAGAGCTAAAATCAGAGCACTTATCATGCATTATTAATAATGTAGATTGGGTTTCCCTGAATTTCAGATAAGCTCCCAAAATGAGTGGTGAATTGAATTAAATACAACTAGTATGTTCTCAAAAGCAGATTCCAAAGGGGGACACTAATACCTCCTCAGTGCAGATGCTGTTGCATTTGATTGTTCACAGTTTATCCTCGATTTATGTGCAATCCCTTCGCTGTGTAATCAGAGAGGCAGTCTGTGCATAAATTTAGAGCTTCACTGCTTACTTTTCTCAACGCCGTCCCATTCATTCTACTCTGTTTACGTTGCCTTAATGAGCACAACAGGCAATTTCTCATTTTACAGTTCTTTCTGTGCCCTTATAAGAGGCAATGAAATGACACACAAACACACGGACACACGCGCGCGCACGCACGCACATTAACTCGCAAACACACATCACCGAACCCAATAGGATGGATGCCGCATCGAGAAATGTAAGTCTGAGGTAAAGGTTTGTTCTGGAAACGTCACAGCAAATAAAAATCCTTTTATCAGGAGCTGTGCTGATTTGTTCGAGTTTTTTTTTTTTTTTGTTCTTTTTTCATTCAGTCTTGAGCAGATTTTCTCTCTTATTTTTCCAACTTCTAAAGTAATTGAGTCAGAGGTAGAAAGGGAAATCTCTAAAACATTGTCACACTCTGACTGCACTTGTTGGGGCTCTTGGAGATCCTGTATCTGCTTCTCAAGTGCAAAGCAAATGTCTACCTTGTTGCAGTGGCCTGATTCTTGACTGCGGGCTGCGTGATGCATATAATAATTAGGCTGCGCATGCATATATATATATATATATATATATATATATATATATAGGTGTGTTTTACAACTTGGATGCTTTTTGCAACTACAGCCAAAGTTTCCAGAGCCATGACACCATAAATCCTCCATCTCAGACACCAAATGGCCAACACTGGTTAGTACCGACTGGTATGAGAGGCTCTCACCATTACGTCAGGCTATGGTCAGACGACTGGCTCTGCTTTCAGATCATCTAATTCAGGAGTCGGCAACCCACGGCTCTTAAAAAAAATTCACATGGGAAATACATTTTTTAAATTATTTGTTATTTATATAAGACTATATATTTTATTTTAATAATTTTCTCAAACACAAGGAGGACTTCAGTAGGCCTGCACATTGTTCATGTTAAAATGAATCATAACATGGTGCCATTGCACAGGGCCGTTTCTAGCTTTTAAGGGGCCTCTGCCGCAAGTTTTGAGAGGCTCCTATTTGGTACAACTGCTTTATCCTGTTGTTCTTTAGAAGGAAATTTGGCTGGATTCATGAAAAAAAAAAAATTAACATCCTTCTATTTTACGGCTGCACGGTGGTGCAGTGGTCAGCACTGTGGCCTCACAGCAAGAAGGTTCCGGGTTCGAGTCCCGGCTCGGGCGCGGGATCGTTCTGTGTGGAGTCTCCATGTTCTCCCTGTTCCTGTGTGGGTTCTCTCTGGTACTCCGGCTTCCTCCCACCGTCCAAAGACATGCAATTTGGGGACTAGGCTGATTGATGCTCTAAATTGACCGTAGGTATGACTGTGAGTGTGAATGGTTGTTCGTCTCTGTATGTCGGCCCTGCAATGGACTGGCGACCTGTCAAGGGTGAACCCCGCCTCTTGCCCGTAGATGCTGGGATAGGCTCCAGCCCCCCCGCGACCCTTACTAGTAAGGAATAAGCGGAAGACGACGACGACGACGGATCTTAATTGTCCCACACATTCTACGAATAGCTGCCACAAGGAATTGTGATATTGTGAATTGTGATAGATTTTAGCTGCTATCAGTCAGTGAAGATACTCTCGTGTACGTGGTGCTAAAGTAGCTAATATAAGCAGCAGCGAATGTCCTTTCCTAAGCATTTTTTGGGAGAATTCAGACAGCACTGACATGGTTACTTCCAGGTCACTTAGAGAGGATCATTTCTATGCAAAATTGACGACTGGGACGTAACCTCTAACAAAGCCTGTGGAGGATCGAACCAACAGCCCTTAAATGACATAACAACCACTTTACCACTCAGCCTTTTCACTTCATGGAATATCCTGATGAAAGTTATATGACGGAGTAGAAGGTTATATACCAAGTTAGCACCTTCACCTGGCCGTGAACCTGCGTCCATAAAGCATACAGAGTCACAGTAATCACCACTCAGCTACAGGGTCGACCTCACTTTGGAAGGGTGAATTACAGTCACCAAGAGTGCTTGTTGCAGTATTTCAGCTCGTGGAGTACAGCAGATGTGAAAAATCAACAGAAAAGGAAAAACAATACCTCACACTCTGGAACCACTTTGGTGCAAGAAAAATGTGAATGAGCATCTCTGTTCTGGTAGGAGACGGCGATGCTGGAGATGCTGCGCAGGCGCATGAAAATGCTCCACACCTCTGGCAGCAAGCCAAAACCAGTGAGCTTTGGAGGGTTTCTTAACTCAGGAGGGGAAATAGAGGGGGTGGGATTTATGCACTGCAGGAAGGAGAAGAAGGTGTAAAGTACCGGAGAAGGAAGAAAAAAGAGAAGGGAAAGGGACAGATCGGAGGAGAAGTGTTGTTTTGCTCGCCTGCACAGTCCTCCTCTGGCCCATGATTCATTGCAAATGAAATGTCACCCTGGCAGGCAGTAATGCAGGCCGGCCTGCTCGCCTGCAGCCTAATTGATTTTTACAGCCATATAAACAACAGTCAGCCAGCGAAGAGACAGAGGGGGGAGAGAGAGAGAGAGAGAGCGAGAGAGAGAGCAAGAGAGAGAGAGAGAGACTAGTTATTGATGCTGGTGTTTATAGGTGGAGGCTTCTCATGTGCCATCAGAGAGTGTGTAAGGCCTCTGGGGAGCCATAGCACAAACCACACAGATGGACGGGACGCCAAAGCTGTCCTGCCACGAACATGACTCCCTCAAGACACAAACACAAATATACACATAACCATGACACTATAACTGTCTGCACCTTGAGAAACCCATTTGTTAAATACTGCAGGCTCCCACCCGTCCAAAGTTCAACGGGGACTCAATCTCACCTGTAAATTTACAGAGAGATATTCAACTCCAGGAGTAGTGCTCATATTTCTGCAGCTGTTTCGTGCTTTATTATCGCCGGGTGATGAGTTTCAGTTCTGGAAAGAAATCGGAGACGCATGTCTGCTTTGTGCAACACTGACTAACCATCACCTCTTGAGGGACAAAGTGGTTTTATGAGACAGGACGCATCAGCACTTGCTTCTTAATGTTAAAATGATCCCCTTGCAAAAGACAAGACTGAGTCTGGTTGCTTGGTTGAGATACCGTATAATCGCAATGTGTCCTCGTCAAATTCTGTCCAGAGATCATTGTCGCATGTCATCCTTCACTCCCCCATCCCCACATTAGTACTGTCTGTAGGTGGTAAAAATCCATATACTCAAAATGATAGCTCTCCCTCAAATGACTTCATTCTTTCAGGATAGTGTTAAGAAAACCTTGACCTTTTACTGAACATTTACATACAGATGTACACTACATTACTGTAAACTATCTTTGAGTGAGTTTCTGCCCCGTTGGTAAGTCAGTAAGATGTGCTGGCAGAGGTTTTAGATGGTATAGGAAGCGTCAGCAGTGTCCCCTCAGGCAGCCCTAGGGGACAAGTCAATTTGTCCTATTCTGTTAAAGGATGTCACCGCCATGACAGCAAGACAGGTAGGCAGAGAGTGAGGCATCTGCAGTTTCAGTATATTTACCTGAAGAGGCGTTACTATCAAATTCATAAATAAGTATAGGACTGTGAACACAATGACCCCTCAGTGGGGACACCAGGGTAGTGCAGCGATCTGTTGCTTTGCCAACACGGGAGGCTGCTGGTTCATTTAACTACGTTGCCACCGGAACTGTTGGGTATCCCGACAGACACCGAAACACCAATGACATCGATGCGCAGGTAGATGACATGCCAGACTCTTCACAGTGGAAGTCATGGATTATTAAAGGACATGTGGAAAACACAAAACACTGTGTCCTTGTCAATGCATTAGCGCCCCCTCTGGTCAGTTGGGATGCCTGTTCTGGGGGCTGATGACTTTGAATTTGATGGAGGAAGCTCATGGTAGTAGAGAAACAACAGGGGCAGCTTGTTAGAGGATAAATGGCAATGTACAATTAGGGAGAACAAATAGAGAGAGAGGTCTGAGGTTTATTTAATCTTTGAGTGGGGTCCAAGGGGACGAATCCCAGTAAACGGATAAGGAGGAGGAAGCCTTCACCCTTCCGTACCAGTGCACAGACACCAGCATCATTTGAAGGAATAAAAAAAATGCACGTTAAAAAAGAAGAACACGACAGTAACTACCCAGGTTCTGTTCAGGCTCCCGGCTGACTACCTGGATGTAGGTTGATGTCCAACAATTAATGTCAGGACTGTGTTCAAGGCAAATGTAAATTTGATGAGGAAAACTGGGGCAGCTTTCCATAATTTATTACTGTTTAATTTGTGGTGAATCAGTGAAAATCTGTCGTCTATGCCATCTTGACTTTGAGGTATTGTGAGGAAATAAAAAGTCTGCCAACTGTCATAACATCAACATCTACAAGATCTAATTTGGTTGCTATATTGTTAATTCAGTGTTAAAGTTTGAAATTCTGGATTTTAAGGTGAACCCAATTTTAATTTTCAACTAAAATATGAATGTTGGTCTGAAGTCATTATGACATTAAATTGACAGGCTGGGTACCCAAGTGGGACTTCCTACCCCCTCTCCCCCCTCATCATTTGCAAACTGTATACTCCCTTATTCCCGATCTAATAAAGACAAAGATCTTTTTTATGAAACTGACTTAACCATCACTTTGCCTCCACTCTGTCCTCTACTTGCCAACCTGAATGCAGATTTCTTGTCCGTCTAGCGGTGTAATGTGTGTCAATCACACCGTCTCAGCCTGCCTTTGCATTGTTCTATCTAACATCTAGTCTGCTTGTTTCTGCTGTCTGTCCCTCCTCTTGCCATCTGTCTTTCCATCTGATGGTTCACTGTTGGTCTATCAACCTCCATCTTGCTTACTATTGCTGCCTCATAAACTGGTACAAGATTTATCCTTGTGCAAAATGAGAGTAACGACATGGGATAAATGAGGCTGGCTAGATGAGATGAGACAGGCAAGGACAAATAAAAACAGTGAAAGGGGGGTGAAGGTGGGGGGGCTGCTCACATGCGTGTGTGCACACGTGCATGCATATGAGGACGGTTCAGACTCAAGGTATGAGCTGTCAAGTTCACTGGTCGCAATGAAAATCACAAATCATATTAAGCTGACACCTCGCGGCGTCTTTGGTTTATCTAACATGTCTTTGGTCTTTAGACAAATGTTGAAGAGGCAGCAACTGCTTGTTAGTGACAGAATGGGAGACTATTTTTGGACTTAATGAGAAACAAAACAAACCCCCCCAAAAAAAGCCAAAACCCAGCCAGACTGTATGTGAGTGTGCATGTGTGTGTTTAAGTGTCCCTAGCTCAGCAGGACTCCGCCCCCTCCTGCTGACTTTGACCTTCCCTCCAAGCAGGCAGCCCTGTTTCTCTCATCCTCCACCCCCCAACTTTCTGTTTCTATCCCTAAATCCCCACGTCTCCTTGTTCCCTCCAGCCATCCTCCACTCTTGCCTCAGTCATCACTTGATCCATCCGTCCTTCTCCCAATCTGACTGCATGATGCTTCCAGTCCTTGATCCAGAGCGTAGAAAGGGGCTTCATAAATACATCATCCATCACTGCCGGCAGCGCCAGTTAAAACCACATGGCACACACACACACACACCATTGATTTTGTGTGCACGTCATGTGGCTTCTGAGTGCAAAAACAACAAACATATACAAACAAGTAGCAAACTACACAGTCAGACTCAAAATTCGACTTATACACGCATATGACGAATATACAGAGGGATTTCGCTGCTCTGAACATCTTCACATTCATGCATTGAAACACACAAAATAAAGACAACAATGGAGCATCCCTTTGTTACAGCTTGTGTGCACACGTATGTCGTGCTTAAGCAGGCCAACCATGTGCTTTCGTGTGTGCAAATCAGTGTGTGTGTGTGTGTGTGTGTGAGAGAGAGAGAGCGAGCGTGTTTGCTGCTTAACAAAAAATGTACATGAGCCAGCATGTGAGAGGTCGTGTTTTCCCATGTCTGATTTTTCAATCTGTGCAAACGCAGCGATGGTTCGCTGCACCACAAAGACTCTCTCAGTGTGTCCTGTGTGATGGATGATAGGGAGGGAAAATAACTAATTCAACAGTAGATTTACATTGTTCCAGATTGCCGAACAACACGGAGAGACACTGTGAGAGGGGAGAGAAGGAAAGAACTGCAACCTGCAAGAGAAAAGTCTCCAAAGATAGTGGTTATATATCGATGTGAAATTGAAATAATTGATGGCTAATTGGTTGTAAGGGAAAAGGGGACCGCAAATGAGCATTGGTGTAAGTCTCTATCACTCACTGGTGTCGAGGGGATGGGGATTTATTGGATTTTGGGATCCAAGTTTGAATCAAGTGAAGGATATCTCAACTTTCATGCCAGAAAACAAAAACAAAAAAAACAACATTTGATAGAAATATTCCTAAATATGTGTGACAACGTCCATCCTTTATCTCCATCTGGTGGCCACTACAGGAAGTGAAATTAACTGCATTTCGAGATTAGCTTTGCCACTCAGCGGTGACGGCTGTGTGGGAATTTAAGTGGAGTCAGTTGTTCTAATCTAGTGCTCTTTTGGTCAGATGTAGCGAATGTCTCCTCACATCCTGCTGGCTGTCTATTCTGTGTGTGTGCGTACACACGTCAGGCTCTGAAGATGGAAAACAAAGTGATTTCAAACAATACTCATCCAGCCAATAAGCAACAGGTTCTTGTTCTAGCACTGAATCTGACGACGACTCCTCTGCGTCACAACGTGATAGGAATGAAATGTAAATAAGGTGGGAGATATTATCCTTCCAAAGATATATCACGACTTACCACAGCAGAACTCTGTTTCAGAACCAAGAAGGTTTAACTTCAAAAACACTGGACAGTGGCACGGAGAGCAGCAGGATCTCAAACAGCAGGGACATGCTGTGTCTGGGCTAGAACTAAGTTTACCTCAAAGACCCAGCAGAGTTCGTGAGGTAGGTTGGCTGGAGTAGCTGAGGTGGAGTGCTCACCCATGTCCAGTCTCTGGATCACATCCTCTAGGGATTGTCTTAGCTGAATGTTTGAGTTCAAGTGTTGTACAGTCAATTTTTCCCATTTCTAGGTTTTCTAAGATGATGTTCAAGGGTATTTAATGATGAGCACAAGATTTAGGGGCAGTCAACCTACAGATAGATGTCAAAGGATTGTGTCAAAGTTTGCTTATGGTTTGGATTCAGTTTGGTTTGCAGGTGGAAGGGCTAAAACTGGCAATGATTAGGATTCTAGGTCTGTCCACACGCATGCATATGCACATATCAATCTGACTGTGTCCACAATGCTCTTTGTTGCCCCTCGATGTGCCACTGAACCAGAGGCTCCGCAGGAGACCTCTATACCACAGCACAGTGGAAATGTCACCCATAACACACGCCTCAGGATGCCAATCATTTCACACTGCACCCTACTGCGAGTGCATGTGTATGTGTTTGAGAGAGAGAGAAAGAGAGAGAGAGAGAAAACACTGGAAAAGAAAAACGAGAGATTGACCAAGCAACATTTCAGTGGGTATAAAAAGCCTGAAACAAAGTCTCAGCTAGAATATAAAATTAGATCCACCCAAAGTGTATGTCTGGATTTATGTTTTAATGTTTTTTGTTCAGTGATGTGTAAGCACTTTCAGTGCTAATGAGCCTGTCCATCTGAGGGGATGATGGGATGTCTAGTCAGTCGGCATGGGGACTACAGGTGTTTGTCAAACTATGATTACAGCTCAAAACAATGAGTGTGTGTGTGTGTGTGTGTGCGTGTGCGCTGTAGTCATGAAAGAGCAGAAACAGATGGGGTGGGTTATGGATAAATAACGCACATGAGCCTCTGAGGGAGTGGGAGTAAGCCCAAGTCTGATCCCGCATATGTGGCGTGGATTGTATCCGTGCGTTCGTGTCAACATGCATGTGTTGTATACAAGTGCGCATCCATGCAGATATGCAAATGCATCCTTCCAAGAAATTCTGGTGCATATTTAGATGCATATGTATGGGCGTGTATATTTGTGTGCGTGCATGTAGGGGGGAGGTTGCGGAGCACAGAGGCGCAGGTGTCCCTGGAAATGCCATTCATTCTCATTGGGATGCGGCGAGAGAGAGAGAGCGAGAAAGAGAGAGGGTGATGACAAATGACAACAAAATGAGGAAGGCAGGGGGATGGAAAGCCAAGTTGGCACCGACTTGCATGCTAGGCTCACTGTGCAGCCAGGGGGACAGGCACTCTGTCCTCACGGCAGGCCCCTCAGCCAAGCTGTGAGTACAGAGACAACAGCCGGCACACACACACACACACACACACACACACAGAGGCGCACAAAGCCACACACCCAGAGTACTATCAAACAGTGATAGCATCACAGCCCACCCCGCACAAACACAAAGGTAAATCTTTGTATTGATGCAACATAATGGTTCTTGTTATATCCATCAAATAAATGACAACTACACAGAGAAGTCAGAGACAAGCTCATGGGTCTGTAAAGACAATTGAAGAGACAAAGGAAGACCTTCAGCCATTTGAGATATTTTGTCAATGAATGTCATCAATCATCCAGGCGTCAAAGTGACAGGAAAACAGGATTAAATAACTTGGTTCTCATTCACCATGTGAAGTTACAGGTGTTAGAAAAGACTTGTATTTATATACACATACATACACAAAATATGTCAAGGTTATATAAAAGTCATGTGTGGGATATAAGAGCTCCTAGAAATGATACCAGGGTACCAGGCTGTGTGTTGGTTTAGTCAGACAGACTCCAGATGTAAATGTAAATGGTTGTGATGTAATCTATTCATTGACAAAGGAAGAAACCATAAATACCACTGTGATATTCTGATCCATTCAACTGATGATTTCACCTGACTGAAGTGAATTCAACCGCCTTCAAATCAACATACGAACAATTTTGAAGATTAATTCCCTACCTGAAATTCAGTATTAAAAAAAAGCAACTCGTTACATTGGACTATCATCTTGACGCATCTAAGATTTCTGTTTTTCTTCATTTCACTCCTGCGACAAACACAGACTCGTATGTTGAAATTAATTATCCCTTTAATGCCATTCCTGTCAAGACTTACCTTCTAATAAAGGTGCGTGTGCATGCGTGGCTGCGCTCACCATCTTTTTTGCCATTTTGGCAGAATAAGTACATTTCAGTGAGGTTAAGTGGGGGCAGACAGATCTATACACGGATCCCACATCAATTTTGAACAGATGGAAAGTTATTAGTGGAGGTTGAATGAGGATGGAAGGAGGTGATTGTGGGACAGCAGGGCAATTGCTATACACTGCCCTCTCACCTACATAACAGAAGAGGAGGGGTGCTGCACCGAGAGCAGCCGGAAAAGCAAGCGTGCGCACCATCATACTTTGTAATCCTGAACTTGACTCTAGTGCACATGTGCACAGACACACAGAAACAACTTGTAAGTTGTCTTGGGTTCTCTGTGTCCAACTGCTGTGTCACTTGAGGACACAGATTAGACTGTCTGACATAACCAGACTTCATCTTCAATTTAAGAGGCTGCTTGTCCTCATCCCCCCTCAGAAGCTTCTCAGCAAAGACACTCGTGAGCACAAACCCTCAAGGCTAATATAAAGTTTGTTAAAAAAAAAATTCATCTTATGCAAAGTGAAGCTTGAGTTGTGTAATGAACGGTTTGTTATTTTACAGTTGTGGTGATAACAGAGACGACATGTTGTGACATCACACAACCCAATAACCCTGCACAAGTACTTCAAAATTCGTATAAATACACGGATGTGAGTTTCTATTTTCTTGTTCGGTGCATCTGTGCTGTTTTTCAGCCGCTATTCATCACTGACGTGCACGCCAAATCACACTTTCCCGTATAATTCTTCTGCTTTTCAGGTTTAAGTTTCTATTTGTCCATCTCAACTGGGATTAAAATCACTCTGAATATTTGTCACGCTAGCCTGTGAAAATGTCATCTTTTCATGAAAGTCTCAGAAAGCTGTTCTCCCTGCCTGCCGCCGGCAATGCATTTTATTTTAAGATAAACTTTAAAATATTTCCTAACGGTTCGCTTACAGTAGCCTTGGAGGACATGGAAGAAAAACCCAAGAAGACACAGTTTTCCATAGTGCGTATGTAAAATAATCTCCATGATGTGAAAACTGTATTTATACTACTCAGCACATCATGTTTCCTTGATGGTTAAGAAAAAAGAAATATATGTAACGTGCATGCTGTATCGAATGTAAAGATTTTATGTGTAAATGATTCTCGCTGTGTTGAGAAATTCGTACAAAACAAACATAGAAACCGTGTTATTTCTCTTTGTGTGTCTCATCAACATCACAGCGGTCACTTGTCTCAGCCCAGTAGTTTTTCTTACAGGGTGTTTGCCTCCTTACTGGGATTCAGCTCAGTGGTCATGTGTGAAGCAGAGAGAAATGAGGCTGTCATGTCGCGCGCGTGTTAGCAACATGAATAATCTGGATTGCAACCTTTTCAAACTTGTCGGTTGTATTTAATGCATGAGTCTGGTGTGCTAAATTGAAAGTGGTGAGGTGAGCCAGGGAGGATGGACATGCTGTAATTTGTGGCATGAATGTATCTTTTCACTGAAGCTGCTGGTGCTGGTGGTCAAAGTTCTGGCGTCTTTGCCCCCTTTTTTTCCTGGCTGTTACTTCTCGCTTCCACATAAACATCTTCCCTACAAGTCCATTTCTAGCCGCCACCCTCAACATTCGTCACCCAACTACTCCCCCCCCCCCATGCATCGTTCTCCCTCTCTTCCCACTTTACATTATTCTTCCTCCTCCTATTTCTATTCATGCATTTCTCGTAGTCATCTCCCTGCACCGCCGTTGTGTATGTGTGCATGTTCAAATCATCTTCAGTTTTTACAACTAATATTTTATGCATTCAGCTCTTATGCAGAGCGACTAACAAACCGCAAAATTTCTCGGACAGTCCTGTTCTTCACAGCTGTGTATGTTTTTTTGATTGTTTGTTTCCTCGTTTCCATCTCCCCTAGGTAGAAGAGGAACGAGAAAGGATGAATGGTAAATTCCTGGCCTCCCACCAACACACATGTTCAATAACCGCGACATTTTAACGCTTCTTTATTTATGCGAGGATGTGCATGTGTGTGGATGTATACTTCTACATTAATTTCTTGTGTGAGAGAAGGTTTTGTGGGTCCGAGTGTGCCGTTTGTGCGCATGCCGTCTGCTTATTGTTAGCTTGCCAGGTAAATAAATACATCAGATCCTGGGCTCAAAGGAGCACATTTGTCTCTTGCTCTCTCCCAGGAGAATGTGAATAATTTAAAATGAAAGCTGGGTAGAGAGATGACTAACAGTAGTGGATGACGTGGCTGGAGAAGAGCAAGATGGAGAGGGATGGAGGGGGGAGAAGGACCAGATGGGCAGGGGTGGCACTTAGCCAAGGAGAGCGGGTAGAAAGAAGGAGGGGTAAAAAAAAAAAAAAAGAAGAGTGATTAAAGAGTAAAAATGCAGAAGAGAGTGGCGTTGGTAAATGATAGCAGCTTTGCGAGGGGGCTTTAGTATAAATCAGTTGGAGGGAAACGAGGAAAAGAAGCCTCCGGAAAATAAAAGTCAAAAAGTCAAAAAGAAAGAATACAAGGAGACTTTTTTCCTCAACAAAAAAAAGTTAGGGAGGGTTGATGACGACAGGACAGAGGGCGAGTGCAACAGAGGGAGCGACTTCAGAAACATATGATTGAACACTGGTGCCAAATCTTAACACACACACACACACACACACACACACACACGATAAATCTCTGAGCTTCTCCAGCAGATTTCAGCCAGTTAACCTGACTCACCCTGCTGCCTTGCCCCGTTTCACCCTGCCACATGGTCCCCACAGGGGGGCAGGGGGAGTTGGGTGAAGAGAGACAGCATGACAGAGAGAAATATTGAAAAAGGATGCAGAAAGGAGACAGAGAGAGTGAGAGAGCAAGAGAGAGAGAGAGAGAGAGAGAGAGGGAGAGGGAGGGAAAATGAAGGAGGGAAATGAGGAGGTTGAGGAGATAGAACGCAAACTAACAGACGTTTTGCAGGAAGTCATGAAGCACCACTGAGATCAGTGGGATAGAAATTAAGTGCACACTTCTTTGGCAGCATAGGGAGTGCGTGGGGGGTAAATGGGTGAGGGAAATAAAGAAGTGAGGGGGGGGGAAGGGGAGGATAAGGAAGGCGTGTAGTAAATTACAGGGGGAAGGAGAGCAATAGGAAGGAATGGCAGGGTGGATGAATGCGCCTGGAGCCGGATTGTGGAGCAGCAAACAACAGAGATAATAAGAGAATCTGCAGAAGGCATGCGCCACGCTCAGTAATTATATAGAAAGAGCAGCCTGCCTTAATTAGAACAGGATGGAGCTCATGAGTGTGATAGAAACACACAGAGAAACACATGCAATACAGCACTTGCAAGGTGAATTATTACATAATTTATTCTCCCTCGGACTAGACCTGCTGTTGGCACTTCATCATTTCATAATAAGACGGAGAACATGTGTGCATGCATGGCTGCAAGTCTATGTACTGCAGATCTCTGAGCGCAAGTACAAAGAATAATGGCTCAACAATTACGCTCGATACTTTTTCCCCTTTCATTTTAAATCTCTGTTCTTTTCTGCTTTATACCTTTATTTTACAAAAGGACGCTGACTGAGCAAATATGCTAATTTTACCGTGATGTCCCACTTCACATTTACACTCCTCTACGTTTTCATAACCAGTGGCTGGTCATGTCTCAAAAAATAGTCTTCTGAGTGGTTCATAGATATTCCATATCCAATAATTACCTTTTTTTGTATTAACTGGATCGTCAAAACGAAGGGCAGGCATCTTCTCACTTCTTCAATGAGCCGTTCATTCAGTCATTACGCAAGAAGCAGTAGAGTTGTGAATGTAATGTTCTCATTTAGGGGATGCTATTTTCAATCAGAGATTTTAACCCAGGGCCACGCTTTCGTTGGAAAATAAAGTCACAGGCTTCATTGAAATGATTTACAGTATTATTTCAAAAGTCACGCGGAGTTAATCGATAATAATGCATTGCGGTGACTAACTCTTCCTGTTTCTATCTTTAATTATGAAAATGAGGCATATATTAATATGTGTCATCAGCAGTGATTCATCTGAACAGTAGCAAGCACATCATGGTGGTTATAGGCTTATTCCCTGCTAGTGTGCATCATCAGTGACGGTTCTTTCATTTAAATGATTTAGACCTAAAAAAAAAAAAACGCCTAAAGATGCACTAATCGCCCGAGTCATTTTTCAGGTTTTTCAGAAAACACAAAAAACTAAAAGATAAAACATCATAACGAGTTGTTTTAGGCACAAAAAGAAGACTTAGGCAGTTATTTTAAGAAGGTGACAATATGGCATTTTTGTAAAAAACAAAAAACTAAAAAAAAATTTAAACTTTTGGATTCTCTGAGCAAAGGTAAGTGGATAATGAGGATTACAATTTAAGCCTTTATTTGTCAGACTCTAAGGAAACATAATTCAAATCAAAAACACAATCACATCAATTCTTAAGAGGGAGAAAAACCCACACGCTGCTTCAGGTCTAAATGGGTTACATTGAAGTCACTTTGATACACAAATGAAGTTATGTGCATGTTTACTGATAAAAATAAAGATTGTATTAACCATTTTTAACGATACCAATGTGCCACACTACTACACGAACATGCAGTACAACATGTTTCTAGTGGCACATCCCGGGACCTGTTGCCTGGATAGGTTACAGATTGGTTTCCTCTTAACAAAGCAATTTAATAATTTGAATTTTAAGAGAACTACAGCTGCTTTAATCTGAGGTAATCCAGTGTTGCTGCGACTGGCGTCTGACTGTGGTCATAATCCCCCTCTGTACTGCACGACACTATCATCTCACACCATCATGAGTAGCTGCTCACAGGCTATTCAATATTATTGACCTGTGCTGAGACACTTAATGCATCTGTGCTTGCTCAGTTCTACAATTAGACCCCGAGGTAAATAAGACATACTTAGAGAACTTGCACCAACAAGCAGGCAGACAGAATTTAGCATTTAACGTTAATGCTAATGTGATTTGCATTCATTAGGTTCTGTTTCATAGTAGTTAATCATCTCTGTCATTTGTGTACGCACGCACAGGTGATGCACGAACATTTATTCCTTTACACACACACACGTTCATGTTATCACACAATACACCTCTATCAGCCTAACAGGAAGTGAGTGTCTCCTGCACACACACAATTACCAGCCAAATGCATGTCTAAGGTGGTGCCTCTGAACATGCTTGTCCACGAGTACGAGCAGTCCCAGCGCAACGCCTCCATTTAGTGGAGCATTACAGCTGATCAATAGCTCTGCTGCGATGGGAGATGGAGAGACTGTGGCTGCATATTCATACCATTTCACCTGAAATGAGAAATTACAACACAGGAGTCTAGTCTGGCTCTGAGGGAGAATGACGGCCCGTGTCACCCACCGGGCCTTACCATTACTCGCTAAACAATACCCGAGGAAGCGCCGAGCAGGATAGAAATACTCCTTGTTCCTGTCTTCATTGGTGCTGCCACTGGACCGTACCACCATTGTGAGCTTGTCTTTGGCAATGTGCCTCAGCCGTCCTATATTCTCCCTCTACTCTCCCAAACATCTGTATTCACTTGTCACTGTTAACAAAATAAGCTCCTTCTCGTTGCTGACCTCCATTTTTCTGGTGTTTTCTGACAAAGCTCATCATTACTCTTTTCTCATGGTCTCTGTGCCTGTCACATTTTATTGTCCTCACATCAATTTTTATTGTAGACTAACTTGCTTCAAGCCAGAGCTACAGTAAATGTACACTGGACATAGGAAAGCAAGTAGGCTGTCATTAATATGGTATCCTTTCACTTACTTTGATGCATGATGTGCTTTTTTTTTAGCATAACGGACAGTTCAATGTAGAAATAATACAAACAAATCCCTTCAATGAGAACCTGAAACGATAACATTAGGATTAAGAAGCCCTGCACTTCTCTGAAACTACGAGTCTGCATGGAACAGCACTGTGTGTTGTGTGTAAAACAGAATAAATGAACAACTAGCACAGGCACTGACTTTAACATTCCCTGAGATATTACTGAAACTGTCCAACTGACATACCTATGCTTGCGTGAACTGTTGTAAATGAGAGAAGCAGCACCGTGTTCACACTCACTGACTGCAGCTCATTATTCAAAGCAGTTATACATGATGAAAGAATGTGGTTAACATTAAAAGGATTTCATATACAAGTTAGATTGTTTCCCCCCTGAAAATCCTGGTCGGAGTCAAGGGGGCGGCTGGGGCCGACGCCCGTCGCTCAGAGGTTCTCGGGCTGGTTAGCTGCATTAATAAAGGATAAACAGATTTAAAAAATACAACAGTTTCAACACCTTCTACCACTCTGGATATGATGCCACCCCCTCTATCATCTGAACATCCCATTGAAATACACAAGCAGACGATCCTTTTTATGTATTCGCCCTGTTAATTAGACCTAAAACAGAATGCTCTTCAGCACCGCGGACAGCTCACGTGAATCCTCATATAAAAACTCTAAATTTCAGCTAAAAGACAGTGAAGGCCACTGACTGTGTTTAATTACAGGAAGCAGGTCACTGAAAACATTTCATCTGCACTCCACAAAACTGACAATAATGGTGAGCAGCATTTCTATACAAGTGTAGCATGAGGAGCAGAGCGAACGTTAGCCGCGCCTTACAATCTCCTGACAACACTGACGTGTCCTCTCTCATACTATATATCAACTGTCTGTTTAGCTAAATAACAGCAATATGCACTTTTTTCTGGTTGACGCTGAATGTAAGGTGGGGCCTCTTCTATGCGCTAAGCTTCTTTCTATGTTGACTGAGAGGAGGGAACACAGGACGACGGTGTGAACACACTCGTCTTTCTTTCAAGTTCCCTCCACAGGACACACTTGCCCCCTTACAGCCTCCTCACCACTTTACTTCTACATGTGAAATTAAAGTGTTCATGCAATCCAACAATTTCTATCCAAATCCTCATCTGTAACACTCAAAAATCTCCCCCATCAGCTCTCGCTTCCATCCCACTCAACTCCCATTACCACCCCACTGTCTTCTTCCTCTCACATCGGTGGCGCCCCCTGTATTTACCTCCTTGCAAGTTTGAGCTCTATTTCACTCCACATCTATTTCTGTTTCTCTCTGTTTTTTCCCTAATCAACTTACGCTATTCATTTCTAATGACAGGACCAGTGCTGCTGTTCATGAAGAACAATAGTTTAAAATGGATCGATTTCCATGTCTGTCTTTGGATTGATCTCTCCATTTAATAATTAGCACAAATTTCAACTGTCTCATCTGAGATTACTCGGGATTTCCTGTGCAGAGTTCATATTCTACAGTGTACAGTACGCTGACTTACGAATTAGGACAATTTTGCTTTCTTTTCTGCTTCAATCTCCAAATACCTTCTCTGGTAGGATGGGATTTTAGACGACCACAAACACAAACCTCTGCTGGCATGTAGTGATACCAGTAAGCAGAAACAGAGGGGAAGAGAAAACCTGAGACCCTCGCCTACGACTGCGCCATTTACGATTAGCAACAGCAGTCACATTAATGCAATCTCTCCTTAGTATGAAGAACATCACCAGAACCAAAAATCTTTTGTGTCTCATGTCTCTGTTCCTCTCTGTCCAGGTCTTGATGTCAAAATCAGATGTTTCGCTTCAATTCATGTTACTGCAGCGCGGCACTCGGCCAAATCTCACATTTCAGCGTTCCGACAACCTACTTCTCAATAAACCACCTAAGGTCCCTTTAAAAACAGTACACCCCTTCTGTCTTATTAGCAGTATTTTTGTCAAATATAATGATACACTAACTGTGTGAAACAACAAATGTCAGGCTGAAGTTCACCTTTGACCCATAGGATGTGAAATGTCATCACTTCATATATCCTTTAGTGTAAAATGTCATCATAATCAACACATGACGCATTATTCAGCTTTTATTGTCGGACTGAGGTCAATAAAAGACAAATAACATTGAACAACACTATATAATTATTATACTACGATGGTTAAAACCTATTGTGTCATGTCCTATCCTCCTTGAGATCATGAATGATGGATTGTCCTCTCCCCTGTCAGTCACTTTTCAGCATCGCAATGCTCAGCCCCGTGTCGCTAAGTTGTGCAGATGCGGTATCAGGAGGAACATCCCTGTTCTCCAACTACCTCCTCATTCACTACACAGGTCAGGTACATGTGGAACGTTCTGGAGCGTCAGACCTGTGACAAGGTTCTTGTCCCTGGGAACACCCGTGAGCTCTGCAAAGCTCTTGTGAAAGAATGAGATAACAAGCCTCCATCCATGGTGTCAGAGATTCCGTGTTAAGGGGAAAGAAAACATTTCACTCTGTAAACATGAACACATTGACTTAAGCAGCTTTGTGTCATTAGTTGCCCTTTTTTTGGTGAGTGCTTGTATTTTGTTGCATATCCAAGTTTAATCCTCATATGTTAAGTTTATCAAATGTCTCTAAATCTGCAGTGACGTACTGATCATTTGGCTCGGAAAAATATCCTTCAACTGCCCTGCACAAAGCCCAGTGACTACAACACCCACGTGGCATTGCACAACAATGCAAGATGGGGTGTGAAAGCTAACAGCAACAGTCAGGCCATCTAACTGTATGAGCAATGGGTTGCGACAAAAGATTCGAATACTGTCCGTTTCTGTTCACATCAGAGTGCATCACCCCACGCCACCCACTGCTTTTACACGGACAACGCTTCACGGAGGTGTGTGTGTTTGTTCACATGAGTGTAAAAGGCCATTTTGACAAACATGCAAATGTTAGAAGTGTGGCTGCGGTGTTCCAGCGAAGTGAGGAAAGAGTAGTCACCGTTTTCACACTCACAAACACGAGAGCATTGAGACGGAAAAGATAACGCGCCTCACATGTTGAAATGCGTGACTGAGTTCTTTATGTTTGTACAGATTAAGGTAAGATGATAAATCAAGGCCCTCGCTACTGATGTCATCGGTGGCGTTGAACAAAAGCTGAGAGACTCTCATTGTCTGTTTGCTGTCTCAGTGCTCAATAACAATAGTTCCGTTTTGATACCTCGTTTCTTTCTGTGCTCCCATGCAGATATTCCTCCTCCTGCTCTTACAGGATCTCTGTTAAATCTTTATAGCTCATCAGTCATTACACGTTTCTGTCCTCATAGTCTATCTTGTGATCTCCCATCATCCCTCAACATTATTTCCAGCTTGTCTCCCGTTAATACATACTTTCCATCCTACATCTCTACTCGGAATGCACGCACCTCATCTGTAAGCTTGATCTATTACGGAGCGCATACAGTAATAAAACAAAATATGTGTTTGATGATCATATAATTAGCTTTTTTGTGAATCTAGTGCGGCAGCAATAAAGATAAGACTTGACAAGACTGTGATCACAAGCAGTAATAATCTTACAACACTGCCAGGTGTTTTATTTGTTTGAGGACGCATTTCAAAGCTAAAAAGGACAAATAAGAAAAGAGATGGAAATAATGGTTTTTCATACCTCTCTGTACCAGTTTAAAGGATCAGTATCTCATAATGTTCTGAACACGATTTTTACTCCCTTTTCTTACGAGTGTTGGTCCCCTGAAGACGTTTGTGTGAGTCAACATTGAACCACTATAACAAAACGTGTAAATTGAGAAGTTTGGGATTTCTTTTCATTCCTACAGTTTCTCTTTCACCTACTCATACGCCTCACTTTCCATTTGTTCATTCCTACCTTCACAACTGCTGTGTCCCTCCTCGTAGCCGGCACTGCAGCTGCATTTCCCAATGGGCACCAGCCATTCCCCTTCGGCACTGCAATGCATCCTGGGAGGGCTGTCTGTGTCAACCTCAGAGTTGTTGACGCAGGTGCCACGCACCTCGACCAGCGTGGCGAAGGCTGCCTCAGCCACTGTGTCAGGAAAGATGGCCAGGTTCTGGACAGTTGCAAGGCAGCGTTTGTAGTACACCCGCACAGCCACCAGGGCCACGCAGGCACCAACGTCCTGGAACGCCAGGTGGAAGCCCTTACGGTTGAGGTGGCCGATCTCCCGCACCTCTGTGTTCAGCTTCATCTTCCTCTCACCCAGGTCACCCTGCGTGAAGCTTTCATCAGCAGCGATGGTGTCGATCTTGGTGTAGCGGTCCTCTCGAGTCACACCGCCGAGGTCCCTGTCCGTCTCGACGTAGAGGAGGTTAAAGGTCTCCTTGCAGGTGCCTGCTACACCTGGGATGCTGTTACAATCGCGAAGTGTGAACTGGAGCTCCACGAAAATGCGCTGACCGCCTCTGCGTGACACCCAGCCGGTCTGCAGCCAGTTGTTCTGCTGCGTTGGCTCCATCACGTTGCACACTTGGTATGTTCGGATAGGTTTGTACTTCTCATCTACGCCGCTAATCTCCTCCCACTGGAGAGGGAAGAAGAGGCAGAGAGCGAAGAAATATGATTCCAATAACACGGAAGATGATACAGCAGGGATACAAGTGATCATATATGGTGAGAAAAGACAAAACAATTAGAGGGAGAAAGCGTCAAGGAAAAGCAAAAAGGTGAGGTGGCAGCCTAATGACATAATCTGATGAGTAGCTACGTGGGTGTCTGGAAAACCAAAACACTGGCTCTTAGGCTTTCTTAATAGCATTAAAGCGAAAGTGACAAAACATCCTCAGTCATCACATCAGCTTTGAGTGGTGTGTATTTAACAATGGGTCAGACCTTAATTGTCTTTTAAACCAGTTTCTTTGGATCTCAGCTGCCTTTGCCACTAAAAGTAATGACATTTGAAAGGGATATTTATTAAATATTGTTGCCTACATGCTGCTGCTTCACTCCCAATAAGTGGTTTAGATTAAAAAAATAAGATAAAAGATTAATCTAAAAGTCTTTCCTCTCCGGTTGTGACAAACTGCACAAAAGATACAATCCATCAGTTAAATGTTCAACAGTAACACAGTTAAATACTTCTGATTTGCTTTCAGTGAGCACATTCCAAGTATGAAAAATGGTACATCATTTATCCCACAGATGAATAATAATATAATCTGATATGACAGAAGAGAACTGTGCAGCAAATGTGGATCCGTCCTTTTATCACATTCAAGGAAAAAAAGGAAGCAACACACACACACACACACACACACACCAAAGAAAATAGAGTGAGATGGGATAAGCTACACTACTGTCACTGCAATTGTGTCAAGTGTGTCTCTGATATATTAGAGGTCCATGTGGTCAACAGCCACTTCAAGCTGACGGTGACTCAATGCACTTTTCATAAAACAATACATATTTGCACTCGGTGAATATGTCAATACACACTTGCTGCTTTTTCTTTATCCATGATACTTGTGATTATTTTATCATGTTATTCATTTATTGTAATTTATTGAAATTAGCTCCTCGCTACATCAGGTGCACCCATCCCTTTGTTTGTTGCAGACCATTCATGTATGGGCACGCTCTCCTTTTATCAACTACATTAAGCTATTTAAGCTATATTTCATCCAAAGAGTGTAATTTGCCTTACACTGATTTACAAATAGATTCTGACTACACAAAGGCTTCTTCTTCTTCACTTGTGTGAATTTTTTTTATTTTTGTAATTTTTAGCTTGAAGCTAATACAGGCAGACAACTACAGACACGAACTACAAACTCAAAAATGCATCATCCCAAATCGATCCAAAACTTCTATAATCCAAGATTGAGTCAAACCGAACCAGAGGCATATGAGTTTGTTTGTTTTTAGCTTAAAACAAAGTGTTCGTGCAGCATATGGCTGGATGAAGAAGATTATACATGATGATCTGCAAGCTGATGTTTTCAAGTCACTTACGGGTGACTCATTCGAGGCAAATGAGACTTTTTTTTGGGGGGGGGGGGGTTGAAATATCACTTTCAATAGCCCTGGTGTGTGTGTGAGATAAGGCCAGGTAAGAAGTGGGTCACAAACAACCTCCCATATTCGTCTTTGAGCCATTATTTAATCCAAGATCAATAAATAGGAGGAGATTCATCTGCGGTGTGTAGCTAGCTTGAATTAGCACTACCATTTGATGATGATAACAAGCTCTGGACTGGGAGGGAGGAGAGAGTGAGGTGTGAAGGAGGACAGGAGAAAAGAAAAGAGGGAACAGCATGGGCAGTGGGCTTGGCCAGCTGTTCTGCAGGCAGCTGTGTTGTGAAACACAGAGACAAACTCAGTATGTACACAAACAACAAACAAATAAACAAACACATGAAAATTCAAGCCGGCATTACTCACTCCATTGGGGGGGTACGACGTCCAGCCCAGCTCTGCCTGAGTCTCCTTCGAATTCAGCAGCACCACTGCAAGTAACAAGTAGGAGGAGAATTAGATGTCTATTCAGGTGGCGTGACAAAGGCCTTTAAAATAAATATATTCGGGAACAACAACAAAACAAGATAAAGACTACAACTTAAGCGCACGTGTGACATCTGGAATAATGAAAGAAGAGTCATTAACAGCCAAGCAGGCTTACGATAGTCTGGCATAGTCGCACGTATCCTTTGATAAGTGCATTAATGCAGAGGACTTAATCTGGACAAAGAGCTTTCCATCATCCTCTGGAATAATGATAAGAAAAAAATAAAGCACACCAGACGCAGCAAGCAAAACAAAAATGACAGAGCTCCCAAAACAAGCCGAGACAAAGAGGACCCTCGGTGAGATTTCAATGGTGTAATTGTGTACTTAAAAAGTCTTGGTTGTGCGAGTTTTGTTGTCAGCACCGTGGATAGCAGGAGGGAGCGGGGGGGGGGGGGGGAGAGAGAGAGAGAGAGAGAGAGAGAGAGAGAGAGAGAGAAACTGTGGATTTGGTTTTCAGCACCACGGACAGCTACACAAGAAGTACAGATGAAGTGGTGTGCAGCAAGCAAATACTCTGTAGGTTACTACTTTGATTCAACATCTCAAAAATACACACACAGACACACACAGACAGTACACAGCAGAGAGAAGGAATATCAGGAAGTGGCACTGCCCTGACATTTTTATAAATCTGCTTCTTGTTATTTACAAGTGGCCTTATACACAAGCAGCAGGTTGGTTCTGTCTCAAAGAATGCAGACACGTCTCATAACAGTCACTTTACTTTAGGGCCAGTGTACTTTTCCTCCTTATCAACCAACTATCTAGGGTTACTACTTTGTCGTGAAGATTAAATCATATTAATTTTAATACTTTCCTTAAAGTCCAACTCAAACAACATTTCTAAAGTGTATGACTGCTGTATATCCTGACATATTTTGAAATGACGTAATCATAATCCTGTCACGTGTGGCAATCATACGAGGTGAGTGATGTCACCATACTGTATCATTGGCTGAAACACGCTCACATAGGCACTATTTTTTTTTAACAGGACAAAAAAATTGAAATGTAACATCAAAATAGGAAAATGCTGATTTGTTTTGTTATTTTTTGAGCATACAGCCCATTGTTGGATAAGTGAACAATGTGATCTAATCTAAAATGATTAAAGCAGATTAAAAGTCTTAATTACAGCTTGATGAAGTGCCTCCCATTGTTAGCACTACATTTTTCTTACTGTATCCGGCGGGGCTGTAGCATCATTAATTTTTCTACTATCAATTAATTCTATCATTTTATTTCTCATGAATAGTTTTACCAAACCAGGTAAATGGATAAATTAACCAGTAACATTTCCTTAGCTCCAGCTCCAAGACTTGGAAATTGCTTTTTCTGTGCAACCAACAGACAACAAAGACAGCAAGCCCACCCACGTGACGCACGCTGGAGAGTTCAAGGCACACGTTTGTGTGACTCAAATGTGCACAAATCCGAATAATTCAGCTTCCTGTCAAAGTGAGAGCAGCCATTGTTTCATACTCATTTCATAACAGCCATGATCAGCACATTTATCTCAATCTATCATGCAATACCAACATCTGTAGCAACATATGGCGCGTTGCATTATCGCCTCATTTTCAGAAGATTTTGCTGATACCACAGTAACCCCTGACTTAAGCCCTCCCCTCCCTCTCCAGTTCCAGATTTTCGTGTTTCCAAACATCTCGAGCCTTGAGGCAATATGATATCTGACAACCAGACATTTCATCTCTGTGTACACACCCCTGTGCTGAGAATTCTCCTTTTCGTCCTTGAGAAAGTGCATCTTTCAGTCTTCATCCGTTAGTGACTTGGCATTAACTTTGCCTTTTCTTCCTTTACCATTTCAGCAGCCTTGTTATGGCCATTGATAATAACCTGTAGGACACATTCTTGAGTCCTTGACTACGAACTATTCCCCTTACATCTGCAGCAATTCTGCCATTTGAAGAAAGAAGCATTGCCAGGATCTCATATTTGCTGCTACATGACAAACATTTGGCCTTATCAACATGAAGCACTGCAAAAAGCAGAGACATACGCAATCTGACTCAGGAGGGCCTTGAGAGATGCAAACCTGGAGCTGAGACTCCGACTGGAAGATGTGCTAGAGGCAGGCTTTCTTTCGTATGTACAGTGTTTGTTGTCTGTTTGCATGATCAGAAGGGGTAAAAATAACAGTAAAACTGCAGATACACCTTTTAAAATACCTGTAGAGGATGTAAACCAAAATTAATATGACAAAAAAAAACCTTTCTAAGAGGTTTTCAAAAGCTAATCCGATCAAGTCACGGTTGACATAATAATCGTTAATAAAGTTACGTAATGGCTTCGTGGTCGACATATTTAGTATTTTAAGGCCCAAAAAAGCTCAAAAGGCTATTGAGAGCAAGTTCTTTTTTTGGTTTGCTTAAAATAGAAGTCAGCAGCGCCTTGGCTTGAGTGCAGAAGAGCCTTGCTGAGCCATGAGAGATCCTTTACTAAACACTTAACTTTATTGTTTTTTGGGTTAACACCGCCGGGTGCCCAAAGCATGGTTCTGTAGTTAGCTGATAACATAGAGGCATTCGGAGAAGATTAGAGCGAGAGAGGGCAGGGGTGCTGGGCGATGAGAGAGGAGGTTGGAAAGAAAGGAAGAGAAGAGAGCCATCATGAAGGAGAGGGAGGAAGAAAAAAGTTGAGCAGGCAAGAGGGACAGGGGGAAAAAAGACGAGAAAGAAGAGAGAAAGGGGCAGATGAAGTGCAAATAAATGAATACACCGGGTAATACACAGAGGGATCAGTGGGCATTAGTGAGCAGTCAGTCAGCTAAAGACTCCGAGGACAAAGTTGGCACTATGATCACACAATGAATACATAAGTCATGTAATCACAGCCTAGTTAGGCAGACTAATGGGTCGTTATGGGGGGGAAGAGGGAGCAATTGAGAGAGACAGATAAGAGACAGAAAGACAAAAAAAGATGGGCAAAGAAAACCAAAGTAGAAGAAGGAAGGGTCACTAAGAGAAGAAGAAGAGAGGGAAAATGAAAGCAAATGAGACAAAGAAACAAAAGCGCTCCCCATCTTCTCACCATGGCTCTGACTAATAGCTGTGACGCATTAGCTGCTAAACACTGATTCAAAGGTTGTTTCATAAATAATTGCCCGTCATTAAAGTGACAAAGCCAATCTGGGAGCTTTATCTGCTTTCTTATACTTTTGGCTCTATCCAGGACACACACCAAGAGGCCGACTGTCATTGCTAATATAAAGAAAAAAAATAAACAGCATTCAGTTGGGAGATGAATGCTTTGATGCCTTTAATCCTTCTGTGATCTTTGAACGCATAGAATTTTTTTAAGGGGTCATAAAGACATTGTTTTTGTTTGAGTGTTTTTTGGGGGGCCGGTGGCACGGAAAGAAAATTATGTGCTGAAGGCACAAGAAGCAACTTGTTCCCTCAAATTAATTATTTCATATTTAATGATCAAGTCACAAATTACTTTAATTGAAGGGAAACTGTGGCCTCAAAATAACCACACTGAGGAACAAATATGTCTCTAGTGGTCTCAGAATACATCTATATTCCTTTTAGCTCTACTGCATCACACACATAAAAAATCTCTTTGGCTACTCTGAGGCAGTATACAAAATAACTCCACCAGCTTAAAGCTGCAGAAAATGATTAGACTCTGAATCGTTTTTATGTAACACTCCTTTTTTGAAATAACCTAGAAATAAAAATGAATAAATATCCGAAATGTCACTTACAGATTTCAAATTGGAGATACAGATCTTGCATTAATGGCTTTGACTCATTACAACCAGGATTTTTGTTATCATAACATTGAGAGAGGAAAATATACTTTCTCTTATCAAGAACAGTAGCATGCAATATGTTCACGGCCAGTTTCACGCAGGAAAAACGAACGTGAACCGGCTCAAATTAACTCCTGAGATAAAAAGGAGGGTTATGTCACAGCTGGACCTGCTAGAGCTCAAAAAAGGTTGATTGTTTTGTTGCAAAGGGGGAAAGATCAGAGGCAATATCAAGAGGCATTTACTAGCTTCTGAAAGAACCGCTTTTCAAAACGCCTTTTGTGTTCCTGCTTAGAAACACAAAACTTCAGTGAATTAACACAAGAAAGCAGAGAAACCGCAGCCCTAACACAGGGAGCACTTAGGGAATTGATCGCCATGGAGGAGATTGAGCAATTTGTTCGCAAAAACAGACAAGACAGAAAATGGATAACAGATGATTACACAAAAAATATAAAAACGGATTGAATAAATAATGTTTTATGTATTTTTCCAATTGTATTACTGATGTTTTATTCATTGTTTATCCATTTTAAGAATAAAAATAATCTGTTTCTTTTTGCAAAGTGATGCTCTTTCTGCAGCACAAAGGTCAAGTATTGAAAAGCAAAAGAGGGATTTTCTTGCAGCAAGTGGAAAATACCCCCCAAGAAATATGTGTAGCGAGCTGCTCTTTTATTCCCACTACTGGTCCTAGAAAGAAATAAGAGAACATTCGGAGAGCAGAGTCAGGGTAATCCAGTGTGGAAAAAAAAAGAAGGGTTTTTAAATACATCTGCCCAAAAATGTAATGGGTTCTCTTATGACCATTGTTCCACCCCTTCAACAAGTTGGATGAAGATCAGCTTCATGTTTGTGTCATCTTGCAAACAGACAGACAGCAGCACAAGCATTCCCTCACTGGTTACTAGACAGCTCTGGTCACGGCCGGACATTTCAAAGGTCATTAAAGGTGAAAGGATAATTTAATCAGGACCAACCACTTATGAAAACTTGATTGCCATTGTAGTAAACTTAACTAGGCGGCAAGTCTCTGCTGTGCTGCATGTCCCTGACCTTCCATGTGCACCAAACAAAACAAAACTAACAGAATAGAATATAACTTTACTGTCCACTGAGGTGGAAATTTCAAACTAACTGAAGGAACGATGGCAGCTATCCCCTACGATCTCTCCTGCCCCTTCGTCCATGAAGATTCCCAGAGGAGTATCTAAAGGAGGAGAAGGGCTGGAGGAAGCGAGGTGAGTACAGGCCGAGCAGCTTAAATGAGGCACCTTGAAAGACTTGTGTCAATAGAGGGCAAGGGAGGGACTCAGCTGAGCTAACTGAGAGCATGGAAGGAGTTAAGTGGGTTGTTAGAAACAGAGCGACAGAATGCAGAAGCTGGCTGCATGAAGCGTACGTCAAAGCGTTCCTGCTGAGCGGCTCATCTTGCAGTTACAAGACTTCGACAAAGAATCCCCAGAGATTGACGTGCGTCTCACTGAAGGAGAAGACTTCTACCACCAGACAAACAAGAAAAATGTTGTTTCTGGAGCAGAGACGCTCGCAGCAGACAGAGACGTCAATAGCTGCAGTCTTCACGTGGTATCACACAAAATAACATGGTGGGATAACGGCAAAAACAAACCAACAATAAACAAGAGGTACTAATCTGAAGAATTCTTTTATTATTACTCGATTGTTTTTCCAGCTGCTTCACAGTTATTGGTTCCAATATTCTCACTCCATATTGGACTTTTTCTTAAAAATAAGATTAAAAAATAAGGCCCACGTTCAGCTTGAAAATGAGTCTAAGGTAGACTCCCACAGATAGAATTTATTTATAAAGCCAAAACGACAACCAGACATGCAGCACCGTGCTCTATACTCCCTAAAATAAACAAAGGTGGGCATAAATATTTCAGGTTTTACAGAACAAACGGTCTAAAGACAGAGAAAATCTATCTCGGGTTGCAACGCAGCTCTCATATACACAACGCTGCACACATGTACACACTCCAACAAAAGCCAGACGATTTAAATCCCTCCCAGTGAAAGGGGCTCATTTCATAATTCGCCTCGGTAATGTTCTATAGTTTCATGCTGGGATTAGCTTCAGCATTGGCTGTCCTCTCTACGACCTGCAGGCTACTTATCAGCCAGCAGACATCCAGGCGAAGCCCCCAGAGCTCCGGAAGCTCAACCTGCCTAAGAGCGAGCACCAAGACACAGATAAGCACAGTCCACTGATGCTCCTCAGGGACCACCATTGTCCAAGCATTATCCTTTTCATCTGTCAGGAGAGAGGAGGAGGAGGACACTGAAACTTTGAAGATGGAGAGAGGGACTGTGTGATACGGCACTGCAGCATCAATGCTCGGGCTTCAGTACAGATATGTGATGTTGTGTTGAACACCAGCTTTTAAATTGTTTTAATGACTTCAGATTTGACAAATTTGAAGACCCGCCTACGTGACTTTGACATCAAAGTAGGCTGGTGTGATTTGTCATTCTATTAGTCACTTGATGATCGAAGCACCCAGTGTGGGAGGATGAGTGAGATAGATAAATGACAAGTAGAGCAGCAGCAGTTCATCAACTAGCTGATGGTAAGAAAAAAACACGCTGTTCCAATTATCTATTAATTGCATCAATCTATTTATTTTCCATTGAAAATGTCATATTTCAGGGTTTTTCGACCAGGAAATTGAATTGAGCAGGTTTTCAAATTTTCTTGAAATTTTTGGACTAAATGATCATCAAGTCATGTTGAAAATAATCAATTCTGGTTAATTAAATCAAAAATGACAAAAATAACTACACCCAACTCTAATGATGATGGCGACTCGTGACGCGAGAGACGTACGGTCTGGAGAGCCGTGATTGGCCAAACTCGGCACATAAGTAGCCCCGCCTTTTTTTTTGTGTGACCTACAATACCAGTGTACTTAATATCAAATTTCATATCAGCTATGCAAAGATGCCTGAGATCTGACAGTCTAGAAACTTGATTTGTTACTGACACCAGACTTATAGTTGTGTCAGTAATTTGTTCCGTGAAAGCACCAAACGGAAAAGGCTGAATATGCAGTTTAATGTAGCTGGAAAACAATCTCTCAACATCATATTTCTAAGACATAAAAGAGATTTAGAAACATTTTTATGCGGCTGCACCTACAGGATGAAACGTGTACAGTTATTTACACCTGTGTCAAATACACTTTATATTCTGTTAATGCTCAAGGACGCTGGTTCGTCACTTGCTCCCTAAACAGAAATACTGAAGAAGAAAAACCTTTGAGGCTGGTTGGAATTTACAGTCTGGCTTGAGGACACAAGCGCAGGGGTGTGAACGTTTGGGATTTGGACGGCCCGACTCACAGCACTTCATGTGAAATGATCTTCCTGTTCGCTACACCACCCTGCTGCTTCAGGTCGTGGGAGGGGAGATAATATATAGTTCCACAAAAGCAATACAGTAATACTGCTGCAGAGAAGATAAAAAGGATAAATGGAGGGGGATATGAAGTGTCGCATAAAAACACAAACAGGCACATAAAAGATAAATGCGGTGTATGAACGGACACTCACAAATCAACACACACACGCACACACACACCGCCTTTCTTACACAAATGTCAGGAAACTTACTTTTTTCCGGCGATATACACAGACACACACACCAACCTACACATATAAAGGCACAATAGCGTTCCGAAAGCACCACATCAGCTTCAAACTGGGTTCTCCTGTTAACAGATTCATTAAACTTTCAACGTCAGTAATGTGACATACTGTAGAGAGACGGCGCTGTCCGCTCTCTGAAGCCCGCTGAGCAATTACCCTCACAATGCATGACAGTGGGGTGTACTGCTAAATGCTACCTTAGCTCACTGCATCAGAACAATGGGCTAAAATAAGTTGTCACATGACAGTACAAAGTCTAATATAATATATGCAGCATGAATTCTGCCCGCAACTGATAATACATTTCCTGGTGGATTAATCTGTCGGTAGTTCTGTTTCAATTTATTTGGTCTACTGTCAATTTGCCCATCATAATTTCCCATGGTCCAATTGCTTGTTTTGTCTCCTCAACTGTAGAAAAATATAGATAGTAAATTTACATTGAATAGGAAAAAGAAGCAATTCATCACTTGTAAAACTCTGACATTCTTTCCTGATGATTTGTACAATTAAATGATATTATTGACGTACTTTCAGATATTTCAGAACACATTTTTTCCTGATTAGTCAAGTTTTTTTTTTTTTCCTCCTATAAAACTTCCTGTATCGGGAAAGAAAAAAAAAATTATGAGGGCAAGTTTGCTCTTATTTAATTTTTCTTGGCCTCAAATATCCATCTCCATATTCTCCCAAAGAAAATAAGAATCCATCGAATATTCTTCTTTTTTGTTGTCCATTGACCCATTGTTATGCCGATGATGGAAGGGCAGAAGAGCTACCGTGTTGGCGGCCTTTTTGTCCAGGTATATATTCATTGCGAGGTCCACCAAAATAATTGATGTGTTTTTGCGAGAAAAGACTAAATATGGCTGAAACGATGTTCTAGTGCGGCAGGGAGAGTTGCACTCTTGCCCACTCATACATTTATGAGAGGGTCAAGGGGAAAGTGCACAAGGAAAGACTGATGATACGTTGTGTTTCACGTGGGGAAACTGCAAGGGAAATTATATGCGTTTCTTCTTTGCTCTGCTCTTGGAACTACTTCTTTTTACCGTTTGTCATTTATTTTTCACTTCCTCCCTCCATTCATCGACAATCCAGCTACACCTAAACCCCAAACTGATCAATTTTTGTTTTTCAAACATTTCTCAAAACTCCTTCTAAGCTGTTGCTTCAGATTGGTTGCATATCCACCCCAGTGAGTTGAATGATTCAGTGAAGTTGATGTAATCCTAATTTCAAGCTATAAATCGGTGATTATGAGAGCAACAGCAGGTTTAGTACATTCAACATATAATGGCAGGTACACTGACACAGCCTCTATGAGCTAAGTTGCTGCTCTGTCTCCGTCTGCCCCCGCAGTCTTTCATCAAAGACAAAGACACACTGGGAAAAGAACCAAAGAAGGTAATAAAATATATAGTAATGGTGATTGCATAGTAGAATAATATTATTGAATGTGCCCGTTAGATCTTGTTAAGCCAGCTATTCAGGTGGGCTCTAATAAGGAGAGTTTTGTGTGTGAGGAGGTACAGTATATCCCCTGCAGGTTGATGATAGGTATAAAGGCACTAATCCTCTCATAGCTTTGTGCAGTATAAAAATTGAAAAAAAAAAAATTCCACTGCTGCTCACTGTTGTCAGCGGGATGTAAGAACAGGTGCTGTATGCTCATAATTCCTCTATTTTACCCATAAAAATGCACGTCTGTGCCATGTCTGGTGGAGCAAGTCAGTGATCGCGTGTAGTTTCCTAAACCGGATCACTCTTGGAATGGGGTTCATGTTGTCCTCACTTTGTAGAGCCACATTAACATTCTCCAACAGTTGGCTAAAAGGGCCCAAAAACCCACTTTTCATTTTCTGAATATTTGTTATCTTCACCACAGCATAACATTTAGTCATTTCAGCCATCTGTGGCTTCTGAATCTTCTGCGTTAAAGCAACCTAAAGCTTTGCTGGGAGTAGACACGCATCTATGAGGACTGTTTGATCGTGTTTGAGGGTCAAGAGGTAGCATTACAGCTAGCGTGCGGGAACTGCTACTGTTCACGTTTGATATCTGGAAGATTAAGCTAATGATGATGATGATGACGATGACACCAAATGTATCGCAGCGATCTTAACTGTTGTTTTTGCTGTACAGAAGTTGAATTGCGTTAATAAGTTGGACTTTTAGCGAGGAGGAAGCTTCTCCAGTCTTTGCCTTGTTTTGAGTCATTGCAGAAATGGAGACTCCAGAATAAATATGAGCAATAGATTACAGCAGTTAATGACTGAATTGAAAATAGGCGTTTTAACATAAAATGTGAGTTATCAAACTTCCTTTCCAGCTCTTCAATTGTGGCATTATTACTTCAATAATTATGAAAGTGTCAGAATAAATATCTAAATGAGCACTGATTTAAAAGTTCTCACAACCATGAAGATTCTGACCTGGAAGTACCTTAAAAAGTGCTTCTGCGTTCAAGCACATCCGTTCAAGTGACCATGGCGTCAAGCTTAAACCTGCTTAATCAGCTGGTGATCCAAACCAGCCCACTTCAGCTGGCAGCCCAGTTGTTTCCTTTCAAGCACTCTCTTAGCAAACATTCAGGGCGCCATGTTTAAGCTGCCGTCTCTTCTCTGCACCCTACCTCCTCCACAATCCCTCTTTCACGCGCTGCCTCCGGCTTCATCAAGGTCACATCTACAGTCATTGTTGCCGACTGTCTTCTGCACTCTGCGGGCGGTCTTTGCTGCTGCTGCTCTTCCTACCCTAAGCTTTGCTATGTATGCGCACGGAAGGGCAGGGAGGCCAAGCTATTAAATTAAACTGCCATAGCTATTCTTTTTGACCAAACGGTCCTGAGTGAAACTTAGTACAACTAATAATTGTTCCCATTACAAACTATTTTCTGCAGCTAACCCAGAGGAGAAAGAACACGACTCAAGAAATTCCTCTGAACATCAGGGAACACTCAACCGCAGAATTTTAACAGAAACAATGAGAATTCATCCAGAAACCTGCTCGGCCGAGGTGCCAAACTTACTAATATGATTGTGCCACTGTAGCACAGATGGGAAAAAAAACCTGAGTGAATTCAACCTTATAGACAAGGTGCATGGCATGGTACGTAATGTCCATATCCCGCTTCTCCTTTCCAGCTCTCCTGCAGTGCCAGTCCTGAATCTGAATGACCACCTGTTAAAACAAATCGCTTTCAGGGGCAATAAAGTGAGTGTGTGCATGCATGTTTGAGCGTGCGCTTGAGGGAGAGAGAAAGAAAAGAGTCATTGAGTGAGTCAGAGAGATACTCCAAGAAAAGAGTGTGTGTGTGTGTGTGTGTGTGTGTGTGTGTGTGTGTGTGTGTGCGTGTGTGTGTGTGTGTGTGTGCGTGTGTGTGTGCTTGAGGAAGAAACTTAGGAGAGGAGGAATAAGGAAAAGGCCTGACAGTAAAAGTGAGAGCGGCAGGTTGAGTCAAGTTTCCAAAAAGATGCTACTAGTTAGACCCACCGCTGCGGCATAAATACACAGCCGTGAGGGTTTTTTTTTTTTCTTACAATATGTTCCTAAGCTCCTAGATGCAGAGATAGTCTCGCCTTACTCTTGCATGACAAAGGAATGATAGAAAGATAAGGAACTAAAGGGAGAAAAATGGCAAGCAGAGAACCAGAGAGAGAGTGATAGAGAGTGAGTGAATTAGAGAGAAATGGATAGACCTCAGGCCAAAGGAACGCACGTTCATTTGTAGCATCTTGTAAAAAGGTTGTAATTGGTTGTCTGGAATGATATAGTGAGGGTGGTGGTCAGGTCTGTCAGGTCTTATTGTTACGACAGAATGGCTTGGTAGGGGCTTGAGAACATTGCTTTACTGGAAACTGGGCTGAGAGTGAAACTTTTACAAAGCAGACCAAAATAAAGGACAAACAGAGAAAGGATTGTAAAAGAAATCTTGTCTATAACTGGACTGTTGAGCAAGTATCTGGTTTCATTCAGGACACAGAAGTTTAAAAAAAAAAAAAAACACCTGCATCTTCTCTTCCGTGACTGTTGGCTGAGGTTGAGGCGTGCTCCTTTAACCCTGGTTTTTAGCGAAGGGATGAGCCGTTTAAAGGAACGAGTGGACCAAAGCAGCGGGACTATTTCAAGGATGGAAAGAGTGGTAAGTGAAAGGACAAATGTAGAAACCACTTCAGGAACCGTCACAGCTTTAAAAGCGGAAAGAGGGCTTGAAATAAAGCGCTAAAATAGTCTATAACAGATGTCAGCCGGGTGAATACAGTACGTTGGTGGTGTTGGGATAAAACAAAGAATGACCAAAGCTTCAAATATAGACAAAGGTGCTGCTATGACTCAGTTCTCTATATTTAGGTTCATTTCCAATATCGTCATAGGTCACATAGACTTCCCGTCCCACAGAGAACATTAATACAGCTTCGTGATTCATCGGTCTTAAGCAACAGAGTAAATATATCATCTACATAAGCTGAATCTATTGCACAGACATTTCCTTTTTTTCCCCAGAGCTGTTAAACTTATCAAAAGCACGCAGAACAAACAGTCAAGTCATACTTGAAGGCATTCAAAGGTGAGATTAATAATTAACCTCTGTAAGAATAGTTTTCACAGCTTGAGTGATTATAATAAAGCAACAATGCTTTGCTGATTGCTCTCAATATCCAACCTAAAGTCAGACGAGAAGGACTCTCTAGACCAGGGGTTCTCAAAGTGGGGGTGGGGGTCCCCAGACACAGATGAGCAGTTTGGATCCTTCATCCAGTCTGATAGAAACTCCGACTGCAGAGTCACATTCCATCACTAAACTGTGTTAAAAAAAAAAAAAAAAGTTTCACACCACATTGAAAGGATCTGACCTAAAACGTGTCTGCCCCCCCCCCCCCCACACACACACACAAGTCACATCCCTCCACCTAGTTGGCTTCATAATCAGCCGTTCACTTTTTGCATCATTCCGTTCACAGACGGATGAACAGAAGTGAAAATCTTCCCTCCTTTGGAAACAATTTACCTAAGAACCGACTAATTTATATGCTGCTTCTGTCAGGAGCGCAACCTTGCTGGCTTTAAGTAAACCAATCAAGATTTTAATGTTTAAAATGCCAAAACACCTTGTTGACAACAGTTTTCATTCCGGGGTTGCAGTTAATTAATAAAGCTTTTGAAGAACAATTTGCCTTGAATTCAATTTGCCTTATAACGCAATCTGAAGCTTTTATAATGTATTTTTTTGCACCTCCCGCTGCAACACCTGCATGAGCAACCATTTCTATGTCCTGTTTCTATATTTAGCTGTAGGATGAGCATCTTTTCAATTCCCTCTCATGCAATCATACATTCATATGTTCTACATCGGACGCTGGTTCCTCAGCGCTTGGCATGTGGTGCCAAGTGAGGCGGAGAGGTTTACATAAGACAAGAGTTCATGACTTCACATGATGTAGAGAGTGTGTAATAGCGATATCTCATATTAACATGTCTGAAGATGAAAAGTAAAGGGTTATTTTTTTTTCCCCCTGGAAGGAATAACGTCGGCTTTGTCAAAACACGGATGGCTTCATTTGTACAACATGCGCAGTGGTATTAGATGATGTCTATTCTTAACATAAGAGACTGATATTTATGAAATATCAGCTTGTTTTCCCCGTGCGTTAGAAATGTCATAAGGGGGTTTAAAAAAAAAAAAAAAGGGACACCCAAAAATGTCATTGGAAGCAAACTTTCACTCACAATGACGCCTGCACACACAAGCACATAATTATATTCCCTTGATACGGTGACGAGCTGTAGCGTTAACCTTTTTGAACACACGACTGTTTCAAATGTCATAGAAACACAAAGGTGATGCGTGTGACATTCATGTCTGCACACGCAAACAGCTCGTGTTTGTAGAGGCACTTCTAGGGGTCAGTATAACGTGAACTCCTATACGCATAATATAAGTGTACCTGCATTGGCATATCTCATGCATGGCTAGGCTATATGTACCTCGTGGGCCTTTAAAGTCCCTCCCCTATCTGTGTGTTTAAAATTCCCATCACACACACACACACACACACACACACACACACACACACACACACACACACACACACTCACACAAAGCCCTAGTTTAATTCTAGGAACAACACACTTGCAACCTTTCAGAGAACTGTTAAATAATAGAAGTGTGTATCTTTGCACTGTGCCACTAGCTCTTCCATCTTCTCCCTTCGTCTCTCCTCGGTCCAGCCAGGCAGCCAGGCAGCCAGCACAGCAGACTGCATTATTTAACTAGACACTCATTCAGGCCGCTATCTCGAATACAGTCTCATAGTTTGATTTCAGTGCAACAGAGAGCTAGAGAAAACATGAGGACAGATGGAAGGAGCCGAACAACCTCCAAACTTCTTCTCTTGTATGGAAAGAAAACTGACTCATAATGGTCCCGAATGTGTACTACATGATGCTCAAGTGAAGAAGATGAAGATTTACAAATGCGCGCGACGACTGGTGAGTAATTTGGTGGTAACTCACACATGTGTGTCAGCCGTGCGCACTGGAACGCTCAAGTTTTTTTGAACATGGTAAACAGTTTTATTAAAGCTGCAGGTCACGATACTGGAACAAGTGTTAAAATGTATACGCATTAAATTCACAGGTCTGATCATGTTTTCCTTTTAAATGTTTGCTGATCTTATAAATGTCAGAAAATAATATATACTGTGTGTGTATATATATATATATATATATATATATACATATATACACACACACATTTATTTTTTTTCCCTACAAAGACACGTATATGAAAAAGAATTCTCTTCCATAAATTATTATTTTTTTATCATTTTAAGCTGGGAAATCCTCTTTTAATAGACAAAGCTCATCACCTCTGTTAATCCTTGTATTTCCACCAACTATATTTTCCATTGAGCATCATGTAATATACATCGGTGTGAATTATGAGTATTATCTCTCCGTGTCATGTTCATTTACATCATCTCGTTTCATTTCTCCATGTTCCTCTATTTTTAATACCCTCTCCTCTCCCCCTGTGCACCAGTTCCCACCATTTTTCCCTCTCACCTTTGTTATGCTCTCTCATCAGTCTCCCTTTAGCCTTTCTTACCCCCCCATCCCTCCCCTTCTCCTCTCCCTCCCTCTCTCCTCTCCCTTATTCATAAATGAGTGAGGATTGAAGGTGTGCTACGTTTTGTGCTGACTTTGTTTGTTTTCTCCCCACTTCAATTTAAGAAGCACTTTAGATTAAATTAGGTCGTGTTCTCCACCACTCACCCCCTCTGATCTCTTTCACCCCCTCTCCCAGTTCAGTGACAGTTGAAAGAATGGGGAAGTACCTGCGATGGTGCCGATGTACAGAAGGCTGATAGGGGTCGACGTGCGCGCACGCACGCGCACACACACACACACACACACACACACACACACACACACAAAACAAGACACCCTGAAACATTTGTCGTCTACAACCTGTATCTCATCTCAAACATATCTTTGTTTTATTTTCCCGCCAGGTCATTTTCTCATGCACTCACCCCAGGATATGCACAGAACAAAAGAAACAAATGTAGACACACAGACACACACAGACACATGCAGAGTAGAAGTGTACTCATTTCCTCACTCCACGTCGTTGGAGAGTGCACCACACAGCGAGCATCCTGCTGTGTCGAGGTAAACAAAGCGTATCATCAAGTGACTGTAAAACCATTGTTTTATAGATATTTAAACCTAAAGAGGGCTTTTTAAGAAAGATTAATGCCTCCGAAAAACCCACGTTTCAATAAAGACCCTAGAATGAAACAAGCAATTCCCAATGTCAGCAACCACACAGCGTACCTGCTTACATAGCACTTTCAGTTGCACTCGGAACATTTTTTTTCCTCCCCATAAAACTTCAAATGTGTGGTTCAGAAAGAGTTGGAGCATCAAGTTAAGATCATAAAAGATTATAAAATATACCAAACTAACGGGAAAAGTGACAGTTGGCAATGTGACTAAATAAATATCTACATTCCCTTATACTGACAATAAAATCCTTATTCCTTCTCCCTCAAAAAAGTTCTGGAATATATGAATAATATGCAAATACTCTCTTTAACTATCTCACACAAGATGTGTACTTCTTACTCTGAAGTTCTTTAAAGCTTGACTTCACGTTTCTCATGTTCATCCGTAACTGATCAAGTTCTAAAATCTAATTTTTAATGAGGAGCAGAACAAACTGAAGGGCAAAAACTAAAAAAAAAAAAACGATGGTGGGCTGCTGGCTAAAATCCCACATAGTTTTAAAATGTCATTTGGTACGCAGATTTTTCCCATGACAACATAAGAGTACATGTGTCAGTGACATTCAGATGTAGTTTTCCATTTCTTTTTTCTTTTCTTTTTTTTGGCAATAGCAGACCCTGTACAAACTGATTCTGCCATCTGGTTAGCAAATGCAAAAAAAATCTGCAAATTATGGAATCATAATTGATCATTAGGGATGGAGCATTCTACCTCACAATTATTAATATGAAGCCCATCATGATTTATCTATTTTACGACCAACTGGCGAGCAAAACTCAACTTTATAGCTGGTTGATTTTGGCCCAAAGGCTTTATTTTGGACAGAAGCAATTCAAATATTTGGCTGTTAGCTACCTTTCAGTTGAGTGATTGCTTTTCTCAGAATCTTTTGAGGCTTTCAGTATTTTTCCCAGGTTCTTTTTTTTTGTTGTTTGTTTTTTTAAGTTTGTTCTTTTAACTCCACTCCTGCTCGAGAAGAACAGCGAGGTATCTTTATTGTTTATATTTGAATATTTTAACTGATACCGTTGTGGATCCATTTTACTTTCTTTTGCAAACCATGATGTGCAGGCGAGTACAGGAGAGTGTGTGTGTGTGTGTGTGTGTGTGTGTGTGTGTGTGTGTGTGTGTGTGTTGCTTTCAGCACAACAACACCTGCTTTAATGCTTGTTTCACATCAGCCCCGTCTCATGTGTCGATGCCTTTTAAAGATACGGGATGATTAAATATATGCTTCGCTCCATTACTAAAACACTCTAGTCCATCTCCCGCCTCCAACCGCGAAAAACCAACAAGGGGAGGAAACCGTCATGTCAAATATACATTTTGTTTTCTCCATCCATCCACTAATAGTCTCACGCTAACTCATCTCAAACAACCTCGACAACCTTAGAGGGCATTATAATGGTTTGGAAAAAAGCCAGAGTTAAAACTAGGTCAATACATATGCATTAGCCATCTGCTGAATAAGTCACTACGAGTGCATTATTTCACTTTCCTAAATGAGAACGTACACGTTATGATTCCACCCAATACAGGCTCCTCTCATGCCAGGGTTGTGATCAAACACACACAAGAGTGAAAGCGTCACTTCACGCTATATACTGTTGTTATCCCATTCATATACTGACTTCTTATGCTACTTCCAATAATTGAAGCATCATGAACACAATTTCATTCTCCACTCAAGAGCCAATTAGGTCAGATGAAGGGTCGTCACAAGAACGGATACAAGTGTGTTCTGAGGTGATGTCATGTCACTGATTTGTTTTCTATATTGATTTGGTTATTGCGCTATATCAGTTTTGATGGCGTTAAATTGTAAATGTCACATACAACTCCAGAGGAAACATGCAGACCGGTGGAAGGAGCCCTTCTGCAGAAGGAGAGATTTGAATGCACTAATCCTATAAGCTTAGTGTTAGATGATCCTCTTTCCAATATTGGAAATGTATTGATATATCGCCTCACTCTGCTGTTGGCACCAAAGGGGATCATTGCTTCTCTGCCTTGGGATTTAGATCAGGCTCTGCACCAGGATTTCAATTTTTATCTGGGCCTTTTAAATACACAAGTTAATCGTGTTTGCCTTTCTTTAACGGTTCCCAACTCATCGTCAATGAAAATAATTGGTCTGCTGTGGCGACAATGGTACGATAATCTTTTTGAAAACATTTCAACGCAAAAAGATATCTCAGCACCTTTCAAACACTCAAGGTACTAAAATAAAAAGTTTCCAGACTCTCGTGAGGAAATGGTTCATTCTATCGTGTTTTTTTTTATATAAAAATTGATTCATTTTCAGCCAAATCAATTAATGAATACAGTTTTAAACACAATATACATTTCTAGAAGACCAGTTTGTATGGCCTTTGTAGGTTATCCCCACATCCTGTAGCTACACCAGGCATGCACCCCTCAGCTGACCGATCCTCCATGACTCCTTCCTTCTCCTGTTGCCCCCACTCCCACTCCTCCACCTTGAGCAACACCACCATCTCACTTCATCTGCCATCAATTTATCTTTACTCTTTCTCTTCCTATATTCCCAGTCCCCAGCAGGCATTGCCGGCTCCCTGTAGGCCCACATTCCATTATCCTCTGCATTGATCTATGTATTGATGAACAATAGCGGCAACGGACACTGAGAAAGTCAGAGGGAAAGAAGGATGGATGTACAGATGAATGGGAGACTGGAAGGAGAGAGGCGACCGCAGACGAAATGAGGTGAGTGACAGATTACGCAAGGTTGTGTAGAGAGGAGGGAAGTTGAAAAATAAGACAGAGGTAAAGGATGGAGGGAGAGAAGGGTGGAAGGGGGGAGGGAAGGGGGGTATTGAGGGACCATTTGTCAATAGCCAGTAGTGCGACCTTGGGGATCAATGGGGCCGACAGCCAATCAGTCAATAGGCTCCATAACTAGCTCTGCTAGAGCAGAGACAGAGAGGACAGAGGGAGAAAGAGAGAGAGAGAGACAGAGAGAGAAAAGAAGGGATGGCTTGGTCATAACAGTCATTAGGCCAGAAAAACAGAGCGTCTGTCTGCTCTGACAGAGGAACATGGTAGACAACTGAGGAGTTAGAACAGAGAACAGGGAATTGATCAGGTGTACAAATGAGGTAGAATACAATCAAATATCTGTTCACTTTGTTTCAGTGAATCTATTCCAGGAAAGTACACACGGACATCAGTTGGAGCGCACGTCCAAATACAACACCAAGAGCAAATCTGTCTAAAGGGGAGATTCCCTGCACAGGAAGCTGTTCAGGGTGGACAGATGGGCCGACATCAGGTGGATTCACGTGATGTCGGAAACTCTGAGTTTCCCAGGTGTGTGTGTGTGTGTGTGTGTGTGTGTGGGGGGGGGGGGGTTCATTCTTCTGACTTCATTGCGTTCATGAGTTTTTAATGTGGGAAGCACATGGACGCATCAAAGAAGATGAGCTGCATCTTAATACTCAGTCTATAAACAAGACGTTAATAGCAATTTCCAATTTTTCCATAACTAAGAAGAGCAAAGGAAAAGGATGAGAAGGTAGACAGCAGTTCACATGATTGTTCAAGATGGATGATTCAGGATTTTTTGCTGATACCTTTACTTCTGATTTGGCAGATTGCTGATATTTACAGGTGTCAATCTTATGTGTAAAAACAAGATTTTATGATATGTAAACATGATGAATGTGAAAAATGTCCACAACATTTGGGAAACTGCATGAATCATCCACCTACTGCATTGATTCCTCAACCTAATTAACACGATGAGCTAAACTGGCCAATATTAACACTGCCAATCAGACAGATTTATATTAAAAATGACCAAAACTGCCAATACTGGTGACACGCCGATATTACCGTGCTTCCCTTCCACCATTAGTCCGACAACACATGGAAGCACTTTAACATGTGGTTAGCTTCCAGTGTCAGACCGAGTCAATAGTTTCACCATGATGAATATTGTTCATAAATCTTAGCCATGTGGTCAACAACCCACACATCAACCAAACCAAACTTCTCCTGCAGGAAATTACGAGAGGAAATGTCATTTGGGTCTTATTTCAAGTTACCATGGTAGCGCCAAAACCCTCCTGAGCCGCGCTGCCGTCCACATGTTACTCTTGACGTCCATACGTGCCGACACATGAATCACGAGGATCGAGAACGGTGAATCGCAAGAGTCGTTCAAGCCGTCAAACGTGCGCAAGTGATGACTGTCTTGAGTACATTGTCCAAAGGTTTCCACCATTTAAGAAAATGCCAAGATTCTGAGGTGGAATAGCGCCGCTGAGCTGATTCCACACAAGCCTTTAATTATGTGGTAGTGCAGCTGGTGATATTAGATTCATATCAGATGGGAGCTCATCAGCAGAATCGAGCCAGCTGCTGCACGAGAGAGAGAGAGAGAGAGAGAGATGGAGAGACATGTCACACTCACTCTGATAAAAAGACAAAAGAAATCTGGGGACACACACAGAAATCTACAGAAATAGTGATGTTCTCCTGTCCCAACAAGTGATCCATTCTTAACCAGAATACACACCATGCACTTACACCCCCCCACCCCCCCACCCCCCCCCCACCACACACACACACATTGAGGACTCCTTGGGAAATCATGGTTATTAATTATCAAGCCAAGGCGATAAATAAATAATGCAGAGTGGAGTAGCGGCAGTAAACTGTGAGTGGTTAGAATGCCAGATTGTGCAAAAGCACAGCGGTGGCGGCAGTAGGTCAGTAATTAATGAAATCAAAGAGCTGCTCTAATGAGAGAGCACTTCCCTTTCTGATGATGATGATTCTCCCCCCCCACACACACACACACACGGTAAACAAGGACTCCATAGGACGGGAGGAAAAAGCAGGCGAGTACACACTATGAGTTTATTCTTAAATATATCAGATGTGCAAATACAGAACTATGCAAACACATCTCGCAAATACCAGCAAACAAACAGTGACAGGGATAGTTTACTCACAAACACACACACACACACACACACACACACACACACACACACACACACACACACACACACACACACACACACTAACAAAATCTTTCCAGTCCAGCGGGAGGGTGCGTTTGGCTTATATGCTCCTCATTTGTACCACTGGCTGCTAAACGCCACAACCTCGTCTCTCCTCACCCGTCCCACCAACCATTCTTCCATTTCATTTCTCCACAGCCAATTTGTTAATTTGCTTATCGCCTGGCAGATAATAGAACAGAATTAATCTCCTAATTCCCCCCTCCCCTTTATTTTTTTTTTAACAGACCAATTCTACTGTTTATGTAAATGGACAGAAAAGCTAGAGCGGTTCTGTGGTGCGGGCTGGCTGACTGGAGGATTTAATTATCAGGACTAATTACTTGTTTTGCTCTAACTGTTAACCACAGGGCTGCCACTATACTTGCCTGGGTGCCAATGCCCGAGGCTGCCGCTGGTTCCACTGGAGAGCAGAGTGGCGAGACAACACCGCTGGAAACGAGGATGTCTGTTCTCCTCTTGCCATTTGAAATTATCAGTTTGTTCTTGGTCAACAAGAGCAGCAGGATGTTATTTGGTTTGCCTGAACAGGAGACTTGTGAAAAAAAAAATGCTAATAACTGAAATATGTTGGATAATATTTCTACAAATTCTGATGGAAAACACTCATAATCTTACATGATTGCACTAATCCACTGTCATTCACTAATTCATCCACCATTACGCTACTTTTTGCTGCAATGACTCAAAAGCCAACACATATCAAACACTTGTGACACGCACACGCAAGCTCAAGTAATTCCAGTTTGTATCAGCATGCGTGTGCTCATTTACACGTGCGTGGAAGTGTTTTTGTGTTGCAATCCTGCCAACATCCTCGGAGCAGACATGTAGTGAGCAAGAGGAGCAACATGTTTGGTGATAAAGATCTGCAGATGGGGTCTCGGGTAATTATAGTGCATCAACATGACAACTCTGCTCTCACCAAATCACGCACACTAATACACACACTTACAGTAAAGCCTTAAAAATAGCCGTTCCTGAATTAACTCCACCTACTGCAGTAAGGCGAAAGAGGTTGGTCTATATTAAAAGATGCCAAGGTTGTTTTATTGCGGGATAGTGAAATCAAAATAAATTAAGAAAAATGCGCAAATATTGTGTTTACAATTTGCTGAAGGTTTTTGTTGCCTTTTTTAAACATCTTTTTTTTTAAGTAATCTTGATTCTTTTAGTTCTTTCGACACAGATTTTATTATCGCCTTAATCTGTTATGCATTCTTTCATAATATATGAAATTTCTCTTAGTAAAGTGACTGTGAAACGCACAAAGTCTGTATGAATCAAACTTAAAAAAAAAAAAAAAAAGACAAAACAAAAAACGGGCGGTTTCACAATGCAGAATTTTGTTTTGTTTTCACTGAACACTGATTTAGATGTGGGACGACTGATCTGAGACCACCTTTCGGTCGCGGTCCGGGCACCTTTCTGAGTGAATCCTAATGCAGCGAAGGCGCTATATGACCTTGGCCCGAGCCAACTACAGGAAGTGAACCAAAACTCTGAGCTGTCTGCTCACCGCATTTGTTCAGGTGCAAACACGCCGACAGGTCACGTGACTTGGAGAGGACCGAGCTGGAGTTCTGCTGAAACGTTTACTGGACATCTGGGGTGAAGACTTTACAGCTCCAGCGCTTCATTGTTGGCTTCTGTGAGCACATTTACAGTCCTGCTCCTTTCTCATTTGGTCAACTGGAATTTGTGAAATCCATCAAATAGACAATGAATCAAATGCATCAATTTTAACTGAAGGTCCAGTCGGGCGGGCTCTCGTTGTAAAAGCGCCCTTTAAGTCTTAATCTATAAAGTATGATTAGTTGATTGAAAAAGAAATTCAGGACTAAAGCTGTCCGTGTTCTCTCTCGCTTCTACATATTAATCACTCGCTCGCCATAAATGACCCAACACAAGCTGCGCTGTCATACCAATACAGCTTACTGCCCTGCAGTTGACTTTCTGATCCCTTAGGGTTAAAGGGGAAAGGTCAGCTGTCTTGACCTCTAAAGACCTCCCTGGCAGCGTGTATCGAACAATCACAACACCCAGCGTGCAGCCTAGAGGTCACGTCTCCAGAGTCTATCGAGGCAGAGGTTCGCATCGACGCGGCCGGGCTGAGCAGGAACCACTCAGGCCACCTGGAGCGACATGTAGGGGGGTTTGATCAAATGTATGTACACCTCATTTTACAACCAGAGAGCCTCTAGCCATTTTACAGCCTCATTTGCACATCACGGAAGATGGATCGACTCGGGCATTTTGTCACGGTGTGCTTTAGGCGTCTGGCACACGCGCACACAGGCTTTTAAAATGGATCGGAAAACCGTGCATGTAGACGTTTATGTGTATGAATTTAAAGACAAACAGCCAGCATAGTAAAAAAGACCAAAAATATAGCTAAGGTCTCATCTCTTAGCAGTTTGTGACTGCACAGGAAGTTTTTTTATCGTGTTATGTCTCAGAGATTCATTAAACAATTTGATTACTTATGTTTGTTATTGCTATTAAATTCCTGTATAATAACCTGTACGACACACACTGGATTGCACACACCATTTATAGCGCACCCATACGAGCCACTCCTGTGCTAAACTTCCGCTGCTCTGGACTCCAGAGAGCCGTTTGTAGCATGAAGGAGGTCCTTCATCTGTCATAAACAGCTTATGCCCATGTTATAGATGGCTAGAGCGGAAAGACTGAAGGGGGGTTGAATATAGAGAAGGGGGGAACTGAGGGGTGGGTGTTAGGATGACAGAGGGATGAGATGATGAGGGCAGAGCAGGGTCATAATTCCATGACTGCCGGGGCCCGTCAGAGCAGAGTAGCGTGGCACATGGCATCGCTAATGAAATCTGTGCATTCACTTTCCTGGCAATGCGGACTGGGAGGGACGGGATGGGGCGGAAAAAGCAGGAGAGCGATAAAAGCAGAACAAAAATACATGAAAAGAGGAGTATAGGGGGGAAAAGTAAGGAAAAATAATAATGGTAGATTGATGAGAAAAAAAAAGAACAAAGATAAGGAGTCATGCATAGAATGAGTGATGGAGGAAAAGAAAGGGGGGGAGAAAGAGGAAGCCTCATCTCCAGATTTGAATTTAGGGCCCATCTCTCATGGAGCCCCTATAAATGGGACGAGGAACAAACACCAGGCAATTTCGCTGCAACACCAAACACAATGCCTGATTGAGGGCAAATTAAAATGCAAATGCAACACTTCCATTTTTCCTGATTTCACCTGCGAGATAAGCAAAGGACCTCTGTTCCTTTCATAAAGTGTAGGGGTGTGTGTGTGTGTGTGCTTAAGGGTGTGTGCGCGAGAGAGAGTGGCGGTGTGTGTTTATGCAGAATTGTGTATATTTGTTTGTCAAGTTTGAAATGAGAGGAGACAGGAGGGAGACTGGAGGTGAGGTTGTATAAACAGATTAGATTCGGTATTGTCCTCTCCCAGCTGCATTTCAATCGTCATCCCGGCTGGCGTTCCTACTGCCCTTGTCAGGCAGACTTGGACAGGCTTCAACCTAATGAGCATTACTAAGGAAGATAGCAACATTTCTTTTAACAGGATATCATAAAATTAATCCAACAAAAAGAAAAATCTAATCAGAGCGGAATTATTTGACAAGCAACTTCTATTTCGGCAAGTCTGGATCATGTTGGAACACTGGTTTTGACACGGTTAATAGTTCTAACAGAGCCTGGTTCAACATTTTCCAAGCAGTCGCTTCGCCATATGAATTCAAAGCTTTCCAAGTCACGGGTCACAAACGTTCAACTGCTGTGGTCACATGGTCTGAGTGAGCAGAAGGTTTGTGGCAGCAGCCAAGTGAAGGGCAAATGTTGACTACAAAGTGCTGCCCAGCGACCAGCGGTCACACTGTTTGAATCATGGCACAATGGCAAGAGCTATTTCCATTTATATGAAGGGGGGGGGGGGGGGGTCACAATACTAGAAATGTAGTAGTTAATTAAAATACTGCTGATTCTACATCAACCCTGATACCAAAATAAGTCACCAAGTATATGAAAGCCTTTCAAATTCAACTCTGGCTGCACACAGAGTCTGTCTCTGCGGGGGATGCGGCTCATGGTCCACCAAAGTGATGTTAGTTGGTCTACACTAAAAGATCCTGTGAGCCCGTACAAGCGTCAGGGATAACTCCCTTTACTTTGAAACAATATCTCACCCGAAAAGTGCATTTTACCTTTCAGGAACTCATGAAAAGTGGTCTGTTTTTTTCCCTCCTGCATCACTTCTTTGTGACTGTAGAATGAGCCAACCAGATCTAAGAAAAACAAAACCGGCCAAAAACACCCAATACAAAAAATCAAATCAAATAAATTGTCCTGTATAATCCGCATATCCTTTGTTACTGCTTCAGTCTTTATCAGTTTGAAGAAAAAAAACAACAACCCATGTAAAAGCAAATGAACATAGAAGAGTGAAGGACCTAAACAGATGCTCCAGCTGGTCCCACTCATTTGTGGCAGCGCTGACTTCTCATTACCTCTTCGTGACTTCTAGAGTCACAAAGAAGAGCTGCACGTTAGAAATGTTCTTTGTGAGTTCAAGACACTCATTTGTGAGTAATTGAGAGGCAAAAGACATTTTTTGGGGTGAAGTTTTGCCTTAAGCGCTTTTCAAATAATTGACAGTAACTTGCCTTGAGGAAATGCAGCATTTCTTAGCCTAATGGAAAAGCCTAGAAAGTTTTAAACTGTATACATACAGGTCTGTAAGAGTGAGTGCCAGTCTTTCAGACCACAGTAGAAACTGCAGTAGAGAGAAATCTCTGCTGTGTTGCTCTGCTTGAGTTTCAGGGTCAAACACACAGTCTTTGTAGGCTGTAATACTTCGCAAACCCAGCTGTATTCATAGTCGTGGCCCGTAAAGCCACAAGCAAACCTGCTGCACCTGCAAGTGCTATTTACCACGTTGGTAATATCCAGTCACTTAAGCGCCTCAAGTATTTCAGTACTCAAGAAAAATAAGTAATGTTACTTTTTTCTTAAGAAGCATTAGGGAGATGTGTTCGCTTTGCCTGGAGAGGAGCAAGAGAAAGGGACGTATAGAGATGTAGGCTGACACAGAGGAAATAAAGAGGGTAAACAGAATGAGAGCAGAAACGATGACAGACAGAACGAAGAAGAACATCCTCCTCTCCCCTAAGTAACTCATTGCTAACCAAGCTGAATTTTTCATCAGTTTCCATTCTCGGGGGCTGGTTGGCTAAAAGCAAGCTTTACCCATGCCCTCATGCTGTGCAAGTGTGTGGAGAAATCTCTATGCATGTCACAAGTGTAATGTAATTAAGGACGTGTGGATTTAGAGTGTTGAAAAAGGAAATGGTAATATATTCATGAATGACTTTGATCCCCGGGTTTTTCCAAGATCACGGCTACTTCTTAGTCCCAGGGCATACTCGGTTAGAAACTATGAGAGCAAATGAAATAAAAGAAGGGACAGCAGACAACTAAAGCGAGTAACATTAAAAACTAATAGAAACCTTAAAGGGGTGAAATGTTTCGGGAAGTTGTTTTTGAGGTGGTTTTTACAAGTTTAATGTTAGAAACTAAAGTGTTCCCAGATCATTTTGAGTTCGTGCCACACTAGGCCACACTAGGCCACACAGATGACACAGAGGTCGGGTTTCCATCGATAAATATTGTCATAAGTTTTTGCCTTCTTCAAAAAAAATAAATAAGAGAAAATGGGAGTTAAAAAAATCCATTTCAAATGAGCTGTGATTGCTACAACCACCGTGCGCAGCCATGCACTTACCGCCTTCTCCTGAAGGCATTACATAGCCCACTTTATTCCCCCAAAATCAGTTGATGGAAACACAACTTATGAGTATTTCCTTTTATTAAGACATTTTGCTGACATTTAGATGGAAAACACATTAACCGATGGCAGAAACATGGCCTCCCACTGCACTTAGTAGGACCTTCAATATGCTGCCTTCACTGAACCGCACGCAGCTGGTACAGTATAAGGTTGCCCCAGTGTTGGATTTTAGATGGCGCGCTGGCGTATGCGACCTTGATTCAACACCGTGAGATCATCGATGTGGTTTTCAAAACAGCCTAAAACATTAGTCACTCTTTAAAAAGCAGTACGATGACTACAGCGTTTGGACCGCACCTTGGTCCTATAATTTAGCTGTTAATGGCGTCGTCTCCAAAAAAATTTAAACAAAAAATGGTGCCACCTTGAACTAGCCATCGAGGAATGATGGCTAGTTTTTCTTCCCGGTTTGTTTTCCCACTAGTGGTAGAAAGGATCAAGCGATGTAGGCTGGCTGGTGATAATGCTGTAGCTTTTTCTTCACAACGCTGCTGTTTCCTTGTGAGCTGCCTACACTTAAGTCACTTGTGCTTCCTATTGTTGTGAGAAAGTAGGATCTAAAAAGGCTCCTCTGGTTACAAGTTCCTATGTTGTTGTTTTTTTTTGGGGGGGGGGGGGGTGGCTCCTCCATCAGTCTGAACAAGTTCCTCCTATCCAAAAGTGTCTGCAGGAAAGCTGATGGTCTAATTCCCTCAATGTGACTCCGTGCAATGAAGAATTGTGACAAGAAAATCAGGAGGTAACTTGGGCAAATACATGTCACTGAACTTGATGTCCTACAGGTGGAAAAAAACTCTGGCTTCTGTCCTGCCATGTGTTGATTGGTGACTTTTGGCTCGATAAAATGGCAGTTAATTGACTCAAGTCTTGTGTGGTCCAGTCTGACTCAGACTTCTGAGTGGTGCCGCCACTCTGCGTCTTTATCAACATCCCCCGAAGCCCCAGCGCCGCACAAATAATACACACACAGCACACAAACACATTAACTTCAGTATACAAACAATCAAACCCCATAGAAAGGGTTGCTAGACAGCCCAAAGTATTGGCTTCAGTATTGAATGCAGAGCCAGAATTAAAGTCTGACTGTTGAAGACAAATTCTATGGCATGGAAAACAATTACATTCCACTAACTGGTAACCAATTTGCATTCACATGTAAATCTTCACAATCCGGGCCAATGAATAGGCTTCATTGGGCGCTTTAGTGGCATTTAGTGATTTAGTGGCAGCCTCCTTCAAATGACCTTCCAGCAAAGTCCATTATTTTACGCCCTCTAAACACACACACACACACACACACACACACACACACACACACACACACACACACACACACACACACACACACACTCAAGTCTTCAAAGACGCAGGTAATTCACCATTAACTCAAGCCACTCAATCCCTGAAACACTGCCAAGTTCAATTGTGTGAGTGAGTTAGACGGAGTACAAGAATGTGCAAGAGAATAAGAGGAGGGAGGGAGAGACAGATGGAAAGAGCAATTGAGAGAATGACAGAGTTGGTGAGGAGAAGACGGAGAGGGAGGACGGCACTTTATTCTACCACTTCCCTCACAGAAGCATCCCTTCCTATATATGCCCTTGAGAGAGTCACCTCGGTCCCATGAGCCTGTCAACTCCAGCATCTCTCTCACAAACACACACATACACACGCTGAAATACACAAAGGCAAAGTTAAAAATGGCTTGTCGAACGCTCAAATGCAAATGCAAGTGCGAATTTCCCAGAAAGCAACAGCAAGTCCACAAACAAGAACATGATGCAAGAGAAAATGGCCACATCGCTTATCACTCTCATAATAACCTTCGGTAACCCTATTAAAATCAATTCATCCATGGAAGGTGTACCTAACACACACGCACATAGAGGAACAGAGCACCAACCACATACTGCAAATGTATTAAATGTGAGGGCAAACCAATTACAGCACATGAACCAATTGTACCCACACACACACACACACACACACACACACACACCACCATAAACTCAATCCTTCTCAGAGCAAATATAATAGCCATAGATAGCGTTTAGCTACAAGCTGCACCGAGAAGGAGACACTACAATAAAAATGTGTAATCATTTCAGAGCTTAAGATGCAGTGGAAAAGAATTGCTTTTTCAAAATTTAACCACAAACACACTTTTTTCCCCCCTCTCTTTTACTTCAACACAACCAAACTGAAATGGCGGCAGTGTTTGCTTATGGCGATCATCCGTGTGTGTTTGAGACAATAATTAATGCAGCATGTGTTAATAATGTGGTTTTTTTCAAGGAGAATTTCATTTGAAAAAAAAAATTAAATTGGAGGAAAAAAAGTGTTTATGCTGGCATGTATGAATCAGCTGCAGTTGAGGAGGAAAGTCAGTTTTGTTTCATGTCACTGATGGTCAGACTAAAATTAAAAATGGAGCTCATTGTTTTGGATTTACAACTGGCACTTTCACTGTATAGCTGAATTTATTTGATTTGATTAACCACTGCATATAAAACTGTAAGTTTCCATTAATTATGCTGAGGCAAGCCAACACATCCTGCTCAACTAGACAGGGGGAGCGCCAAGAATAAGCATGTTGCCCCGCATGTGGCTGTGGATTCAGATATCGTGGAAACAGCATATGACCTTACAGACAAATGACTATTAAAGTTACATTGTACCGTGCATAAAAGCACATCTCCACTTGAATAATCATGCTGTTGGTGTCCATCTATTGTGCTCACTGGGTGAGTAAATATCCAATTGTTAGCTGACACAGTCAAGAGGTCAAAAGGTCAGTGTCTCCGAGGCGATGGGGACCAGTCTGTCTTCTTTATGAGGTTTATCCAGCATGAGCTTGCTCAGGTCAGCATATCCTCCTGTATTTTAAATTTGTAAAATGTGTTTCTTGTCCATTTTCAGAGCCAGACAAGCAGATAAACTACAAGCTTCTATAAACAAGCTTCTGTCCTCTCTGCTTACACTTCAGAGATGTAGATCCTCACAGGACAGTTGGCTGCTGGTTAGCTTAGCTGCTGTGAAAGCTGGTGAAGGGACAGTACAGAAATCTCAAAACCAATCAAACACACTTCTCCAAAATGGTCTTTATCTGCATTAACAGACTGAGAGCTGTGCTTAGCATTGGCTGTGAAATAACTTTTGAAAATGACATGCTATTATTTTATCAGATACATAATTGGAACTACTTCGACTGTCTCAGCCTCCTGCCCTGTTTTGCTCTCTAAGCTTCGAAAAACCTGCAGTTCTTTCTCTCCGACTACATTCCAGTGCAAGTAAAGAAGGATCAGGGCCTTTGTTAGTCTGGAAGTGATCCTCCTCATCTTCCCTTACAAAGTCGGCCATGATTGGTTGTGGCAGTCACTCCTGTATTTGTCAACAATTGTTTGGGTTCGTTGAGTTAATTTACAATGGGGCTTTTTAGGTGCTGCATCAAATCACTTTGTTCAGTCCGGAAAGTAGTTCCTGGCCTGTATCTGACTCTAATCTTCTCTTCTGCACCACTGCTAGCATTCATTGCAGCTAAACTAAATAGCAGTCAACACTCCGGTGAGAACCTGTAGCTGTGTAATGCACACAGGGAAGAAAGAAGGATCTCCACGTGCTTCTCTGAACTTAAAAATGATGGAAAATGAGCACAATTCTCAAAAAGTTGACATGTTCCTTTCAAGAGTCCATTAAATTAGCCACAGCCACTAAATTCTGGAAATGAGGCTCGCTTGAGCTTCAGGGATTTGACTCGAGTCACCGAATCTTCTTTGGCTAATGGTGAACACCTGCAGTGATTTAGTCCTATTTGTTGCGTGGTCTAATTTGCAGAATGGCTGCAGTCTTTTCTGCTGGAGTCAGGCATCAAGGGCAGGGAGTCAGGTGTACAGAGATGATGTTTCCCTAGCCTAAATTCTCAAAAGAGATCAGAGGATGTCCCAGTTAGAATGGGGGCTGATTTATGGTGCCAGAGTGGATTAGTCTTCTGGCTGAGACACACAGTTTGAACTCTCAACATTTGGAACAGTCGTTTCGGTTTTTTTTGTTTTTTTTCCCCCCTCTGCTTGTGTGGCACTATTTGATGGCTGTTGGTGGTGAATGTTTATTTGTGTATTTTCCTACGAAACGAAACCTCTGTATCACACTAGTTCTGTTAGTGGTGCAGCAATTTTTTTTAAACTAAATCTGAAGATTACCCGATGAAGAATATTTTCTTCCACTTACAAACAAAAGAGTTGAACAGCAGTTAAATTAAACTTCATGTATCAACCAACTGCAGGCACAGCAGGCTACAGGAGGTAAGGAGGTGCCTCTCACCCGCTGAGAGCGACTCAAGACTTGCTGCTGCATTTTGAATAAAGTCTCCCTGTAAACAAGGATGAGAGTAACAGCACTCCATACAAGACAAAATAAGTGTATCCATCACAGGCTCAAGATTTATGACAAAAAGACATTTGGATTTGGATTTGGGAAAGACCCATGGAGCAGGACAGGTGAGGACAACTATGTTAATGCTTGTTCAGGCAGAGATGATAATAATGCTCATCATCCTGAGATGCGGAAGTGCAGCTGAGATTTTCCCTCCCAAAATTCCCTCCCAGCTTTTCTCCAACGTGTCCACATCGGCATACGTATGAATCCACGGGAGATGTAACCACATCTTAATCCTCCTTTTGCAATTTTCAATCCGTCAATAAATCTCTTTAAAAACATATTAATCCTCGCAATAGCGTCCTCCATTGCCAAGTTTTGTCAAGGACTTGCCCGGCACATCGAGATGTATCGGCGAGTCTCACAGTAGGAAGGAATGCTTTAAGTTTTCATCCTGCTCTGTTGACAGAACAACACCAGGGACTCTGATTAAATGTCTGATGGACCAAAGGAAGATCAGAGAATGTGTCCAGTGAATAGTTTTGACTGACGGCTGGCAGGTAACTCGATAGCCTCCTGTCCAGCTGTTGCAGTGGCTGCTTAGTTGCCAGATTAGCTGACTAAATGGCTTGTTGTCCAGCCAGCTGGTGATCCGACAAACTGACTAACTGACTGACTGTCTGGCTAGCAAACTAATTGCCTTGTAAACAGGAAAGCAACATTTATAGCTGAGAAACAACAGGAGCACATTTCACCAAGTCATCCTGCACTGATGACACTGATTGCAATCATACCCAGGCACACAAGAAAAAAAACACACACACGTGCGCACACACACACACACACACACACACACACAGACACGCAAAAAACAAGCATGACAAGTAGCCAAGAACACGAGCACATGCAGGCAAACACACAGTACATTCACATGACAACAGAACTCACATGTTCGAGGCTGTTTTGCCCTCTGACACGTGCAACAGGTTGATGCACGGTGGTTGAACAGGGTCGTGGTTATGTAAAGGTCGTGGTCCGGAATTTACTGTGAGTTGTGCCAAAATATTAGCAAATGAAAGGTTATTTTTGGTAGTACTATGAAGCAATGTACTTAAAAGTGAACGTGCGGTTAGTTTGACCTTTTCGTGAGGGTGCACGTGATTTTTGAGGAAGTGCTTGTGCAAGAGATTTTCTTAAAACTTCAAGATGCTTGGTGTGTTTTCTTGGGTTCAAAAGAAAACTCCACGGGGTTCCTTGAACATTTAAAGAACACGCATACTTTACCACGGTTCTGCATACACTTATTTCACTTTATTTCTACCAATTACAGCCTTACAAACTAAAGCAGATCAAGTTCCATCCTGCTACGTTAACCTTCCTTGTCACTCAGCACACTGCATCCTCTGCTGCCTCCCACTCTCACTCCTGCCCTTACCTCCTGATAAACTGAGAGGAGCAGGCACCATGCTGGTGTGTTAACCTGCCTCGCCCACTCACCCTATTACATTCTTTGCCATCTACACTGCTCACACCGACACACTCGCACTCTCTCACCCTCTGCCCAGTGACTAACACCCTTTCATTATGGATAGTCTTCACCGCAGGGGGTAACCACTTCAAAGACACCCTGCTTTCCTCTTCCGTGTCTGTGCTGAGAGGGTGCAGGTGGCGGGTGTGATGAGGTGTATGGGAGAGAAGAACTGGGGGTCGGGTTGGGTATTGTAAAAGTGACTGAGCCGGAGCCACGCGATTTATGTATTTATTCATCACCAAGGAAGACGGGTATTAAAAGGTCGGGCAATTTTCCAGGTCACTGGCCAAACCCACACGGTGAAGAGGCGGGAGGAGGGGGGTGAAGAGGACAAGAGAGTAGAGACAAGAGAGATAAAGAGAGAGAGTGGCTAAGATGGCAAGCTGGTAAAGGCGATATTGGCAGTCAGACACACATCAGTGCATTCACACTACACCTGTGTGTGTGTGTGTGTGTGCGCGTGTGTGTGTGTAGAGCCAGGTTTGCCCAAGTACGGCTGCGTGTCAGTGCCTATCTGCGGTTAGAGTATGCATTCACATCTGTCTGCTGTGGTTAATGAGTTTGAAAGGTCAAACGCCTCTCCAAAAGATTAATGGGGTTTCCCAAGCACGAGGGTAATGGTTTACGAGGCCCAGCCGGACACATTTCCTACATGACGGTCATTACCACCAGCGAGCAGAGACAGAAGGAAGGATCACAAGCAAAGACAAGGACAACATAAAACTACTGGGCAGGAGCATCGGGTAAAAAAACGGCGTGCGTCAGTGCAGTTGATACCCAACATAAATCATTGTTAATACATTTCATTTCAGCTTTCGGATAACATATCTTGCTGGCCATTCTACTGTATCTCTGATTTAAAGTGGACAGATTACGGCTGAGAAAAGATTTAAGACATAATCATCTTCTATTGATCATCTATAGGTTTAACAAACTGTTGTGTTGGTCTAGTCAGTCTGCGTGTGTGTGGCCATCCTTCATCCTCTTAACTGCTCTCTGTTTATCGCTGACATGTGCCCTGCTGTCTTCAGATACGCTTCCAGTTTAAAAATGTCAAAACTTGACAATCAGTGAGAGTGAAACGTTTTGATGTAGTGACATTTGACATTTCTAACGCTTTTTGATTAAATTCTGGTCATATTTGGCTTCCAAAGCCCAACATTTGAATGCTAAGTAAAAGCTACTGCTAATTAAGGCTGAATAATTAATAAATTGATTTTTCTTGAAACTGCAAATTGCTGAAATTCAATATTTGTTCAATGCACATTCTAAATCATTCTTTTTAGTAGTTCAGGGCAATTACGTTTTAGTCATGTGTTTAGTAATGGCGGATTGTGCACTAATTCATCACATTCTAAATGCACAAATGTTGCATAACACACACGTGCTTTAGAAGAATGAAACTCATCTTCAGTTCCTATATTAGAGCCTAAATGTGAGAGCTGACTGGACAAGCATGATGTGCATTTAATCATGTGCAAAGAGGTAAAGCTGCAAAGTGTAAAAAGATGTGCCTACATAAACCTTTCTGACATAAGATGCAGTCTTTTTCTCCATCTCTAGCGCGTGCGCTCACACACACACACACACACACACACACACACACACACACACACACACACACACACACCCCGACACACGCACTTAATTGCAAGTTCTCTGAACATGTGTCATCAATCCAGACAAGGCAGAAGAGGATCAGCGGACACGAAAAGCACATTAAGAGGTGGCTCTAACAGGCCGGCCAGCCTGAGCCTGAGCCAGCGAAGCAGGCGTTGACACACGAGAGCAAAGATGAAGATGGGAGGTTAATGGCAGGGGGAGGACTGCAGTACAGCTTGAGAGTTGTTTGGGGTCTACAAGTATGCCTCATATGTGTTTGGGGCTGTTGTTGGTAACATGTACATTAATCCATGCCTGCAAGCAGATGCCGACTTTAAAATATGTATACTGTATAGACAGCTTGGAACACAGACGCACTCTTGTCAGCTCGTATAACCGTTACATAACTGGATCTGGACTACGGGACCATGTTGTGCCTCAGCTGCAGCCCAAAGGCTTAAAGCATGATGGATGACCTTGTGCACTCCCCAACATCTCCCCGGGACTGAAATAAACACAATGAATCAGAACCTTTTTAAAGTTGTAGTTTGATAAACAACATTACACGATACATAAATATCTCTAATTAATCCATCAACATAAAGTTGGTAATAAAGTCAAATGTGTCAAAAAGACAAACGTATATGAATTTACCAAAATACTGTTGAAACATTAACCATCTACACACTTTGCCCTTTGCAGGAGGTTCAAAAATAATCAGACTTAAGACAGATTAACTGGGACAACATTTGCAACTGGGAAGATGAGGGCAACATAGTGGGGATGAAAGTGGGACTCTTTACTTTGGGGCCCCCGCTGGGTGGGGGCCCACGAGATGTGTAAGAGACACAGATCAAGACAGGAGGCGTCCCATAGAGACTGGTTTGTCTATAAGACCAAGAAATGATGATTAGCTATGAGTGAGGACAACGTAGAAGTTACTTAAACTTGCATGTTTTCTAATGGCCACCAGGGGGCGACTTCTGTGGGTCAGAATGTACAATTGGCCAATAAGTATGTGAGGAAAAATAATAGACTCGTTCCAAGTACATTCATGGTTTAAAACTTTGGTTTCAAGTCCTATTTAATGCAGCATCATTTGTAAATAAGGGTTCTATTTAAATTAAGAATAGGAAATAAAGCAAGGTAGGTTTTGAAGGCGTGGCTACATTCTGATTGACATGTGGTTACCATGGCGGTATACACATATGGAAGTCCCAGACACCCCTCGCCTCTTCTCCAGCTGCAAAATGCCGTGCTGATGCTCGACAGAACACAGTACTGAAGGCTCCAAAAACAAATAGCTGCTGTCACACTCATCTCATCCGGTGAAATTTGCTTTGAGACTTTCAGGGGAAGTCAAATGAAGACATTTGAAAAAGTGATCAAACCAAGTGGGATATGAAGAGCAAATTTTACAAACAGCTTCACAATGTTCCCGCAGTTTTCAGATGCATTAATCAGATTCTAAGAGAACCTAGCAAGTAGCTCCTTTAACTCTGGCAAGAACGAGTCAAGATGGCGAGAACAAAGCCTTATAAGCTTGAAGTCCCGCTTGACAAAATAAATATATTTTCATGTTTTTCATGCTAAACCCTAAAGGGGAGGGTGATTTTGTTTTCACCATTTGAAAACAAGGAAATTAAATGAAATGCTGGAAGTGTGAGGGTGGTAGACCGACTGTTGTCAGTTCAATTCCCCACATGCCCACCCACATCAAGCCTTGCATTAATGCAGTTAGTGTTTACTCTCAATGCAAAACAGTTTCAGCAGACATTTCTGCCAAGAGCACACACACAGCTGCACACAAATACACACCAATGACATTTATCAACTTCAGACACCCCAGGACTGAAAAGCCTGCCAACAAATACCCCTCTAATCCATTAGTATCCTAACAAAAGCAGAAAAAGATGAAAAATGTGGCATTCTTATACAAATCAGGATGAAATACTCTCAAACGCTAGAGTGGGTGGTGGGAGACAGTTTCTGTAATATTTATTAGAGTTTTTGCATATAACCTTTGAATAACCTTTAGAAAACATGCCCTTGAGATGTTTACATAAAGCTCCGGCACGAAAGCACACGTGTATTTGCTACAGCACCTCACTGAAGTTTCATCACGGATTTTTAACAATTTTTCATCTGCAAATTTGCTCTCAGTCACCGGAGCCTTTATCACACAGGGTGACCCAGGACTTCCCAGAAGGAGGTTCACTTTTTAGTGGGACGTACACCATCACCATGGTAACTTATGCTCCAGATAGGAGATCACGATTCTTTTCCTGTTGGCTGCAATTATATTTAAAGACATTTCATTGTGCTATAGGCTTATGTATGATGATTGAAGCCAAATACAGAGACTGATTAAAGAATTAAAGCTTTGTCCTTATAAGATTTGCTGGGAAGCCTGCATAGCAGTTTAAATGAGGTTTTCATGTTTACTCTTCTCGTGGGCCCAAAACTGTTCAACTCCTCCGGGGCTGCAGTTAAAAGAACAGTGCTAATAATCATGTAGACATCGGAATACTTCTAGCCAACTTCTTCATCTAATGGAATACATGATAGTGATTATAATCAGATTAACTGGCATTCACACAGTGCACATCTTGTTTAATCTTCTCTTCCTGGCTTTGGCTTCTGTAAATTCAAAAGTTAATGCGCAATAAGCCAGACTTTTATATTATATCATATTTTAAGAATTCTCAGCAAAAGTCCAAAAGTTGGAAAATGTTGTGTTTGTCACGGACATGAAAACAAACCTGTGTCTTTTCCAGATGAAACCAGTTCCAAAAGATCACGGAATCTCAATTTCTCACCAAATTCTAAATTTTGCCAGTTCTTGCAACTTCATCGCAAAACAAAACAAAAAAAGAAAAATCAACCCCCCCCCCCTCAAAAAAAAATGTTGCAACTGAAGAAAAGCTACCAAAACAAAAACAAAAAAAATCAAGCAACCACAAAAATCAGAAACAATACCTCTGTGGAATCCTGGAGGGGGGTTGACTAACAACCAGGTCTTGTTCCGTTGGTGACCTTGTGCCATCACTTGAAAAAAACCTGTGACTAAACTTAGAAAACCTGCTTTAAACTGACATTTCAGTTGATAACCACTTCTGTGACATCACTCTTAAGCCTGGTTTATGCTTCTGGGTCGCGTCGATGGCAGACCCCTACGCGGACCCTACGCCTTAGCCTGTCGTGCACCTCCAAAATATCCGACTACGCGTCGACGCGTAGTGACGTGAACGTCAAGGACTGTGATTGGTCCGCTCAGAGAAGGCTGCCGAAAGCATGAAGAGGTGGAAGAACCTCCGCGACAAATATGTGCGTCTCCGGAAGAAAATGGCCTCAAGAAGTCATTTTTCTCATGTTCAAAGTTTACAGTTTGATTCATGAAAGCAAACAGTCGTTCAAAGAAAAGCACTGGACTTTCTGTTGTAAATAGTTTGGTTTCGGAATCCGACAAGAGCCTCCCGAAACCATACAGACACAGCCACACCCCCTTGCGGCTTGGCGGTGAATTGCAGAGCAACGCGTTCCCTCGACGCAGAACTTCGAATGCTCAATGACGGCATATGCCGTCGCCGCGACGCAGAAGCATAAACCAGGCTTTAGACTCAATGGAGCCACTTTACTCGCAGTTATCCTGGAATAGTTGAGCTCGGTGTGTGAATTAGGCCCCTGGACATCTGTGTTGCACATTATATACAAGCTTTATGGACAGAGGAGGGAGTGGAGGCCTGACTCCCTGGTTAAATTGATTCATACACATTAAAGTCAATGAACACATTAATGACTGGGGTTATATTTTCTTGATAATAGAAACTCTGTCAAGTCCTGGTGTGGGCAATTCCAGGAGGCCACTTTCAGTGTTGGCTGTCAGTCAAACTTGGAGGCAAGCATTTGAATTATTCAGATCTATCGGAAAGTCATATAGGAGACTTGTACAGCTTCCTCTGATATACTGTATGTCCTGAGAAGGTGAATTCAGATTTTCCTTGAACTCTAAAGTTGCAGGGATGCGTCTCAGTAGGCTTTAAAGAAAGAAAAAAAAAAGTAAGGCAGTCAATGAATTAAAGGTTAAGGTTCAGAAAACTGCTTTCACACATTCCACATCACACATGGCTATCAGCGGTCACATCCATGCACACGGCAGCGTGAGAGATGTTTCAGCTCAGATTCACCTGTAAAATGGACTTCTGTATATGCTGGCAACCACACAAAGCCCTAATCTGCACTTAGATTTACCTCGCAATTTCCTGCCAATCCAAGCAGAATAGTCCTGACGCTCTTAGACCCGTCCTCATCGCGAACACACAAAAAAAAATCAGGTCCCACTGTTGGGATCCGATCGTCACACACACTCTCTCTTTTACACTAAACTCATCAGTCTATCCGCTTTGGTCAATGTGCTGCAGTGAAGAGAGGCGAGTAAATAAGGATGTGGCTGAGCTGCTGCATCGACTCGTTACTGGAACGCTTTGATTACACGTAACATACGAGAGTCATGAAAGGAAGCGGAGGTGGCGGCTTACAATTCTCTCTCCCCCTCATTAAGAACACACCGGTCCCGTATTGATATCGGCCAATACAGACTCGAATAGCCAAAGCATTCAATTCAGTTTAATGTTCTTGTCCGTTTGTGCTCCTTAAATCAACAGAGGCTCAATAGAAGTCGAAGCTACAGTTTAATTGCAAGAAATGTTGAACAATTTTTTGGACAAATTGCTGGTACAAGTTTCCTCTCATGCACTGTTTCACACTTTTACTCTAAGAATCTCCTCTGCCCTTGACCTGTCACGCCTTTTACTCCTCTCAACTGTTTTTTAATGCATTTTTTGTTGTTGTTGTTGGGGAAGGGGGATGAGTTTTGTCTCCCTCCTCCCTCTGCACCTGTGCTGTTACCCTTCCTCTCGTCCCTGAGGCAACAACAACAGAACGTCGCTGTGCTGGGCCTGTCATCATCACAAATCGCTCTGACCTTTCATCCTCACAGAGGTCACAGTCATCTGATCCAACACACACACACACACACACACACACACACACACACACACACACAGGTCCAACACTGCAGCCAAAGATGGACCAACAGGATTCATTTCAGGTTTTTTGTTTTTTTTCATTTGCTGGTTTGGACGAGCAGGTCAGAAATCTCCATTTTATCTTTTCCCGTTATGTTTTTTTTTTTTCTTCTAAAGCGCACCCAATCAGTACCGCGCATGTAAGATAAGACACAAGCGTGATGGGTCCGTCCTTCGCTACCTGCGTCATCACCTCCAGGGAACAAAGATGACTTATCTGAGCATGAATTTTCTGATTTCTGGTTACTTGGTGGCGGCAGAAACGAGGCGTGAGCACAAGACCGACATTTTTACACACACATTAGCGAACAGTTGCTTTTGGTGTCTTCACACCCGATTTGTTTGGTTCAGACCTTCGTACTTTGCAGCTCAACACGAAGGCCACACAGGCTGACTAGTCAACCTTTCGGTCCAGCATTTAAAAAAATAAAAAAAGACTTTTTGGATGCTTTTGGACCAATTAGAGAGGAAAGCCTTAATTGAGATAAATTTATCTCTTCATAAATTTTTCTCTATTCAGAGGGAAAAATTGTCAAAAGTTAAAAGTGTGTTCAGACTAAATTCAAAGCAAACTGTATGAGGTGCTTGAGCGCAAAACTGAAAACAAATGAAGTTTACTGGAAACTAGCGCTGCAGTGAAGCGACTCCACATCGACAAGTAGTGGAACAAATAAAATAAGAAATCAATTTGCAAGGAACAGTGTGTGAGACCCCAGAAATACAAGTGTTGACATGTGTACGGACAGACTATGTATGTACATTACAAGGTAAAATGATGCAGAGCCCGAGTTGTCAGGGAGAAATTAGTCAAGGAACAATATTCTTTTTTCCAAAGGTGTTAAAAAATAATGAGTTATGAATTAATTTTGCTAAAGTTGAAAATCTTTTAGCTTTTGTCCATCACGTGGTTCACCTAAGAATATCCCCAAAGGTGATTTAATCCCAAACTATGCCTGCCCCGGTGTCACAAAGCATCATGTTGGAAAATGAGAAGATGAAATTGCACATGACGTGATGGATTTGGGTTAAACACCAGTTTAATAAGGTTACAGGTAAACAACAGTTGGAGGGGATGTCAGAAATGCAGCGCTGGTAAGTCACTCAAACCATCCTGACACAACAAGCAATCAAGTAGAATTACTACGGCTGCACAAACCTGAGGAACCCAAAGGTTACACTGCAGTTTCTGAGGCACCCCGACCCTCTCCCTCTACGCTTCTGCTGCTTGCTGTCTTGCGCCCTCTCTCCCTCTCAGCCTGCTGCAGAATGGCTGGATGGAAGGGAGGGTAGCGAGGGGGATGGGGGGGTTAAATGAGATCCCGATGAGATGCCAAGGTGTGTTAGCGGTGAGGTGTGGGGAATGAGAAAAGCGGCCTGAAGGAAGGGGAGTGGCTAGATTAACTGTGTGAGGTGCCGCTAATGTGGGGATGGTGGACACCCGGCTATGCCTGTGCTGAGCCCCACCAACCCCCACCCACCCCCCGGTTGTATTACTGTTTGCTAAGTCACCTCGAGATGCATAGCGCAGGGGGGGGGGGGGGGGGTGTAGGGGAGGAAAATGAAGAGGATGACATATAGATGGAACAGTGAGATGAACAAAACACAGGAGGAGAAGAGGCGGTTACAAACGGATAAGCAACAAACACAAAAGGGCATGTAAAAAAAGCGAATAAGACATTTGAAAAGGATTCCGAAGGGCACAACAGGAGACAAAGAAGATGCTCGAAGATCCCCGTGCCTACTGTAATAAAAGAGGCTGTTACAAATGATTCTGCTGAGAAAAACATCTACTTTCTCTGCTGGAGTGGAGTTTTTTTCACAGTCAGGTAAATTAATTTAATATAATAGCAATTATAATGAAAAACGGGGGAAAAAAATTCTGAGCAGTGTTGTCTTATCTCCCGAATCCTTATGAACAGCAAGAAGAACTGCTGCCAATACAAGCACATTGCTTCACTGTAATTAATCGCTGTCACAACATCAATTAAACAAAAGCTAGCATCCAAACACGGCTCTCCAGCATTCCAGGGAACCATATCAACCTGGCAACCGGTCTGAGAGCCAGCCTCCCACCGCCCAAGAGGAAATCTGCTGGTGGAGATGCAGGACAGGACAAATGTGTGTGTTTAAGTGTTCTTCTGAGCATGTGTGTATACACAAGGGATTCCTTCAGAAATCAGCTTTTCAAGCATGCGTGCACGCAAGCGGATGTATTTCAGCAGAGTGATTGCATGCAAATGTAACATGTATGTGTCAAGAGAATGAGTCTGTTTGATCCCGAGTTGCGTGAATGCCAGTCGTGCAATCATGTGTTCCAATAATGTTTTGAGTGTGTGTGTGTGTGTGTGTGTGTGTGTGTGTCGAATGTGCTGTTTCTACTGAAGTTGAGTGTGTGTTTATACACATGCATGCGTGTGTATCCAGAATCCACTCAGCTATGCTTTGCCAATAAAGTCCCTCTTTAGAAAGAGCCGGGGGGTCTGAAGCCATTATGTTCCTTTCCACATCACAATCTCTGAACTGATTAGGATCACTTCCCTGGCTTCACCTGCACTAGCCACACACACACATACACACACACACTTGTGTGTAGAACTTTCAACTGCTTCAAATCATACTAAACCAACGGATCATCTTGGCGAACTTATAAGCGCAAAAAAGTATTCAACTGTGCAGTTACCTGCAACCTGCCAGGCTGCGGTAAACTGATGGACTACAGCAGTATGGGCTACCTCCTCATCTCCCTCACACTCACACACACACACACACACGCTCACACTTCAGTGCATTTGCACAGGGCCAATTAAGCAAGCAGATCCAAATCCCACAGCAGGATTAAATCTTGATAAATCACTCAGAACACCGCTCTCCTGCATTCCACTTTGGAACGCAAAGAGAGGAACTGGCACAACTGCTGCTGCACTGTGAAAGATTTCAAACAAACGGATGGTGAGGTTGAAAAACGGCGGAGGGTTCAAGATGCGGAATGTGTCGGCCTGGGAGCAATCAACCAGCACCAGCGGCCGTTAAGAGAAGCCGATAATAAGACAAAGGGACCAGTTGCTCTAACACGCTGTAACAAAAGCCTACACCGCACGGACACCGAGCATTCAATCTGTGTGAGTGTGTGTGTGTGTGTGTGTGTGTGTGGGGGGGGGGGGGGGGGTCTTGAAACAGAATAGTTGCCTGAACGCCACTGATTTTGCGTCTTTTTGTGTTTGTGTGTAAAACGTATAAGCGACCTCAGTTTAACAACGTCACATTGAGTTCATAACATCCAGAGCTGGAGTGATCAAATTAAACTGCTTTTTTTTTTTTAATAAGCTACTTTTTATGTGGCTTATTTGTTAATTTGATGCGAACGAAACACTTTCAAACTCATGTTCGTTCGCGTTTTATTTGATAAAAATATTTATAGGTGGCATAAGCACACACGCGTAACGCTCATCTTTTGGAGACGAATCTCTCCACAGTAAGGATTTCTTTAATCAAAGTCTACTTTACTATCGAATCCTATTATCTTGGTCCGTTTGGACTCAACTTGTGTTCCTGTCCTGCGGTAATTGGAGCGCCTGCACCTGCTTCTCATAACCGGACAAACGCCAAACTCTCTCCGCCGCGGACATCTGTCTCAGAGCCATTCCGACTGCTGGAGAAACTGATGCATCAAACAAACACACACGCGCACACACACACGCGCGCGCGCACGTTTCCACATACCTTCTTCTGCGTGACAGTCTTCCAAAAGATTCAGCATTAATATCCAAAGCAGCGAAATCAGCGTTTTACGGAGATCCATGTTTGTCTGGCCAGTTCCGCGGGGCTCTTGTCATCTCTCTCCAGCCTGCGCGCAACGCACCGCAGCAGAGACGCACTCCCGGTTGGATGGAGCAGAAGCTGTCTGGGAAAATAGTGTAGGATTGTGGGAGCCACACGGTCTATTTGATATCTCGGGGGAGGGCTTTGTCCAGGAGATTGACACGGAGCGGGCGCAATGAAAGAAGGTCTGGGGGAGAGTACCGGAGTTCCGACCTATCAGACCTGCATCGTGAAATCTCTGCGCCAGGTGTTTCCACTCGTCCAGCCCGCAGTCCTGCTCTCCTACAGTCGCAGATCTGCACCTTTTACAAGGAGCACAAGCGGTTCCGGGATGTGTTGGAGTTGCGCTCCACCTGCATTAAGAGCCACGGACGCTCCTCAAAAATAGATTTGTTCTGATTGCACTCTGAATTCATGAGCCCGACAAGTCTTTTAGGACCGGAAATGACTCTAGATACCAAATACTGTTTTGTATTTCAAATTATGTCAGATATTATCAATGACAGGAAATGTTTCCATCATCGAGACTCTTGAATTTCAGAATTTCTTCATTGTAATTGGTCAATATTATTCAGACTGTTAAACCATTACATGACGCTGTTCGTCTTCGGCACACAAGAGAAGCACTAAAATGAATCATTAGAACAATAATTAGGCTATTTTTCTTCGATATAAAACCTATTCTATTAATGTAAAGAAAAGTCACAGCCCCTCTTTGTTCTGCAGGGAGGCTGACACATTTACTTGCCATCACGTACTTTATTAAATGAAACAAGACTGTAATGAACTCAAATGCAAATCTGAAGTTACGGTACCTCGAAGTGCATGTTTATTCATTCAAACACCTTTTTTAATCACTTAAAAAAATAACCCTTATATCGTCATCCTGAACTTAATCAAATAGACACAAGCATAAAAAACAATTTCTTCCTCAAATAACTAATGACTGAACGCCACTTAAATTGAAGAGAAATGTTCATATTATTCTCCACCGAGCAAATATTATCGAGCTTTTCTTCTGGGCCTGTTTGCTGCGTTAGAGTCGGCAGACTGAGATGATTTGAGACACAGAAAATGCTGTTTCAAGTGTTTGCATCATTGTAACTCAGGCTAGACTTCTGAGTCTGTCTCTCACCGTCATAGCTTCATGCTCACAGAAAGTGCACACACAAACATATACAACTTTGCCCCCCCCCCATACACACACACACACACACACACACACACACACACAAAATTGATCACACTCGCAGTTTAGCTTGGAAAGCAATACAGTTTAATACTGATTGACAAGTGAGATACCATTGTTGCAGGCAGAAAACCAGCAGTGTGATCACAGGTTGAATCTTCAATCAATAAAAGCCTTTTCTAGCTGCTGAAAGGAGACGGTTGTTGTTGTTGTTGTTCCAAAAAACAAAACGAAAAAACAAAAACAAAAACCCAACACTCACTTTGTCCATCTTAAAGAAAAATCTCCATTATTCTTTTGCAAATTCCTTCTGTGATTGTGTGCAAAAGTGATCGAGAACTCACGATAGCACTCGATACACAAAAAGTTCATTTAATTCAACCCAGAATTATTCATAAATATATGATTATTCTTTTGTTTTAAGAATAATGAGGTTAAATGGTTCTGCAAATTACAAGATATCCGTCCTCAAATCATTTCGAGCACATTCATCAGCCCGTTAATCGCATTAAAGTGCACTTTTTAAACGTAGGCGGTGTTGCATAATGAATAAAACTGGACTACAGAGTTCAGTTCTAATTTATTTTCTGCTTTTGAACACTTCAAAGCTTCAAGCTGAAACTTCCTCAAAAAACATAAACCGGTCAAAGAACTGCTTGAATGCTATCGAGGCTGCTCTCGCCAGCCTCAGCTATTTAGCTACTTTTCCAACTTTAATGACGTGCTAATGAAAAGGCTCGTCAGCACACCTAATTTTCCCCTTAAGCAAGCCGTGCAACTACCGGACATAAAACAGCTCTGTAATAAATGCTATAAGTAGTTTTAATGCCGTACACGAAAACGTCAGCCCCCTTCCTCCATCCAATGACACTGTCTCACAGATCGTGCCTCCCCCCCCCCACATCTCCTTTGCTCCATGACCAATGGTCAGACTCATTATCAGGGTTGTCACACAGCCCCCACCTCCATGCATCCCTTTTCACTCTACTAACACGCACGCAAGAGCAGATTATGGGCCATCAGCCTGACTGATCCTCCCCAGCAGGGGGGCTGGTGGCCTTCGTTCTGGGAGCTGATGAACATGATCATCTGTCCTCCTCTGTGGTCGTTACTCACCGAGAAGAGAGGCCAACAGGGCCACTTATTCATACGCACGCACGCACGCACGCACACACAGACACACACACACACACACACACACACACACACACACGCCTCTTCTCTGCTCTCTATTTTATGTCACTCTGGGTCAGACTGGGACTAAATTCAGACCTGGAACTTCACGCCTGGCCTGCTGCCCTAATTAGTCAAATAATTATCTTGCTTTATTTTCTAGTTTTGCTTTCATCCATGTATCGATCTGTTCTCTAAAACCTGCAATGAGAGAAACTACTTGTGTGTATCATCTTAGTCCTCAAATCATTTTAATCCTCAGCTCCTATGAAAGACTGAGTCCTGCTCCTAATCTCCCCCTAAGAGTCGTCCCAGCGGAGCAGCCAGCTGACACATCTTCAGGTGCCTAATCATGTAGTAATAACCTGTCTCAGATGTCTGTAAGCAAATATGAGAACATGATCAAGTACACTGGAATCCCTGACAGCCTGCAGTCCTCCTATGATCGCTCCTGATTTTGAGAGCCGTGTCAGAATTTGGCACCGGCCTAAGAACCATGAGCAGAGAGCCCAGAATGAGGGCAATGACAGCAGCAAGATGGCCTAAGACAGGCTAGCGCTCCTCAGGCCAGCTACGCCAGGTAGTTTTTATTGAGGAAGTAAGGCAACAACTGGAATTTCAAAGGGCTTTATCTATTCCAAACAAGGAGGGGATGGTCATGCTGGGTGTGCAACCCTGGAGGACCCACCCACTGCCCTATCCTGGCTCTGATTGGCTCATACTTGCTGCCTCTATGGAGTGAGATGGATCAGAGTCAGAGCCATGAGGAGGAAGAGAGGGTCACTTTTGGCAGTGGATTTTGAGAGGATACTACAGTTTTGTTATGTTTTTCTTGCATACCTCCTGACAAATATTGCATACCTTGGGGCAACATGTACTCCAGGTAGGGAATCACCAGTCTAAGACCTCCATCTTACAGAAGTTTGTGGATGACCTGTTTGAGACACGTTGTCTGGATGATAAACACACACAACCCTGACCCACATGATCACACACTTGGAAGAGCAACTACGCTCCCCTGCCTCTCACTGATTATGATCAAGAACTTCCAGTTCGTGTTTGACATCCAGCTCCATTCCCGATGACATCACCGGCGCAAGACAACAGCACCCAATATCCAGGAGGGTTTGGCTCCTTTATATAATATAAAAGAAGTATGTGCTGCTTTACAGTCTATGGTGCCAAACAATCAAGCTTCATTTTAGTTTTTTCATTCCAGTCCTTTTTTTTTCACCGATCCACTGCTTTGTTGTTTCAGATGGGCTTTTTCAGGGTCCAGTGAACTGTGGCTGGCAGGTGGTGGCCTTGCACCGCACTGGTGGCCCGGTCCATCTGGCGTTTGCCAGAATTGCCATTACAAGCCTGCACCACTTCCACTCTCGTGGTCAGCTGCATTTCTTTGGTGTTATTACACCTCCGGGGGTGACATCTGCAGGATGGAGGCATCATATTTTTGTGACGTGCGTCATCCGTATAAACCGTTTGACATTAATGCCAAATCTCTGGAGCAGCTCGGTGGAATTTTGAAAAATTCGGCTCAGATATCCGCAGAGACTCAGAAATGAGCTGAAAAGATGGCGATGGTCAAAGATCAAAGGTCACCATCAGCTCACGTGAAAACAATACATCTAGAACAGCTTGAGGGAGTTTTCCTTGCACAAACGTCCACTGGGACTCAAGGATGACCTGAAAAAGTTTGGAGGTCAAAGGTTCAATCACGATGCAGAATTTTTCAAAATTGTCTTCATGATACCTCATTCATCAAATCAGTTCCTAATGATGTCATGACCGCATTGGCATTCAGGGTGCCGCCATCTTCCCTTTTTTTTTTTCTGCAATCAGAGTCGGGGGGTGAGGGAGGGGTGTTGGGAATGAGGGGGAGCTGGGTCACAGTGGTAGCGACATTTAAAAGGAAGCCGGGGAGTAAAATGTAAATTCCAACCTGGTAGCGTAGAGAAGTGATCATTGAGGGAGTGAATGAATAAACAGAGAGATAAATATTAAACGTACAAGTAGCTCAGTTCTGCAGGTTCATTATGCCGGAAAGCTAGGCTGATGCACTCCCTGCTGGGGAGCCTGCTTGTGGTAATACAGGTGTGTAACGTACACACGCTCCCCTCCACTAAAGTGTTCATAGTGTTAATAATCAGTGTTACATGACCAGTTCTTTTATAAAAAATAATTAGAATTCATTCTTAAATTGGCTTTACTCTCCATCTTTTTTTTTTTTTTTTGGGGACCCCATGGTCGCTCTCCTCCTTCTGAATAATGTCACAGTAATCTTTTGACCCCCTTTGGGATTTAAGAGAAATGTAGAGAAGGGCTCTGGTGGGAAGTGCAGAGGAGAGGAAATGAGGCAATGGAGGGAGATGTTGGAGGGGGAGCGGGTGTTTGATAACAGTGTGGTACAAGTCCCAGATGTATTGTACCATAACGGTGCAATTCCCAAAACGGGACCCTGTAAACGCTGCCAAGTGAAAAGGTGTTAATGTGTCTTTGAAAGAGATATACACCTACACATATACAGTGCACATACACACAAGGGCGTGTGGCGTTGACACACACACACAGATAGATCCCCTTGCCCACATGCACCGTGGTGGTGACAATAATAGATACAGAGTGTTTTAAATGGACACAAGGGAGCAGGCGTCATTCTTTGCTTTATTCAGCTGGGTGTGCAGAGAATTGTGGTTCCCTTTATGAGAGGGCTTGCTGCAAGGCGTTAATCACACCAATATTTCATAATAAAATCTGATTACAGATATGCTGGAACAATATCACTGGACGGATTGTTTTTATTACCTTCATTAGAATTTATTTAATAGCCTGTTTGTGCGGATTTATTGCAACACTTCTCCTTTTTTTTGGTGAATTCAAATGAGATAATGACCTTTACGTGTGATTTGATGATAAATCAGACTTTAAATAATTGTCAGAGACAACCCATTTACTGTGAAACGGATAAAGGAGGGGTTTGAAGTTGTTCAAGAGTTTACCAGGAAGCTGTGGAGAAACTTTTTTGTTTATCTTGACCTTATACGAGAAACAGGTCACACTAATGTCCGGGCAGTACATCCTGATAAAATGGTTAAAGGGCCCACGGGACGATGACTGTCATTGCTAAATGAGTCCTTGTGCTGCAGTTAGTTCTGGGTACAAGAGTTTGGGTCACACACAAAGTCTGCAAGTCACGTCCAAGTATGACATCATCTGGATATCAGTGTAAACATCTTTTAAATATCAGCGTGAAAACCAAAAGCGAGTGCTCGGTGTCTCTCCAGAAGCACCAAAATACATAATCACTTACAATATCTTCAAGTTGCTGGCATGAAATATAATTATTTCATTAAAAAAACCACATCGAATCAAGAACTTGAAGTACATTGTAGCAGTTTAATCAACTATGCTGAGTGCTACTGCGAGTTTCTCACCATCTCGGGACAATCTCTTAACACTTACATGAAAAAGAAACGCCGTTAGTACTCTTAAACACACATATATGGAATTTTTGACGTGTGTCCAGCATGGAGATGGACAACGTTAGAAAAATAAAACGCATCAAATGTCACATGTTCTGTTTTGCTCCTGCTAACTGAGCTGGTGGTAGTTTGAGACATGTTACTCTGTTATATTAATATAAACTTAAAGGCAGTGAAAGTATTCAAAAAGCCCTCAAATATTCGCTTACGATTAGATTGATGGTTTTATTGCTTAACAAAACCACACACATTTCCCTCTGTTCACTTTAAAAGGATTTGCTTGTTCACCTGAAATGAAATACTTCAATGTTGCCGACAGAACTTAACATGAACAGCTCACTTTTCTAGATTTTGCTCCCGAACAGACATCTGATGCACACCTTTTTTCACCCATTTTGTTCATTTCATGGGGTCAAGAAATCTGAATATCTACATCAGATGAAGTAAAACCACAAGTACAAGTACAAAACCAAATATATATTGAATGTAAGTGTGTATGCATATATATTTAAAAAAAAAGCAAAGATGGGAGAAATGTAAAAGGGCATAAAGCGAAAGAAAAGAGTAAAAAGGAGGACAGAGTAAAGGCAGGGCCAAGCCGACTGTTAAGTAGCCATGTGGCAGTTTGCAGATAAGGCAAATGACTGAGTAATCAGCTGAATACGCCGTGATCTACTGCTCGCCAACATTCCCGGATATGACATCTGACCGGCAGCCTCATTTCTCAACCACAGCATGCCAGTTCCAAGGCGGCTCGCACGGCAGGAATTGAATCCGATATCATTTTTCCAAAGGGTTTTTATTCCAGTCGCCACCAGCTACTGCACCCGTATTTTTAAATATCAACACAGATAGTACGAACCTATCGTGACTTCAGATAAAGTTCAATTACACAGTTTACACAGTGCATAAGGAACAGTGTGTGTCTGTTCCTCTTTAGCAGGCTGATCCTTTCATATTTAAATGTGTGTATGTGTGTGTGTGTGTGTGTGTGCGCGTGTGTGTGGTAGTTCAGGGCGGTTTATCAGACTCCAAATACACTCAGGTGATGGGAGATTAGGGAACGCCACTGTTTCCAATCTTTCGAGCCGACTTCAGACAGCCTGGAAAATAGAACGACTGTGTACCTTTGCTTTTTCTTTACCTCTATTTTGTCTCTCTTAACCATCATTTTCCTCCATCCTCTTCTCCTCCTTCCACGTCACCTTCCTCCTTTTACTCTTGCTAGAGGAGGTTCGTCTCTCACTCCCTTATTTAAGAAAGAGACGATAACGTCCAGTAAGTTCTAGCAGATTGAAAACCTAAACAATTTAGATAGATCACATCATAACCTGAGCAGAACCGAAGATTATATTATGATAAAGCTTACAGAGAGAAAATTGCAACAAGTTTTATCATTAGTGTAAATTAAGGGGTGAGCTATGTTAAAAAAAGCATCCCTACAGCATCTATCACCATAGCCCAATACAGCTGAGGGGATTAAGAAGAGAGAAGCAAGTATTAAAATTGTCAAAAATTTAATTTTGTTCTTAACAACCACAGAGATCCCAGCAGCCGTTACCCATACTGTAGGACCTTTTTTTTGGGTTCCTTCTCCCCATGAAGAAAAGAGAAAAGAGTGAAGGGCAGGAAATGATCAATTGAGTCGAGGGAAATAGAGAAAAGAAGGAACTAGTGGACTGAAAGTGAAAAATGTTTTGGTTTGTCAGCTCGATGTCTCCGGAGATACCGAAGGGAATTCAGCATGAGAGACAAATCATATGGCCGTGGTTTCTTCTTTCTTCCTTTGTGTGCGCGTGTGTGTGTGTGTCTACCAACAAATAAGCACATAAAGAAAGCATGTATTTACCCAACAATTCTGCGCACCAGAAAACTCTGCATGAGCACATGAGCACCATGCCATAGATGCTTGATCACATTCGTAAATGCAAAAATTTCAAAGAACCGTGCTTCAGCTGGGTTTACTCCAGGTTACGTACCGATACACAGCCACCGTGCTGTGCTTTGGTGGGCTCGTGCACCTCAGCGACCTCGAGAACTCTCCAGGAGGCTCCTGGCAGGAATGCCCATGTAGGTCAGGTCAAAGGGTAGAGGTTAGATAAAGCGCATCCACTGGTTCTCCAGGATGGGAGTTGCATGGGCACAGGGCCAGGACAGCCCAGCCTAGGAGGAAACAAACTGTTATGGAAACAGCCTTAAAGGAAACAAATGCTGCTGTGGATGCAGATATCGCTTGCCAAAAACAGACAGGAGTGAAGATACTTACTTTCTGCCTTAAACGCCTGTAGAAATAAAGACAGACACGGTGGTGAGCAGGAGTCAGTCTGTCTAAGCTCCGAGCATTAGCACGGAGGAAGTAGTTTTATTGGCACACCCGGAAGTTAGCATCGCCATTGGTTTTATTAGCCAGCAGGATTTGTACATTGGGTTATGGATTATCGCCAAAATTAAGCCCAGTTGCAAACAAAACTGTGTGACAAAATTTTCACAAATGAACATAGCTTTAAAAAGCTAACGTTCTGCTCCGTAAAAACGATGTCATGACAACGTTTGACGACGTTTAAAAGTCGGCGACAACCTCTTCTGTCACAATTGACCACTTGCTAGCAGATGACTCTTTTACGAAACATAAAAAGCTTCAAAATTTGTTAATGTCAAATTTACTGACATATTTCATATTGTCCAACACAACTTTAAAATATATCTCTCTTTCAGGCTTGAATGGCCATTAAAAACAACAACAACAACAACAAAACACAGACTTTTGGACCAGGCAACTAAAACAACATTACTACTTTCTAGGATTTAGGATTCATTCCCACATCGTTCTACTGAACTAGAGACTTTTTGTATATTTAAACTTAATGAGAAAAAGAAAAGGATCTAAATGAGACTCCATGTCATTTTGAACTGGCAGCTACATTTGTTTTGCAAGTGACACTTCATCATAGCTCGGAGTTGATTCAGCCTCACAAGACAAGTACAAACCGTGTTTGACACATCTGGCACACTGTGTAATTAAGCAGCCACCTGATGCAGGGAGCGCGGTGGATGAGTTAGATTACAAATTCTCAAATCAGAGATCGTCTAATAATACCTCCACGCCGTCAACTAAGACATGCGTGTCTTTGTTCTCTGTAGTCATAGAGACATGTACAAAATCTGTCTCTTCACCCTCCCACTGCTTCACTAATCAGCATCAGTAGGCACACATGCACTCACAGATACACTTCACACGTCTATTGATTGAATTGTAATTTTCCCCCCCTATCTCTGTGTTTAAATAGTAAATATTTTCAATCTGTTATACATATTAAAAAAATGAATCTAAAAAGTACAACCTGCGAAAGGAAAGGCATTTACTGAACGACTGATGGAAGAAATATTGAACGAGATTTGACCGGCGAGGCTTTCGAATCACATAAGGCCTGGTGGTTCATTTCAGGAGAAAGACAGGCCCCCGTTGGGGTCCGATAGTGGCTGGATTGTTGGCAGAATCAGGTTCCTCTGGGGCCACCTGATATACACAGAGAGAAATATGCAGGAGGAGAGAAAACAGGTCTATGGCCAGGGTCAAACGGTTTTCATCACCCCTGTTTACGCCTCGGGCCTGGATGATGAGGACTTCAAATTGCAGAAAGATTGGCTTTTACCAAAAAAAAATAAATAAAAAAAATGAATATGAATATAATGGTTGAGGGGGCTGGCAATAACATCTGCCAAGAGAACCACTTACAGTACATACCAGTCTCATATCAATACACCGTGATGGATTGGATTGCAGGGAAAAAAAACAAAAAAAGAAACTAGAAGCTCAGCAGATGGCAGATCTTGTCTTTCTGGACACCAGAGTCAGATAACATTCATCGCCTCAGAAGCTTTGCCAATGATCAGTATACTCAACTTCCCTTTGTTTGTTTTCTGTCGGACAAAGGCATGGATTGTACCCGGTTACTATGACAACCTCCACTCGGGGTAAATTGTGTGATTGAGACTAATAAGTATTGGGAGTGTGGCTGCTAATAGATCAGGATGCTGTTTGTTGACAAATGTGCAATAACCACAGTCCTTTACACTGCATTTGGTGGTCACGCATAGTTACAGACGGAACCGATCCGGTAACGGTATCAGGCCATCTATGTTCCTCATACAAATTTCCATAGTTTCTCCTGGACTGTAAATGCACCACAGCATGGTTTGGAATTTTTGTTTGTTTGTTTGTTTTCTCAGCAGCGTAAATAGACAGTCTACAGCGTAAGAGTGTAGCATTAGCAGTTAGCTGACTCGACAGGTCCTTATTTGGGAGTTGTTTTATTCTTTAAACCCTGACAAGCAGTATAGCAACTTGTTAGGAGTGTAAAGTGACTGTTCTGAGGGGTGAAACTAATGTACCTTTTGTTTTTTTTTAGTCGTTTCAATTTCAAATGTTCTGTTTAATTCCCTAAAGTTGCTGCTGCTACAGCAACCCTACTCTCATCATCCTGAATGTGAGCATTTGCTTTCTACAGTTTTGAAAATCTGGCAACTTTGTAGCTCGAAGACTAAAACTGGTATCAAACAAACAGCTTATTGAATGTCACCTATTTCCGCCCCTTAAATCTCTGCATTGTTGATCCAGGAATTTGTATGTAACCAACAAATAGGATCTGGTTTCTAAACAAGAACAGAATTGACATGCAGTGGGCGTTGTTTCTAAAAGGCTACAAGACTGTTGGCATTTCACATATTTCTATGAGTTTGTGTTGACAAACCTTCACTGGTGCATGAATCATACCTTCAAAGTCATGATGGAAACAAAGCACATAGACCACAACCTCAGAGTGGGCATCACCACAGCAGCCAAAAATGTTAGCACTTCGCAGACAAGTAGAGATTCTCGAGAAATCCTCCAGACTCTACTAACTGCTACTCTCCGCTCGGTCTAACTTCAAAAACCAAAAGACAACTAACAAAGAACCTCAATGGAGTTACTTCGGTAAATGGCTGCGTGTACATCATCTTTTGTCCTGCCTGTCAATGCCTAAAAGGACGCCGTTGAGTCATGAGGCATCACTGTGTGTTGACATTATCCTAGAACGTCCAAACATGCACAGCCACTTGAAGCCTGGCTTTATTTACAAGTGTAAGATTTAAAGGTGTGTCAACATCCTTCATATCCGCTCTAGAATGACGGTGCTCCATTTTGCAGGGACAACAGCGCTATTTGCATAATTGATTACACCTCCGGCTTACGGAGCAGGGCACAAACAGAAGAGGAGAGCAAACAGCCCGACTATGACATTTGTTCTAGTGAGAGGAAAAGGAGCTGTCGGAGAGATTAGCAAAGCGTGATGTTAGGTGAGCAGGCCTAAAGATGAAGAGCTAAACATATGCAAATTCAAAGCAGAATATTCATGCCTTCCTGTTGGGGTCCCTCTCTCAGGGATTTCTCCAGGCACGAGAATGAAAAATTGTTCTTCAAACTTGGTCTGAACTTTCCGTACCCTCCGTGAGCATTAAATATGTAATGCATGGAGCCACAATTGGGCGTATGGTCAAAGATAAATCGCTTTTCGATTTTTGATGTTGCGTAAGATATGAAATTTTTGGCAATTAGTTGAACTAAGTGTTTTCTCACTGGAAACTTCATCAAGTTGCAGAGGAGTAAACACTGGCGCATGTAAACTTGATTGCAGTCTATTTACAGCAGGATTTCATCAGTTTTGAGCCATTATGTTTAAATCTGTTACTTTAAACTGTAGCTGAGTCTTAAACGTACGTATTGCGCTGTTTGTTTGTTTGTTTTTTTCACAATTTGGGAAACTCACCTGCTGCAAAGTGCATCTATGAAGCCAAATCTGTTATTTTCTCCATCTTCCCCCATCTTAATCATTATTTGGTGAATAGCAATTTTATTTTTAGTCATAAACTGGTTGAAAGTGCTGATTCCTGTATGATAGAAGATTTCAGCATTACTAATCAGACAACGCAAGAAGCCCGCTTTAATTTCTCCAAGTCAAAATTAATGCAAGGACACATTTATTTTGCTTGTAAATTCATGAAGAATAATGATCGTCTTGGTGGAGGAACCCAACAGTCTATGGACAGTTGAAATAGCGCCAAGTCTTCAGTGCGTTCAAGTCACAGGGAGTTAACTCAGCAGTGCAGATAATAATTGAAGGCACGGTTGTTTAAGATAATTGTAGGATTAAAATAAGATTTGCTTCGCTTTAACTCACCGCTTCTTCAAATCTGTGTAAATGCGTTTTTGTTTTTTTTTCTCCAACTTGAATTAATTGCCAGTGAGTGATGTTGATAGTGCTGTAAAAGCCATTCACGTCGATTCTCTCTTTGTCTGTCTGACAGTTATAGGCGACCAAGTCTGGATTTAGATAAGTGATGTCTCTGACCGGACAGTAAATCAGACATTAAACTTGCTGCATTTGGATTTTCACACACGCCCCTTTGAGCGTTTAACTCAGTAAGAGGCTCTGGATTTCCACTCTTTCTCAAATTGTAATGATATTGATTCAAGCGATTTAGCTTTCTTCTATTATTCATATATTTTTATACCTCTACATGTTCTACAATAGTTTCGGACAAAGATTTTGGGAAGATCTATCACAGTTTTCATCTGCTGTTGCTGTTGCTGTTGCTGTGTGCGTAACATGCGAGGTCAGCGTTGGAGCCAAAACTAGATTTATCAAAATGCAAAAAAAAAAAACAACAACAACAAAAAAAAACTACTAAACTAAAAAGTGCATTAAAAACACTTCCAGCAAAAGACACTGTGAAAGAAAAGAGCTATTTATTGTATTTTTTTAAAGTAAGTTAACTGTAAATTGCTGAGAAATTCATCAGCAATTTTAGCGGCAGCAGTGGTCTTTTTTCCCCCCCCTCAACCGCACACAGCTGTGAATCTTTGAGAAAGATGAAAAAAAAAGAAAAAAGAAAAGGAATGAAAAGAGAGCAACTTTTTGTTACCTGCTGCTACTGGAAAATAGTTAACGGTGAAGAAATTGACCAAAGAAAAGCACAAAGCCAAAAGAAGCACGGAGGAGAATTGAATACAGGAGATTACAGCTTGAGCTGCTCTGATTTCCCTCAATCACTTCCAACCACTCAGTGCCTGACCTGCTTTCTGTCAACTATAAAAGATTTCTCTCTCTCGCTCCCTCTCAGCTGTCATTGATGTCATCTCAGCTCTGACATGCGCCGGTGACCCAGATCCACCCTGTCTCTGCGTCACAAGGAGTACCTGAGCCTTCACCTGTCACTTCCTCGCCACGGCAGTTTATTATCTGCTCCCGGCAGTGTTTAGTCCCCGGGGTGATTCCCACGCCCGTGCAGCGCGCGGTCCCCCAGGGATCACCTGTGATGAACTTTTTCTGCTGTTTTATGGCCCTCTTCATTACCGGAATTACTCCTGTAAGTCAACTGTTCTGGCGTGGACGGATTGTGTCCCTCTCTCGTCTCGGTTCAGACCGCAGTAGCGAGGTTTTAACAGACACGTCGATCCTGCCCTCTCCTCCGGCCCGGTTCAGGCTAGAATTGATTTCAAGATTTTACTGATCACCTTTAAAGCTCTGAGTCTGGCCCCCAGCTATGAGAGGATGTGTTGATCCCATATGATCCACATGTGCAGCCTTACATCCTCCCACAGCGTCGAGCCAAGGCTTAAATGCAGTCGTGAGCGTGCCTTTGTCATCAGGGCCCCTCAAGTTCAGAATGACTTGTCTGAGTCGGTAAGAGACTTTCAAACTTTGAAACCCATTTTTACAGATTTGCTTTTTTACGTCTTCTCTTTTCGTTACTGTATCTTTAGTCTTTTTATTTCTCATTATTTTTATTGTATTTATATGCTCTGATTTGATCGTGTCTCTCTTTATTCTTATCTTATTCTTTTTATTGTTTTTACTGCGCTCATTCTTTTTATGGTCTTTTATTGCTTTTTCCTTTATGGTATTGATTTTTTATTTCACAATTCTATGTCTTTTTGCTGTTTTGTTTCTGTTTGATCTTAATCTCATATTGCTTCTGCTTGGCCTGACTGCCTCTTTCTGATGTCGACGCGACTATCCTGCTTTTGCTTTGTCTGTCGAGAGTTCTTTTTTTTCTTTTTCTTTCCTTCACGTTTGGTAACACACCCTGATAGGATTTACCCTGCCAGTGCTGACATCACACAGCCCAAACCGCACCGAGATCCCCCTTCAAACAACGTGATCAGAGCAGATGCTCCTGGAAATATCACTGTTGACACTTTATTTATATCAGTCGCTCTAATTATGCCCCCGAGAAGACACGCTCTGTAATATTCTCACACACAGACACACACAGATAAATATAAACCGCCACACGCATGCATTAACATGTATTTGTTTGTCGACACATACACAACTGTTCAGGAATCTACAAAAAAAGTACAAACACATGTATGCTTGCGTGAATACATACAGGCTGCTAGCTAAAGTACTTCATTTGCAGTCAGTAAACACGCACACATACACACACACACACACACAGACCTGCACACAGGAGAGCATGGTGTTCTTTGAGTAAAATCAGCACATTTTAGGAGAAAGTCCCCCGCTGCCTCCCCCCTCAGGACGGGCTGATGCATGTCTCTCCAGTTGTGTGTGTCACAGTCTCACTTGGACAGTTGGAGTTTCAGTTATGAACTTTCAGTTTTAGTTTCATAGTGTGTACTATCATGTTCTCTTTGGTGTGACCCCTTGTGGTAATTGCTTGGGGCGGCACAGTGGTGCAGTGGTCAGCGCTGTCACCTCACAGCAAGAAGGTTCGAGCCCCGGCTCCAGCACGGGATCTTTCTGTGTGAGTCTCCATGTTCTCCCTGTTCCTGCGTGGGTTCTCTCTGGTACTCCAGCTTCCTCCCACAGTCCAAAGACATCAAGAGAGGACGAGGCTGATTGATACTCTAAATTGACCGTAGGTGTGACTGTGAGTGTGAATGGTTGTCTGTCTCTATGTGTTGGTCCTGTGATGGACTGGAGACCCGTCCAGGGTGAACCCCGCCTCTCACCTGAAGGCTGCTGGGATAGGCTCCACCCCCCGTGACTCTAAACAGGATAAGTGGTTGACAATGGATGGATGGATGGATGGAGTCACTTGGGATTTGTGGTTTGGTTCTTGTTTTGAGATCTTTTTTTATTTTTTTGGAAATGTACTCTACTTCTGATTTTGCTTCCTGTTTTGTGTTTCCCACCCTCGTTGAGTGATCACCTGTGTCTCATTAGTTGAGTTATTGGTTCTAGTCAGTCACAGCCCTGTTCCTTCACCAATCAGCTCCTCCCACTCTTCTTCTCCCTCATTTCTTGTTGGCTGAATCATTCAGGTTCTATTTTATTTCGGCGTCTCCCATCAGCCACCGTCTCATCGTCTGTTATGTTTTGGCCTTTCTGCTTGAGTTGTCCCCCTGAGTTTCCCCTCTAAACTTCTTTAGTTCTCTCAGTTTAAATTGATAGTTTCTGTTCTTTCTCTTTTCATTTGTTTTTTTTTTTTTACAATAAATCTTAGGTTGATTAGTTCCTGCCTGCCTTTTTAGCTTGATTAGGCCATTTAATTGGACGACTGTCATTGTCCCAGCAGAGGGAAGAATCAATTTACCCACCAGAGTACGCCTGCCTACAGAGGAGATGGTGGAGGTGTGTCCCCTCACTACTTGTGGGAGTCAGACCTTCAAAGGTCAAAGACTACCAAAAAACAGACAACTCTTTAAGCTGAGTGTAAAGTTTGTCTCTTTTTCCAGAAATACCTTTAGTTTCGCCGTAGTTGTACCCGCCAGGATGATGCCTCCCCGGACTGGCCTCCCTTCCATCTCTGGGTGAAATTCTGCAGTGGATCCTGCAGAACGCCAGGCCTGTAAGGGCAGAATGAAACGTACAATATATATTCAAGAACAACCTGATTCCCATCCACATGATACAGGTTTGTCACTCTGACTTTGAGAAATTTGTCTTAATACAATTTCGATCAGGCCGTCTTGTTTATAGGTCCAGATTGAGTGGAACAGACACTGTAAATCCTATTTTTCTTATCATGTAAATGTACGATGAGTGACTGTGATGAGCTATTGTCTGTCTCTGCTCACAGAGCACAAACACCTACCCAACAGGGCACAGAGAGAAAAATTAATCTCATTTTCTAAATTTCGGTTTCGTATGGTCCCCACCAACCTTCTTACCTCGCTATCTACCACTGGTCTGCATCATAATTATGTCAATTACACACAGAAGCTGCTTGATTGTTCTAGGAAGGGTTCTACGCCACCACTCTGGGGACTCATAAGCATAAGAACTCCACTAATCATGTTTCTAATAGGGTTATGTATAAACACAGCGATTTGTACTTGATTGGCCTCATTGTTAGTGCCACTCAAATTATCGCAGCATTGTATTTCTCTGAAGCATACGACATCTCTCTGTTTTGGAGGTCGCAAATCGTGAAAAACAAAAAAAAAGGAAAACAACAAAAAAGGTGAAAGAGTCTACGTGATGAAAGATTTATTGATCATGTGTGTTTACCGTAAAACCTCCTTTAGGGGCACCCGTCACACCTATAGTTCACCTGCTTTAATCCAAATCAACTGAAGAGTCGGTCAACTTGAGGCGTTTTCCTCTTAGGTGCTGTTAGTTTAACCACAGAGGAAAATCAAACCTAATGAAAATGCGTCTCTATGAACCATTTTAGGTGGCGGGAACACATCAGCAGCATGAACTGGTTTGCTACCCACCAGTAAAGCCCAAACAAGAAGCGAGTTCCCTGTGTTTTGTGGTCAGATCTGTTTTGGCTGGCAGCAAAGAGAGTTAACACCGGCGCAAAGTCCTGTTTTCTGGACTTCTACTCATTTCCACGACCTTTTGCATATTTCCCCTTATTTTGGATGCTCTTCCACATAAAAAAAAGCAAAATATTTCTGGTTACAGGAGCTTCTGAGGCCCAAAATTGTGCAGTACATTGAATTTTGAACTACACATTTAAATATTCATATTATTCAAATATATTGATTGGACATATTCAGGATTGCATAGATTTCCCCCTAGCTGTGGAGAAGAAGTTTTTTTTTTCTGAAAAGTAGTTAATCTGAACAAAAAATAGACCACCCATGCACCCACCGAGCAGGTGTGCGTGGCCTGGAAAGTATTCACTTTATAGACTGCACACACAAACACACTCGCTGCCTGCCTCTCTATCATATTAGTCTTTCCCCCACAGGCCGAAGCATGAATCTTCATTCACACAGATATGGACAAAGACGGAGAACGGGATCAAGGTTACACAAAAACGGCGGTGAGTCAGAGCTTGTAATGTGATTTGTCATTCCCTCTGTCTCTGATGTGATTACGGGCCGAGCTTCAGCCGGCCGTGTCAGATGAGATGGTGGCCTCTGATAGGAGAAGCCAAGCAGAAACCAGGAAGTGCTTGGCCCGTCTGCAGTCTGTCGCACTGGATGCCGGAATACCAGCTCAGAGAGGATGACAAGAGAATGGCAGGGGGACTGTGGTGGTGTGTAAAACTGTGTGTATGTGAATTAAAGTGACTGGACAGCAGTCACTCTCACTTAACACACACGTACACAATGAAATTGGTTTGCATCAGATGGAATCAATGTTTTGGTGTGTGTGTGTGTGTGTGTGTGTGTGTGTGTGTGTGTGTGTGTGTGTGTGTGTGTGTCCAGTGTAGAATGAGGGTTTGAACTTTCATCCTCCCAATCCTCACATGCTTGGATGAAGGGTCTGAAGAGATGTTCTGCTTCAGTTTTTCACACCATTGGTGACATCATCTCTGTTACCGTGGGCTTCATGTGTTTTGGTGTGGGGTCTTAGTTAATTCAGAGTATGTGTGTAAGTGCTTTGCTCTAGAGGGACCGGCAGGCAGTGGCTCAGTCCACAATGTGAGGCACTTTCCCTTTTTATATTCATATTCTGATGAGGACTGAACCTGCATTCAGTGTGTGAAGTGTCCATAGATGAATTAGGAACAACGCATGCAGCATTTAACACAGATTTTCTCTCTGGACCCCAACTTTGGCCTGACTCCTCAGGCCTTGCATGAAGGCTTACCATAAACCCACCGGGGCTGAAAGCTGCCAATCCCCCCCCGGGCCCGTCTCCTGAACACACATCCTCCCTCATTTATCCTATTTTCAAAGCCAGTCGTCTCGTTTGGTGTCCAATCTCCCCTCACCCATCTCCACAACTCCATCTCCCTTTTCTCCATCCGTTTCATCTGTAAACCCTCATTATTATCAATCCTCGTTTTTTTTTGTTTTCTCTCTCACATGCTCACCCCCCCCCCCCACACCCCCATCTCTCCTCTGCCGACGTGGCTTAGGGGGTAGTTGGCAGCTGCAAGCACAGTAGATTGGATGGGAGGAGGAGGGGGCTGGTTACCGCTGGCATGTCTTTTTCCACATGGCAGAGAGAACTATGGGTAAACTGGAAAGGTAACCTGTACCCAGTGCCAGTATTCAAGGTTAGGCTGGCTCTGCATGGGTGCATCCAATTGACCCCCATCTGTTCAGCAGGGGTAAACTGACCCAATCTCAAGTGTTAGTACCTGACCGGAGGGTATGAGACACACACACAGACACACACACACGCAACCACTGCATGCAGTAATGCACGCATGCCCTCATTTCTTCCCGCACACAACCATTATCACATACTTACAGTCCACTCTCACATGAAAATCATCCCCCCTGACACAAATCTGCACAAAATCATGCCATTTCATTCCTCCCCACATTCTCACATGAATCACGCACATTCTGCTGCTCTTCCTCCTTCGCTTCATCATCACCACTTAATCCCCAAGAGCTTGGTTCATTTTCACCTCAGCATCACGCTACAACCTGTAGAACATCTTACATGCAACTATCAAGCACGTATAAACTGCTTAGTAAACGACTGCAGCAATGTTTCCTCTCACATGATGAAGCGTCTTCATTTGCAGAGATCTAATTGCATCACACACACACACACACACACACACACACACACACACACCCACAGGGATGTAAGTGGAGTGGCGGAGTCAGGTGAAAGTGGATGAATGAATAATGAATCTACTTCAATGCTATGTTTAATCCTCGCAACCCCCCTGTGAGTTGACCTCAGGAGGTAAAGGCACATATAGTGGTTCAAGCTAAATATATACCTCTGATCTTCCTCAGGCTCATTCATGCTGAGGCACTGAGGCTCTGTTTCCTCCAACACAAAGGCCTGTAGGATTCTACAAAATGAGCTGTAGAACATGCAGAGCCATACCTCCAACCATGGGAGAGTGAGCTCGCCCACATGCTCAGAAACCTCCATAGTGTCTTTGTCCAGCTAACGTGAGGCTAATATTCCAGACAGTATCTGCTGCTCTCTGTGGTAGAGAGATAACGCCTTGGCCAAACATTACAATCAACAAGCCAGAAAGGTCATTGCCACACCTAGGATAACAACTGCACAAAAATGTTTATCTCTCTCCATCAGCATGTCAGCCACCCTCACCTCCACCTCCCTCTACTTGCCTCCAGCCTCCTTCCTCAAAGACTTTTGCCCTTGCCTCCGTGAATGCACGCAGGAAGAAAAAAAAAAGATTCCCATCCCATTAAAAAATGCAGGAGAAAGAATAGAGGGGGGAAAATATTTAATCCAGCGAAACAACAGAGCAGTGGGAGGAATCCCATTCTCCACCTGTCATTCCCAGTGTTGGCAGCATAATAGCAGGCATCCCGGTGTTGGGATAAGCTGTGATAACAAATAGCTCAATCTGCTCTGTGTCTTCATCTGCTGTTCTATCGCTCTCACAAACACAAAGCCACAGAATTATGATTAATGGAAGCCTGCATCTGCTCAGGTATGAAAGATGTTCCACTCTAGTTACGTACAAGAAATACAACGGTGAGGTCATGAGTTGTTTGACTACGACGGGGGACGGAGGCAGCAGCTCCCTCCTGCACCGGATAATATCAGCTACATGTGGAAGAGGGACTCCACTGATATTCTCTGGATGTAAACAAGAGGAGAAATTGACACTTGTTGGTTTTTAGTGAAAATGGCCAGTAATGTCTTCCGTAATTTGTCTGCAATAAACATGAGAAAACTTTAAAAACCAATGGTCTTTTCAGCCCCATTACGACAGCTATAGATCCAGTTCCCGGTGTGATGCAGGCTGTTCTCCAGACTATGAGAGGCGTTAACGGTAATAAAATTCTTCTAACAAGGCTTTTTTATTGCCTTCCTACTGTTTTCATGTCATCAGAGACTCTCAGCTCACAGTCCTTCATGGCCACTGATTCAAATTCACCCTAATGAGGCAAGGAGGAGAGGGACAGGAGCGCAAGGAGGGAGGCTGGAGACCGGCCGATGCGCCAGTTGGATAAAAGGTCAAGGCTTAACAGGCTCTCAAACAGCCCATTGTGTCACTCATGAACTCATAAAGACTCATCATAAAGAACACGGCCTGTTGGCCACTTTGGTTTGATGCTTTTTAACAGATCTGAAAGAGGAATATGTCAAACAGTGAAAAGTTCAAGTTTGTTCCGTCTGTTTGTTTTAGGTTCGGACTCACGGATCAGGCTTTAGAGACTCAGGACAATCCTCGTTTTGTTTTTTGTTTGCTTTGCTAAAAGTAGGTGGATATAATTAGATGTCCCAGCTGCAGTCACTGAAAAAAACTCCTCCAAATTGGTTGCGTTTGTGGTGCAACATATTCATCAGTGAAAGGAGCCCTATTGTAATCATAAATACATGCTAATGTTGGTAAATACATAATCAAAATGCAAATATTATACAGGGAAAGGGTCACAATATGTCCCCTTTATAAACAAGCAATCTTTTTTAGGACTTGATTCATTTGTGGGTCCGGACAACTGTTACAAATGATTTATTATGTCTCCAGTTTGTTTCAGGACTCAGGACAATTGGGAGTGGGCATCATTCCCGGTAAGGCATGCCCTTGACAAAATGTAAGGGGCGGTTTGTTAGTGGCTTTTCTCAAGAAATCACCCGACTTTGTAGATCTCCACGGTCTCAAATTGCCAGACAAGGTTAGGAGAGATTTAGTGAAAATATCCACTATCCAGCAAGGGCTCTGCGAAAATGTACATTCAGATGATCTTTTTCAACTCGGGAAGGTGAGATTATAACATTTCACCATGCATCAACGTTAAGCCACATGTCAAAAACAATATCCATGAGGGGAGAGAAACTCCCGAGGACAGTTAATTCAAACCAAATGGGTTGATTTTCTGTTTAACTGGTGCTATATTAACCGAGATTTGCAGCGGGACACTGATACACATGGACACTGACCATTTGTCATCCATCAACTGGTGAGGACAGCCTGCTGTCATCGCCTCATGGGGCCCGTCAATTTCATTATTTCTCCCGCTGTCTGTCTCCCATCTCATCCTGTGTGGTGTCTTGCAGTGACCTAAATATCTTATGCAGCGTGTTGATGACTTTACATTATTGGGAGAGAGTGAAAAGTCACAGACTAATGTAGACAAGCACCAAAAATCTCTCTCTCTCTCTCTTTCTCACACACACACGCACACATAAACACATGTAATTACACTGACAATGAAAAAGTAGGACCACATTCACACTCGTGAAATTCACAATTGCTGTTATCAAATGTACACACAACCCAATACACACACAAGTATGTTTGCACACAGCGAAGTGCGGGGATGTTTGAGGGTTGAAGCAATCTCCAATGAATATTCCATCCCAGCAGCAGTGAGCAATTTTAATTATCAGCCCCTCCCAGACCCTCCGTGAGGTCTAGCCCAGGTAAATTAGGCTCAGCAAACACCCTGGCTTCAACCCCACCAAATTCAATATGATGTCAAATACAGCACAGCAGTCTCGAAGCACACACAAAGCAGGCGCGCTGTTACTCGTGGGTCCGGAAGCTCGGAGTGTTTGTATTATGTGACAGCAAGCAAGAGAGAAGAATATGGGAACAGACAGGTGGTGCGTATTGTGATGCAGATAAGCGCAAGTGTGACAACTGTCAGCAAGTCCTGTATTAGTGATGTATAACCATATGTAAGCAGGTATAGATAAGTGTTGCCATGGTAGCTCTGCTAATCTTATCACGCATCGAGCAGCACAGACCGAATCAGAGCTCAGCACAGTTTTGATCTCACCTTTAGAATCAGGTTTGCTTTCATTAAACGCATCGCTGACAAGGTTGGACTGCTCCCTCAGTTCTCTTTCACAAAAGCTCAATCAAGAGTAACTATCACTTCTTATTCCATAAGTGCACTGTGTGACAACAGCCAGCAGATTCTTTTCAAATAGAAATAAAACAGAAACTGGACAAATCTGGTAAAGTGATGGTTTCCAGGTAGTGTAATGGTCCACTGTGCTGCCTACTCACATGGGGGGGGGGGGGGGGGGGGGGCATCTGGAGACAGAAGAGGCTGCAGGTGGGTAGTCGGATGAGGGGACGAGTCCTGGCGCTTCCTCTGTCTGATCCCACTGATCTGATAGAGATCAGACAATAACTGAATTGATCAGATCAATAACACAAACAGAATAACGACACAAGATGTTGAAGGCAGAACTCAAGAGCAGGCAAGGAACCACGAGAATACAAAGACATTTTTGTCCAACGCTGCACGGAAGCACCGTTAAACCAATTAAACACAACAAAGAACAACAGAGCTTAGATAAGCCAGAAAAAGCACAAAATAAGTTATACATATCTGACAAGGTGTGTCTTTATTCTCAAAAACTTGTAGCTCTTATCTTCTTAAGTTAAAAATACTGAAAATAACAATGTCTCGCTTGAGATCACTTCTTTCCACCGACTCGTCTGGAAATCGAAAGCGAGTGGACTTGATCTTTGCGGCATGAGTTAGATTCTTAATATTTGAAGACCTCAAGACCCCATTTTTTCCACATCAGTGACAATGATAAATGTTTCAATTTTTTCATACTCTCAAAATCGTTATGCACATTAAAAAACAATAGTAAATCCATTAATTAAATTTGTATTGACTTTTGCAATGTTGGCGATGCTCCATTGAAGTTTATTGATCAAACTGAGTGCCAAGAATGAAATTTGGCATGGTTTGATGTGTGTGTGTGTGTGTGTGTGTGTGTGTGTGTGTGTGTGTGTAGCCCCGTTAAACTTTGTGGGGTGAGAAAATGATGATCTAACAGCCTATAATCCATGTTGTCATTGAAGAATCCATGTTTTATGTACATGTTTTAAGGGAGGAGAGGGATGTGCTGCTGCAGGCTACTGCAATACTACTATAGTAGCAGTAGTACTATAGTAGTACCACATCCTGCGGTACCAGCCCCTACATCCGTCTAGACTTGACCCTTTAAAGGTCTCAACTCCAACTTCCTCCTCATTACTTTCAGCTACATCAAAGTCAGTTCATTGGTAATCAGCTCAGGTAAGACGACTCCAGCACTCAAGTACACATATCTCTCTTCTTGATGTTGAATCTACCCCCCAAACCTCTCCGCCATGGAACAAAGCTGAGTGCAAACAGGCTCCTTTCACACAAATACAATCTTGACTCTCTTCTTTCTCTGTGGCTCTCGCTCTCAGGAGTGATCATAGCCCTCCTCTACCACCCGCCACCCCAACCCCCACCCCCACCCCCAGAGTGGTGCTACTACATTTAGACCTACTAATGAGCTGCTCCCTGGTTCTCTCCAGCTCTGCTACACTTCTAATCACAAGGACATCCACAGTCTGATCTGCAGAGACCTGCTAGCTTGGCAGTCGATTACCATAATCAGGACTCATAAGACAGGTATTTAATTAGCCACCCTGGAAAACATGTCAGTACACATGGGGGCCTGGAAAGTGTGGCTTGGTGAAAGATTTACCACTGTATTTAATCTTGGTACTTTTAAATGTACTTTTGAATTTACAAAAGGAAATCCATCCATCCATCCATTTTTTATGATGCTAATGCTTTAGGGTTGCGGGTGGGGGCTGGAGCCTATCCCAGCTGACATTGGGCGAGACGCAGGGGTCACCCTGGATGGGTCGCCAGTCCTTCGCAGGCCCATCAGGAGCAATTAGGGGTTCAGTATCTTGCGCAAGGACACTTCAACATGGTCGTCAGGGGATGTGAGGATCAAACCAGCAACCCTTCGGTTGCTAGACGGCCACTCTACCTCTTTACAAAGGAAATGTAGAAGTGAATTGTAGGAAGAATGGATATGAGGGTGTCCTGAATACTACTGACTGACAATCATTATTGTTTTGCAGTATACTGTTAAAATCATCATGTGATATTTCTTGTGTAGTTTCATCACTAACTGGTCCATTTGAAACTGCATATTAATTTGTATTAATGGTTCAAGAAGCTTCGACTCTCCTGGGGTCATAATCTTGTATTTTACGCTGTGTTAATATTTGTGGATGTGCATCAATCATCAGGTTATGCTGCTGATCAGTAAAAGTGAGTTGTGAGGGGTGTGTGTGTGTGTTTTGTGCTTTGCAGCTGAAAGCGTGCTGGTGGACCAAGTGAACGGCCCTATCGGGCAGAAATACAAGCTTTTAAGGACAAATTATTGTTGGTTTTTACACGGCCGTCTGCATATTACAGCATTAACCTTTTGTCAAGAGCAGGAAGGTGAAAAGTGTTACCTCCTTCTGTTCTGTCGCACGCAACCACAGCCACACGTTTAATCAAAAAACACAAAGAAATACCTTTTCACGTCTCTTTATATGTCACGGCTTTCACATATAAACACCGAGTTTCAAACTAGTTTACTGAATGGAAATTAACAAAATAAAATGGATGATGTCACAGCTCTCTCAGAAACACGGCTCTGAAACAATCCACTTGCTGTACATGAAAAGTTGTTTGATTTTTTTGTGTTTCATTTGGGTTTTCTTTAAATCGGTATATAAAATCACGTCTCATGTGACCTTTCATTGTCACGAAGAACAAAAGAGCTGTAGATGCAGATGGTGGTTGTCACACCTCGGTCTGTATGTGGGAGAGCAAACTGTGTTGTGAGTGCAGAGTGTTGTTGCATTACAGTGGATTAATACTTTGTGTGTCATGTTGCTGGCCAGGACTTCTTATCTGCATACAAATGAAAACCTTGGATGATAGACCTTTAACTAACATCCGCACATCTTCTTTCAGCATATTGTCTCTGAGGTGAGCTTTATTTTTGCTATTTTTGAGAATTTCTGTAATGTTCTTTATTTGGCCTGAGGCGTAAACTTTGGTCTACAATTAACAAGAAGTGCAGGGGCTCATGTGGGACGTAATATTTTATGACGTTTTTTTTTTTTTTTTTTTTTTCAAAAGTAGACAGGTCCCCCTTTTCATAACACATATTAAAAGTATAAAGGTAGTTAATTTCATCTTAAGGCAGCAACTACAATCGTATAAAGGTTACATGTATTTGATGATTTGGAGGGTTAGCAAAGAAGTATTAGGGGTGTAGGCCTCAACAGTGACTTAAAAAAAAGAAAAAGATTACTCGTTTAAACAAATTCACACACACAGCCTGAGAGATTATTGCATTTGCTGGTTTACTGCAATGGACGAGGGTGTTTGACATTGTGTGTGTGTGTGTGTGTGTGTGTGTGTGTGTGTGTGTGTGTGTGTGTGTGTGTGTGTGTGTGTGTGTGCATGCATATGTATAAGAACACATTACTATGTGCACCAGAGCGAAACTGATCTCCTTAGAGTTCCACGCATCATTTTATATTGGCAGAGTGTATGTAGCCTTTACCTCACTGTTAATTTTAAACAGGAAATATAAGCTAACATAAACTTATTAGTGGGTTTAGAGCTACAAACACAGACCAGCTGGAAGATTTGTTGCTGTGTGTTTCACAAGCAAACAAACAAAACCAAAAAAAAAAAAAAATGCTGGTAATTCTGGAACTGCATCAGAGGAAATGTTGATATTTACTTTGCTGTGGCTTTGGTTGTGGTCATTCAGACACGGTTTATTTTAGGCTTAGTTCAGTTTATTTGAACAGGACTGCAAAAGAGGAGGTAATTACTCAGGAAAAAAGAATTTAAATAAAGGAGAAAGTGTGGGGTCCTCAATGCTGATTTAGTGTTGCTTTTAGTAGATTTCAGTAGTTCTTTTTTAACTAAACTGGACCCCAGAACTGCGTTTTGTGCCTTATTTTAAACACAACTTGAACATGAATTTGCTTTTACACAACTCAAGAATGTTAGAATTGGCATGCAAACAGGAGTTGCTCCCAGTTGCCTGTGAGTGTACCGGATGCCCATCTCAAGCAGATTTACAATGTGTGTGTGTGTGTGTGTGTGTGTGTGTGTGTGTGTGTGTGTGTGTGTGTGTGTGTGTCTAAAGCATCTGTTCATAATGTGCATAAACCCATTCACACACAGTGCATGTGCGTGAATGTATGAGCTGTACATTTGTCTCACAGCTTGCATGCATACATCAAGCCTACATCTCATTTGTGGCATGTTGGCGTGTGTGTGTGTGTGTGTGTGTGTGTGTGTGTGTGTGTGTGTGTGTGTCCTAAATATTACAGCAGCAAATCCTTAAACAGAGATCACTTCTCTGACACTTCTCCCATGTGACACGCTGTGTCGTGAGACCCAGTTCTGTTAGCGTGGAGACAGATTGCTGCATCTCCACTTGACATAATCCCACCATTACTAAAGACAAGTCCAATGTGTTGCTTTCATTCTTGCTTTCTCCTCCTTTCTCTTCTTCCTGTCAATATAATGGAACTGGGAAGATTTCAGCGCGTCTTCATATTTACCGTCACAGTTGATGTGAATGTACAACTTTTTAGAGGAAATGTGTGTGCAATAAACTACTTACTTTACTCGTTAGTTGTTTGATTGGATGAGTACTTTAAACTGGTTCCAGTTCTCATTGTTTATAATTGTTGTTCTGTTATTTGTGTGTTTAGCCGAGCAGACACGTAAGCATTTCGCTGCACATCATACTTGTACGATTGTGTATGTGACAAATGAATTTGATTTTGTTTTGGTGTGACATGATGCGTCCATCCACACGTTTTACTTTTACTTTCCAAGGGGTGATGTTAATATTGACATCCAGAAAATACAGGTTTTTTTTTAACTGCATAATCATTACATTTGTTATTTGTCACCAAACACACGTGATGTCACACTGTAGTTTTCAAAAATGTTCCTCAAAGTACCGAACTGTTCTTGTTTGGTTCTTCGATTTTTGACATGGACGCAAAGACACCTACATATATAATATTAGTCTTAGATCCTTCCTTTAATGTGTGAAATATGCAGAGGAAAAACAAAAATAAATGGGTTGCACTTTGTTTCACCTGTCATCTAAAAAAAAAAATGTGAATGTGAATCAAATATTACACTTTTTTCGCAAAATCCATAGAAAAAGAATTAGGGAATGAATAAATGCAACCTGCCTTAGTTATGCAACACTTGTCACTTGCTCCGGCATCTCACAATGTTCACTTGAGCAATCACATTGGAATTCATGCAAATGCATGAGATTATTTTTGACATTCGATCTAATAATTCAAACCAGAGTCTGACAGGCACATCTCTAGTGCAGTATGTGTGTTGCAAATCAATTCTTAAGATAACTATCTTAATGTATTTAAATGTAAAAATGCTGGTTGACGCATCTGTATTCAAAGCTAGTCTTTGTTCCTCATGTAGAAGAAAGTTTGGTCTGCAGAGGGGAATCAGAAGCCGGAGAAGGAGCCAAAAGTGGGATTGGAGTTCGAAGACAGGACTTTCGGATAATCCGAGATAATCCCTGAGGCAAAATCTTGGTTAAAAAAAAAAGAAGCAGCATATGGTGTCAGATAAAAAAAAAAAAAAAAAGAGAGTGTGAAGGCTAGCAGGAGGGCAACTTCACAGGCTCCGTTCAGTCTGGGACAGCTGAAATCAGCTGTCAGCTGCAAGTCAAAAGTTTCCAAGCTTCCCTGACTCATAGCAAAGTCAACAGTTCCATTTGCAAAGGAAAGAATTCAGCCCTCCTCTTAATATGCTCCCAAGTTTGTTCACAAGCAAATCAAACGCCGTTTTCATCCCCCATAAGTTCTGGTGAGTCAGGTTGAAGTCACTCCGGATAACTTTTTAAGTAAATCTAGGATAGATGAATCTTTGATGAGAGGAAACTATGAAAATTCAGTAGTAATTGACTTGATTGATTAAAGGGATCCCACCGGTGAGTGAAGGGAGCCATGGAACATCTGAAGCAGTGCCCCCTGGTACTCTATTAAGAGAAACAAAGGACACGCCTTCATCTTTCAGAGCGAGGAGTGCATTGACAGAGACAAAGAGATGGCCACGGGACACTTGGACTGAACCTGAGAGAGAACCAAGAGACGTTGAAAGAGACTTGAAAGAAGCAGAAGATTCCACTTCTTCACGTCTTCTTTTTTTTTCTTTCAAAACAAATGCGTGGGTGTTGAGCGTGTAAGCAACAACTGTCTCATTATTTGCTTCCCATTAGGATCACAACTCTCTCATACCGACTTCTCCCACCCACTCATGTTCTACAGTCATTAGCAGAGAACATTACTCCAGGTCTACAGATAATTTACACCACACATGCATATTTATATATATATATTTATTTATATAGGACTCTTCCGTTTCACCTTTGTCTCTCACACTCACGCTGTTTCTTTCTCTCACGCCCTCCCGGCCTCATACAGCACCCTTCCCTCGGCTAATCCCGCTGACTATTTCAAATCATCAGGTGCTCCGATTCTCTGTTTGAGATTAAAAATGGACCTTGTGTCATTAGTGCCTCATTAAGAACATCAAATAGTGAATTTAACACAGCACCGGCAAGGAGTCGTGGAAAGGAGTAGACTATTTTTGTCTTAGATTTTAAAAAAAGATGAAAAGAAGGTAACATGAAGAGCCTGTAAAAAGATGGAGGAGATGTAAATAAATTTGCTGCTACATAAAAACTCGCAGGAAGAGCCTTGTTATCCTCAGCTGCTGCTTCTACTGGGCATTCGTAGCTGTGGAGCAGCCAGCTTCAAACGGTGTCTGGGAGAGCGCCGCTGGGAGAAACATGCACACAATTAGAAAATGTCAGCCTAGCTAGAGGGAGGAATGAGGAAACTAGGGATAACTAGCAGTATTTATCATTGGTAGGATTCTACAAACACTTCAACCAGGAAACCAAAAGAGCCCATACATACACCCTTCTCCTGTAGCACCCATCCTCCTCCTCCTTCAGCCAATCAGTGAGCGTAACAACTCATCATGTACTTTCTTGTCTTCTGGGATCACGCAGCAATCAGTGACTCTTGTTTACATGAAATTAACACAGGCCTTGAGGTGTATTAGCTACCTGACATCATCAACCACTTGCACTCATTGTAGGGCGGTGGATTTGATCTTGATGAGAACTTTGGTGACTTTTACAAATGCAACTTTGAAGTTGGGGCAAGGGCAGAGTGATTACCAAATAAGCAGTAAGAGCAGCGGAGTGCCTTTAAGGCCCCCAAATCAGTTCTTCTACAGGGACACGTTCAAATTATGTCTCATGATTTTGCCATGAGAACTGTAGAACGGTTTCTCTTTAGCATTTCAACCCGGCGCCGCATTGTTGCGACACGTCATGAGATTCAGGACGCATCTGTACAGGTTACACAAGTCTGATTTATTCAGATTCATTCTCTAAATCAGGATATTACACTTCTAGCAAAAGGTAAAATGAGAATTCGCTCTGGCTTAACAGCTGTTTTCTCACCTTCCGAAGTCATCTTTTCTTCACCTGCAAACACGCACGGCCATTGTATTATCAGCTGAACTGGATAGAAATTATGCAGCCTATTTTCCTCAGTCCTCAGTCCTTCAGTGCTGCCGTCTTTGAGTTCCAAACACTACTGCATAGCTGCATACTCCTCCACCTGTACTTGTTCCTTCACGTCCCTGTTCACGTTCCTGTTCATACATCTGCAAGTTCCTCCACATGTTCCTGTTCCTGCCGGACTGGATTCTTTAGAGTTGCCGTTTCTGCTGTTTCTCTTTAAATATTTCACATTTAAATCACCGGCCTGTTCCTGGGTGCATTCGCGTCCTTTAACCTGCTGCTATCAGAGAAGGTCTTTGTTTTTCCGTACTCGTCTTTCTGAAAGCGAACTCAAAACACTTCTATTTAGAAAAGTTCTGTCAAAAGTAAAACTTGTGAGATTGAGAGCCAGCCGCAGCTCCTCATTGATGACATCATCGACTAAATCAGTCCACATTCTTCAGGAACTCGCTCTGAAATCATAAAAACACACTTAGAAATGAGTAAAAGTTTGAAAGTTCAAAACCGTGGTGAGTTACATGAATACTTAATTGCCCTTTAATCATCATCATAAGTGTGAATATAGAGGCAGCTCCTATGTAGTGAACTTGTAACCTGCCTGAACTCAATTAAGAGAGTCACAACAGAGTTTGTAGTGTGACAATTTGTTGCCATAAATGGATCAATATTCGCCATATCCATGAAGTCAGCCTATATCCCGAATGAGTGGTTTTTGTCAATGAAACTCCAAAGCAGCCTGGCCCCTCCTCTGCCTGGACATATTTGTCTGAGCACCCCCTACTGTATCGCCGCAGGGTTACTCCCTCCCCAATTTAAATAAATCTCTCCCTCGTGCAATTAGTTGCAAAGGCCTAATTCTCGTGTCCTCAGCTCCCGCTGCCAACCCATTAACCCATGTAGGCCATTGCCGTGGCCACCTCCAATACAAGTCAGCAGGATGCAGCTTGCAGGCTTAACTAGAATAAATCCCCCCCGAATCAGTGCGGTGTGCGGTGAGCAGGCTGATATATCTGCTAGCACAGTGGGGTGGGGGCGTTGGTGGGCGTGGGGGGGGGGGGCTGGCAGGACACCAGCTGGGGCCATCAAACTACAACTGTGGATGTCATGATGCATGACACATTCACAGGGAACAAAGACTGTCATTAACTGTGTGATAGGAAGTTGAAAACTCGGGCATGCGAACTATAGGGCTGAAGAAAACAAGAAGCCCACATTTCACCTTGTAAAGTTCCCCACATGGAAGTCGTCGCTAGCGGTTCTGAGAAATGCGACGGACTTTTTTAAATTCATTTCATGTATAGGATTTTATTTTCGCTTCAGATTGTCAGGAATCAAAAGGAGCCCGCATACTGCGGGCTTACAAACAACTATGACAAAGAAGCAGGAAACAGGGATAATTACGTAATGAAAGAAAAAAAGAACATGTAACAGGGCTCCATACACATAGGATTATGTCAAACTAAATATAAACATCATCCTGCTTCTCCACTGTCGCAGTTATGTAACATAACTTTAGCTCATCTAAGCTGAATCTGTGCTTATAATGCATCCTGATGTGCTGTTGCTAAGGAAGGAACACAAACTGAGCACATTTTTTCCCCGTGAAACATCACTTAAGTCACTTTCCTTTTGAACTAAATGATGCAGTTTTAATTAAACAATATTAATTGTGTTGTGATGTTTTGTGTACAGGTGTGTTAATGTCAACCTGCCAACAAATTTAAGATGGAAATTAGCCTCTGGCTGTGATCTTGCAGATTTATATATTAATGTTTATATCCCATCTTCCTATTTTAAAAATAAAAATCACGTTGAAATGGATTCAAATCAAATATGAATTGGTCATGAGAGTGACTGTATGTCTGACACATACGTCAGTGTTGATCTACGATAATTTAATCTGTCCAGACACGTCTCAACTACACAGTTATTTATGCAAAAGCCTTCAAACTTTCCATTTCCACCTTAACATTTATGCACAGTCCATATCGCTGACTATTGTTTCTTTTCACATAAAATAGTTACTCAAACTCTGGACAGCCACTCTTCTCTCCTCTCCCAGTTAGACAAACAACTTAAGTCAGTTCAATAGGGCAGAGCAGTAAAGTAAATTATGGCGAATAATCACATGGCGCCAGCAGCAGTACAATAACTGCCAGGCTGCCTTGATTTCTGTTGCACCTGTTATTGAATAATGACAGAACTAAATGCAGGTTCCACACCGGCCGCAATTTATCATCGCTCATCGACAGCTAGCGCACAGACGAGGTGAGAGAATGAACGAAGGAGAAGGTGAAGAGAGAAATGCAGAGGCATGAATAATGGAGGGAGCGTGGTGTGTGTATTCCCAGTGCTCACAGTATTACTCTCACTTTGCAGCATTTAATCAATGGCTCTCCCTCTGTATTTTAAATCCCTCTCTCCTTCCTCTCCTCCTTCCATTTGTGTAGCAATATGCCGTAATAGAACTGACCTACACACACACACACACACACACACACACACACACACACACACACACAGATTCTATGAAAGAGTGTGTGTGTGTTTGTGTGCATGGGGGGTGATAACTCAACTTATAACTGCACCAGATGAGTTTCTGCTCTTTTTAATGCATGAACCTCCCCTGTAACTCCTCCATAACTCAACCTATTCTTTATTTATTTTCAACTCTTCAGATAAAATATATATATATAAATATATATAGATCTATCTATCTATCTATCTATCTATCTATAAAGCTGTTGATCTGGTGAGCCAACAAGAAGCAACCTTTCGATGTTATAACAGGAGGAGAAAATCAATTATCCTACAGTAGCCTTACACCGCAAACATCCTATTCCGTGACCCCCCAACATGACCTCAGATAGCATAACTAGCAGGGTGGAGTGATATGATGACATATACAGCACGACGGTCTACCAGTGGACATTTGGCAAAACTATTTCCACAGCGGAGCTATCTTTGGGCCAGGCTATGCATAAAAAAAGAGCTGGATTCTCAATCTTGTTATGTAGCAAATCCTGCTGTAATTTAGGCGGACTTGGAGGAGGGGAATGAAAATGTAAAGCATCCCTTCCAGCCCGAGATGAGGGAGAACAGCTAGTTTGTGTGGAAGGTTCAAATTTTAAGGGAAAAATCTTTATTTTATTTCAATGAATTTACAAACGGCACCGTGATGTATACAATTACCATGATATGACTTGCATAAACAAAAATAAAACAAAAACATAATTTTTAAACTCGGTGATGAAAACTTTGTTGTACCTAAGGAGAGCCTGCAGCTACTTCTGCTTCACATTGTGTTTCAACTTAAAATAAAACACATCCTCGCTTGAGAACCCCCAAAAACTGAGAGAATAAAAGGCAAAAATAAAAACTTTGAGCAGCACCGTAAACTCATAAATGTAGTTGACAACTCTCACTGCTTCACATTTCATTTGATAAATAATTAAGGGATACGCTGAGATGTTTTCACAGAAACATTACGAGCTCAGTTCTTCACATTAAAACATGTAAATCTAAAATAGAAAGTGAAAATTGAAATGTAATTTAACTGATATCCGTGATCTAGGAAATATCCTTTTTTTTTTTTCCTCTATCTGTCACCGAAACAAAAACGTTTGTTCTTCTACGCAACACTGCTGCTTTAACGATGATGAGAACTTCAGACACTCGCATCCCGGACTCCCCATGTCCCGCCCTTTCCCGTAGTCTAATGTCAGTCTAATAAAAAGAAAAATACACAATACTACTACAAGAGAGCATCCTCAATGCATATATCTCCTCCTGCGCGTACAGTGATGACTGGGATGAGGCCATGTAGAGTTCAGGGAAGGAGTCAGCAGCTGCTGCTCTATTTCCTTGGCAAGAAAGAGATCCTCTCCATTGCCAGAGACTAAATTAACAAGGCCTCCCATAATTAAGCAAGTTTATTTGCCCCTGGGGAGTCCCTCCTACACATAAAAATCCCATTTATCCTTATTTATATCCCTTTCTTCTTCCCCTGTATCCTTCAGCCAGGGAGTGCGCAATCTTTATCATGATTGCATATTTAAAAAATGGTGCTTTGCGTGTTTAGCAATATGACACACAGCAGTTTGTGCATGCATTGATAAATGTGTGTGTAGACACTAAGAGACACACACACACACACACGCGCGCACAAATGCTCCTGACAAGAAATGCTACTTAATCATCCAAGACACTTACAGTCACACACTCGTAAAAACACACTCACACACACACGTTTGTTTGCACAAAGTCCTAGACAAACATGGATGATGAAAAACACACTCAGCAGTTGTCAAATACTCTGTCCACATAGTCTTTTGCACAGCACAAGCACACACACACAAACACACACACACACACACAATTACACGTTACAGACACGCAAGTATGGGGAAGAAGAAATCGTTGGCTAATGATGTGCATGAGATCCCCTCAAAGGTTTGGAGTGTGAGGCACAATCTGTCATCCCACGCGTCTCTGTTTCTCTTTCAATTATATATTTATCTTTGTAGTGACAGAGTGATGCGCTGAGCCTCCGATGTGCCACTAATCCCAGCATAGATCTAACAGAAATAGAACATCCTCCTTATCCTACTATCACTCCTACCACTACCAGTATTCGCCGAGGTTTATGCAAACACCCTATGATGTCACTTCCCCTTTGATTGGTCACTTATTGTGCTTTTCACTTTCATTTCTGTCTGAATAACAAGTAAACAACAGGGGGGAGGGGGGGAAAAAAGTAAAACGAAGTGAGAGAACGATGGAGGAGGAGAGTGTGAGCCACAGAGGAGGACATACATCCATGGAGATGTTGTGGTTTAATCAAACCTGCTGGAGGTTGATTTGATGTTTGTGATTACTTTTACTGATTTCTTCTTATGTGAGTGCATGCTCTTGGGATGTGGGTGGTTCTTTGCATGGATACAAATTTAAAAAAAAAAATTAAAATGTAATGAAAACCAAAATGAAAACAGACTGGGGTTTGTTTGTCTTTTTTGGAATAGCTGTCATCCAGATTGAGATAAATTTGAAACCCTGAGAAGGTTTGAGACAGTCCTTATCTCATAGAAATGCAGAGAACGACTGTGTAAATAAGCACAACCTCTGAACACTGCAGTACGTGGTTGGAACATCAGTTAAAATTACACGTCACCACCGTGGAAAGAGACGCAGACATAAAAAGTCAGCTTGCTGGTAGAGACAAGAAAACGCGGCTTCAGCGGCAACAGCTTTGCGAAATTACATTCACTGTATTTAGTTTTGTATTGTAAAATGGCGTACTATGATGCGTCAATAAAGACTGGTGACGTTTAGGAGCAAAAAAAAAAAAAATGCCGGTGCTATAAAACGGTGGCGTCAACTCAAACTCCCACCGGCTCCTGCTAAGTTAGCACACTTGGCTACGGCTAGGACAACATCATCGGTTAGATCCCGATGCAAACATCAGGCTCCTGCTGCATAGTCTGGTGTTTGTTAGTTCCAACCACCACTGGCTTTTCTCATCTTTCAACAACTACAACCACCACTCCGAAGCCTGGACTTTGTCTGACCACTGTGGAAAACGTTGAGAATCGACTTACATCAGCGTTGCTGCAGTGGTGCCCCCATCATCACACATTAAGAGCTTTACTTACTGGAACACGTAAAAGCCTACCGGCGCTCATACAAGGCCTGTCTTGAAACCCCCAATCACTCCTTAAACCATCAAGGCAGGCAGACGAGAAGTGATCCATGAAGTCAAACCTCAGCTTGCTCTTGGTCTGGTGACCTCAGCACCCAGGACTTTAATGTCAGCATGAAGTAATGGACTGAGGGGGTTCTGAAATCTAAGACAATGCTACAAAATGCCAGACAATGATGGCCCCCCATCTGTTAACTGCCACTGTAGCCATTTTTGGCTGGGATTATGAGTTATTTTTCACACCTTCCCACTGGTAAATTGCACAAGATTATAATACTGACATTTTCAACTTGTTGTCGAATAACAACGCGAAACAAAGACCTAACTTTACTGGAGGAAATGCTGCATACCAACATGCACAACAATTAACTAAATTCAATTTTAGTTTCAAGGAACAAATCTTTTCACAACATGTGGCACTTTGCACAAAATGACATTAAAATATGTTCAAATTAATTTTAATACTTTCTGCCAAGGCTGATGTAGAAGTGCAGAGAATTTGTTAGAGAATAAAATATTATACAGGGGAAGTTTTAATTGGCTCCAAAGCAGAGCTAACCAGGTGACTCTCATACTCTGACAATATTAGCAACTGACACACACATATTTTGACATGAATACTAACACAAGGCTTACACTCTCCTAGTCAACACACCTCCCCATAGTCCTACACAGCTTGATTTGTCAGGAAAATATGATTACGGGAGAGAGAGAGAAGGAGAGAGCAAGAGAGAGAGAGAACAAGGAGAACAGGAACACCCCAAGCTACATGGCATTCTCATCCTGGGGATTACCGCAAATCTAACAAGTCGCCATGAAAACAGAGTAGGGACTGTGGCAGCTAGGAAATACACAAGCACACACACACACACACACACACACGCACACACACACACACACACACACACGCACACATGCACACACACACACAAACACACACACACACACACACACACACACACACACACACACACACCAGCTAAAGACATATCAACTGAATAACTGCTAGCGCCGAGTCTAAAATGCCTAAAAGGCATATGGCAGGAAGACAAAATAAAGTGCAGGCTTGTGTGCTGTCTTGTCAGTGTGTGTTCCAGTCGGTGGGGGGGGGGGGGGGGACTGAGGGCAGGTGCAGGCCCCTAAGGTGCAGATGCTGGGGACAGCAAAAGGACAAAACAGACCTGATGCCTGTGACCTCATCATTTAGAGTTTGCATCATGTTGTCATGATGTAACCTGTAGTCTGACTCAACAGATGTGGGCAGCTAAGATAAACCCTCCCACATTTGGACAACTGCATCTTTCTTTTTTTTTTCCCGTGTGAAAACTAGAGATGGTCAAACTGCCACGCTGACTCATGAACTCCTCCCCACTCGCCAGCAAAACTTTACAAAGTCATAGCACATAAAATACACCACGGTATGTAAGAGATGTTAAAAGGTTTACGTCAAAATCAGTACTCCAACATGGCTGCCACAGGGAGTGACCATTTCTGATTTGCTCTCGAATGAAGCACCTGATCTTGTTGAATTATTGACTAAAATGTGAAGCAAATAAATTGAGGCAGTGATATTGGTCCTTGTTGCATGACAGGGTGGACTTTGCTTACAGAAGCAAAAACCCATTATTAAATGCCTGAAGGTAAATACCTGAAGGTATACCAAAGGTAGAGGGAAAGGATAATTTTTTTTAAGGTGTCTGTCCACATCAAAAAGCCTCGTCGGTTGTGATTGGTCGGCAGCTTGGTGTTTTGGACACATCGCGCCCCTCACATAGCTATCATTTGCCCGCTGAGGCAGCCAGATTTGGTTACAATTTGAAAGAAGCCCCTTGTGATGCGTTAAGGGGAGTCAAATCTCATTGGTTCATTGAAGTACAAGACAACAGAATGAGCGAGCCCACACGTTGAGATAAAATGTTCATTGTCCCATTACACTGATCAACAGAGCTCATCATCTCAGGCCTCCTGGTGGTGCACTGGTGAAGTGCATGGCACGTCGGCCAAGGCCACGCAGAGAACCAGGGATTGATTCTGACCCGGGTCTTAATCTGCACATCATCCCCCCTTTCCTGTCATTTCTTTACTATATACTATCTAATAAAGCATCAGAAATACAACAAAAACAGTTCATCATCTCATTAGTAGCTTTTTTATCTTGTAATAACAAAAATAATAACCCATAATCATAGATTAAATTAGCTTGTTACCAACAATAATGACATTAAAAACATTGAAAGTATGGCCAGTTGTCCCACTTGGTTCTTTAGATTCCTTCTCTAGCAGCCAATCAGGAGGTTGAATGCTGGTCCAGCAGTTGTCTCCTCATCATGCATTTTTACACACATACACACACACACACACACACACACAGTAATTATAGTGCTAACACCTCCTCCATGTTCCTACAATCCATTGATACAGAAACCCACCCCAACCCCCCCCCCCCACACACACACACACACACACACCCCCGACTTGACTGCTGTCAGGCTGTTGAACAGGCCATTATCTTCACACACACATCACTCATATATAGGGACAAGTAGGTGTCTACCCTACCTGGTTGTGTAGGATCAAGAGGCTCTCGTCGGCAGCTGTACGAGTACGAAGGTTGAGGTCTCTCACAGCTACACACATCATCCACGGCTGCTGAAACACAACGCCGGATGCTTCAACAGTTTGCAATCTGTAGGTAATTCACACCACCGCTGTGTCTGTGTGTGACAAATATATCAGGTATGATGCATCAACACTTCACGCACATCTTCACTTGTCGGATTTGTCGCTTTGGTAGTGGTGTAACCTCTGCAGTCAGAGTTACTCAGTCAATAATCACATCCGTCACAACAAACCTGGAAACATCAATTATACTGAATTTGTGGGGTTATTTTTATGTTGGAGCTTTTTTTCTCCATTTTTCAAATTATGCTCTACCTTGTTATTTTCTCATTACTTTTAGTGCAAAATCACCAGTGTGGCAAAATTCTAGTTTTGTCGTCATGGTAACAATGAAAACCTGAAGTAACAAATCCACAGTTTGGGCTTTTCTATCCTCAGAGTCACAGTGAACACTTTGACCTTTGAAGTTCATACTCGAGTCCCAGTAGACGTTCTTGACAAATCTGAAGACATCCTCAAGGCTTTCCTGAGATATATTCCTTCTCTTGGTTAGGGGGGGTTCATCAGTTGCTCCAGAATCCTGTACCCACCTCATTCAACTCTATTTGATGTCACTTGCATATGTTTTACATTTCTGGTCATTTCGAGCCAGACCAATTAACATTTAGGAGAAGAAAAAAAAACAACAACATTGCATGACATTAAATCAAACTAATTAGAAGTGACAAGCGAAACATAATTTGGGTTGAGTTCAAAACAATAAACCCTGGAAATATCTTAGTGTCTATCCGTCTATCCCAGCGCCCACGCCAACTGTTTTGTTGTTGGCTTAATCCTCATGTTGCTTGCAGCAATATGAGCGGTACAAGGTAAAGACGAGGTTAGGAAAACAAGCTCATCGTGAATTAAACCGTCCAAAGGATTGCTTTTGTAGAGGGAAGGTTGCTTTTACACATCCAGATAAAGTCTTCACCACCTCGTCACAGTCCTCTCTTCTTCTGTGACTTTTTGCTGAACTCTCTCTGCTCCCCTCTTGTGAGTGGAGAAGGATTTGATTTTTGGGGGGCTGAGATGGGGGGTGGGGGGTGGCGCTCTCTCGCTGTCTTTTTTATGATCCTCTAAGGAAAATCTCTCTGTAACTCCCTCGGTGGACGGACCTTGGTCTCCTTCCTCTCTCGAATCAACGATCCTCTTCCCCCTGTCCTCACCTCTTTACTTATCTCCTCTCTTATCTCCCACCCCCCCTCCCCTTGAACTCCTCATTCCCTCTCATTTCCATTGCCTTGCTCCTGAGTAAATATGCCTTAAAAAAAATGAGGTGATGTAAGAAACCCGTCTGCTTATGTAAGAGCAGACTTAAACCCAAAACAGCGATTCCTACTAAGTCTAGACATCCTTTGCTCAGAGATCTGGGATTAAGAGAAGTGGAAGCATAAAAGATTGACAGCGGAGTGTTAAATTTCAAATATACATCAAATACCTTTGAGTGTATTTGGAGCTCAGTTGCAAAGACCTGATATCTGGCGGAAAAGTCGAGTTGATCATCAGTGAGATCTCCTCAGGTTAATGTCTCTGTTGCGTGTCTTCCTGCAGCACTGACAGAAGAGACGATTGGTGGGGGAAAAATACCTTTGTAGCTACCGAATTGTCAAGATTTTCTTTGACGTGTGCAGGAGGAGCGGCAGCCTTGAAGCGGAGATGTTATCCTCCATTGCTTTTATGTTGTTTTTTGTTTTTAATCAGACAGAATTGCCGTAGGAGTTCAATGCCAATTCGTCAATTTATTGTTAATTTTTCAAAGTGTAATTACAGAGAAGACAAGTTGTTTTTTTCTTTAAGTAAGTGTTAGAGATAGTAAAAAAAAGAGTTGTGTTGTTGTCTGGACACAAGGCACTTGCCTGCGGTCGCTGCACGGCAGAGTTGAGAAGGTTTCACTGGAAAATTAGGCGTCTCTAATGCCGGCTAAGCTTTTAAGCTGCTCATTTCAGAGGTTCTCTTGTTACCTTGGTTTTTCTTTCCCGTTTTTTCCCACATTCTCTTTGTGTCTCTGTCTTGTAATGTTTCTCACTTCTCTTTCTCTTCTTTTACTTTTTGCTCTGTATCTCTTCACTCTCTCCACCCCCCCGCTTCAACTCTCCTCCTCCTCCTCCTCCTCCTCCTCCTCCTCCTTCCTCTCCTCACTTCCCTATATGCCTGCTATTTCTATCCTCGCTGTCTGCTGAGAGGTGTATGATTGCAGTTGGGGACTGTGAGCTGGAGGAGAGAGGCGAAGTATACGGCTGAGGAAGACAGTGAAATTCACAGTTCTGAATCAGAGTCAGTGTCTCAGGGAGGATCTCCGAGCTCACCACCGTGTGATTACACGAGGTTAGGTTTGAAAAATACCCGACTGGGATTTAGTTGATCCAGGAGACACCAACACTAAAACAACTTCAAATAGGTCCCACAACTGAAAACGTTTCATCTCCGTATTAGATGCAGTGATTTGCTGCTGCGCTCACGTTTCAGACTTTTTCCGCTGAGCTTTTCAGCGTCACAGACAACCATAAAAAAAAGACAGAGAAAGAAATCAAGGTCACTTCTTTGATTATATCTAAAAAAGACTAAACAATGGATTTTGTTTCTAATTTGTGTAAAAACCAGGTGTTTGTGTAAAATCTGTGAATGGCATGAAGATCCAAATCCAAACAAGATGGTTTCTTACTATTTTGTACTGTTGCACTCATATGGACCGATAAAAAAAGACAACTAGAATAACAATGTTAAAAAATAACAAATGTGTGACTGTAATGAAATCCAGATCATCTCCTCGCTCTGCAGCTCTACGCCATGTAAGGGGCTGAATATTAAGACGGGGAGCCATTTTTTACATTTCAAATAGGCAGGGGAATGCGTTACTATACATATTCCAACAACTCACGTCATCGTGAGGGTGAAGATTGTTTCAGAACTGATTACTAAAGAGATGCAACACATAACTGAATGGTTTAATAGCGCATACCTGAATATCTATTGGAAAAAAAAAACCTGTCACAATAGCTGAAAAAATACGTCAGTCTTCAGACTTTAAATGTCACAAGGACAAGTGGATAAAAAAGATACACTAAGAAAAAAAATACCCTCCCCCTTCGTATGATCCCCTTTCTTAGAATTTTTGGAATCACCATCAAGAGAGGACGACGTCAGACATTCAAGTTCTGCACATCCACTAAAAAGGAAGACAGTGTGTGAAGGAGACACAGAATACACCAATAAAAGGAAGAAAAATATTAATGAGGGAAAAAAACCCAACAAAGAAATACAACAACACTAAACAGACTTGAGTCGAGTGAGCTGGAAAAAAAAAAAAAAAAAAGAGTTACAGTCGAAGTTCAGGTTGAGAAATTTCTTTTCATGTCACAGTGTTTCATTTCCTTTCATGGCTACAAAGCGCCAGTGGAGAGGAGTTTGGCAGAGAGACGGGGGAATTTGAATGAAAATGAGTGTCCATGTAAAGGAAAGGAAGGTGTTTTATCACAAATTCCCTCAAGAGTCCCTCTTTCTCTGCTACTCATCATTGTGGTGCACCAACCTTATGGCTGAGCGCTGGAATTTTAGAGCGCTCCAGGGAGTATACACTTCTTGGTCTCTCACACACACACACAGGAGTGAGACAACGTATATAGCACCCAGAGCAGTGCAGAATCCCTTTCAAAGGCTCCATATGATTCTCCTTCACACCGGATCAGCGGTGGAAAAAGGAGAGCGGACGGACAGGCTCAAAGCACTCCCTCTGAGGGGCTGAATAGACGAATGGAAGGACAGCGAGGGAGATGAAGGTGGGATAAAGACAAACACAGAGAGAGAGAGAGAGAGCGCAGGAGCATCAAACTGTGGCGGCTGGTGATGCAAGGTGCATAGGAATTTAGGCACTGAAAGAGAAAGAAGGAGGGGGGGGTCAAGGAAAGCACAGCAGAAAAGGTAGCATGGGGGGGTGTTGACGTCTATCAAGGCAGGTGGATGATTGAAATTTGCAGAAACAAAATTAGACAGGGCTTGTATGGAGTCATAAAATGAGGGAAAAAACTACATCTGCCAGCATTTTTATTTCTTGTTGTCAAAGTCGAAAACAATTTAGATTGTGCTGTCTGACAGTGTAGAAAGAAAATGACTGTGCGTGTGTGTGTGTGACATTTCTTTGAGTCGGCAGACAGATGTCTCAAAGACATTTCAAGTATATCTAAACTACTTTTGATCTATGATGGAATGAAATGTATGCTAAAGTTGAGCAGAGAGAGAGATCTAATCTGGATCTGAATCTGTTCAATAACAGGATAATCCGTGGAATTCAGAGAGCAGATCTTGAGTGGGAGGGGTTTGTAGAGCGATGCACGTGTTTTATTCGCCTTTTCATAAACAAACAGACAAAAACTCATCCAAGTCACATCAAATTGTACATTCCTGGGCCTTCTGACAAGTTTGGAACCCAAAATATTTGACCTGTCTTTAACTTTGTGCAGCTTTGAGGATGATTACACACCTTCCCTCATCCCTGTGTGTTACACTCTAGCGGTATAATACACACTTGGCACTGACTCGCTACCGTCCCAGGACACCATTCTCATAACCGTCTCTGAAGCTCCACCTGAGTTGCACAAGAATGCATTTCAGTTTTATGGACCATCTGCTTGGAAAAGTTTGCAGAATGACATTTAACTCCACCTGGTGTAAAAAGGTGAGTCTGGACTCCATTAATAACTGAAGAATTTCACTGGGGGGAATTTCATTGGCTCAGAGGTAGAGTGGCCGTCTAGCAATCGAAGGGTTGCTGGTTCGATCCTCACTTCCCTCAGTGACCATGTCCAAGTATCCTTGGGCAAGATACTGAACCCCTAATTGCTCCTGATGGCCCTGCGAAGGATGGACTGGTGACCCGTCCAGGGTGAACCCCGCCTCTCACCCAGTGTCAGCTGGGATAGGCTCCACCCCCCACGACCCTTAACGAATGAGCTGTAGAAAATGGATGGATGGATGGATGCTGTCTTGCTGTGAGCTTTATGTTGCGTCTGTAACTTGGTGCCTTCTTTGAGAGGTTCCTTCTGAAAAGACATTTTAATTTGACTCAACGAATTTTGTTTAAAAAAAAAAAAAGATCTGACCCAAGATTCTGTGTCTCTGTGCTCATGGCTCCTCTAACTATTCTTTTCTATCTTGATAATAATAATAAAAATAACAATTATATTATCCTAATTATTGCATGCCTTCCCAACTGACTCATCTCTATATTCTGCACAATTCATCATTTCTTTAGGTGCATCCCAACTTTTTAAATTATGGGTTTCATTATAATGGCTTGATGTTTCTCAGAGCTAATTCCTCTGAAAGAGCGTCAAATCCTCTTCGTGGGATAACTGATTAACCTTGTTATATTTAGCTATATCCGTTCAGCTTCTCTCAATAAACTTAATTATTTCACGAAGATAATTGGATGAAACCCCAGCTATTAAAAGATAAAAACAGAGTTTTTAAAACTGCTTATGTCTTCTGGGTGAGCGAGAGGAGCAGGAGATTAGTTGGAATCAACATGAATATGCCTGAACTCTGTGTGAACCTGAAAGTACGGAGGCGGCATCAGAGCTTTTCCAACTTCTCTCGGGACCCAGATTTCAAAAAGAGTTCCTCTCATGCTGCAGACTATTTTGCACCTTTTATTTTTGACTCTCTCACTCTCCTTTCCTCCCTATCTTATCCAAACACCTGTAATGAGAGCTCACTGCAACGTGAGCAGCCTGAAGCAGACGCGCTCACATGCGTTGACAACACGCGCATAGACACACACAAGCGCATTCATAGAAAGACAGCATGACTGCATGACCCCTCAGTGAACTGCACACTGAGGCAGGGAGACAAAGAGGCTTGACAGGTTGACACACTCAAGTGGGATTAGATCAGCTCTTTTTCAACAGTTTAAACTTTCTTTTCTTTTTTTTTGCTTCTCTCCAAACTATATCGTTGTCTTTTTCAAACCTGTCAAAACATTTTTTTTTCAAGTCTGAATATTCACACATGGGACAACATACACTTGACTCCCTGAATTCATACACAACAATTTCTCTAACCTCTAACCATATCCGACAAGCAACAGCTGGTTTTATACGAACTGTTTTCGTCCAGCGGCGGGGGAGTGCAGGCTAACTGCTAGAAAATAAAGAAGAGAATTAAAGCCCTCGTGTTTTTGCTTGCAAATCTATAATTAACGCCGTCAATAGCCATTATAGAAACAGCTCAGGCTCCTCCTGGAGCTAAACATCTTAATATTTACAGAATATCACATCCCACAAGCTGCATGTTTAATCACACAGAAGGCTCATGCTAAAAAAAAATGAGCCACACGTAGCCACATATCTCAATTTTCTTCTGTTCCACACAATAATGGATCATAGCGGTGTAACTGCTCACATATTCACACAGGAAAACTGTTCTGAAACAGCACTTAGAGGGAGCTGCAGTCATGAACCGAATTGCCTGACCATTGAGAGTTTCACCCTTAACTCACGCTAAGGAAGTTAGCATGTCCTTGTTTCCAGTAGAAGCGACGCCACAACTTTTGTACCGCTGTCCTCAAATGATTTGGAACATAAATTCTACCTTTAAACTGCTGGTTTACAGTACAATCCCTCTGCTAACTCCTATTAAATTCTGTCCTTACACTTTACTTCACATCACACTATGCGGATTTGACCTGTTAGTTTTACAAGGCTGGTGCATAATTAAAAGTAATTGCACCAGTGTTAGCCCAAAGCTAATTAGCATCTGTTGTCCCAGAGAGTAAACAAAAAGATCAAGAACAATATCTACAAAAACATCACATGTAAAAAAAAAAGTCCATTCATGTGGACATTTAAACTACACAGGACAACACACACAACGATCCATAAATGTTAATGTTCACCATCAAAAAAATCAGTATACAATGAACATGCAAAAGTCATCAAAACAGTTACAGGCTCGCACGTCAAAGCTTTAAAACCAAACTCCAGATCCTCAGGGTGACTTTGATCACATGAGACAGCACAGTTACTTCCTCCTCACTAACTGCAGTTTGAGAAATTATAGGCAGAGAAAGTAAATTCCCTGTCGGGAACATTGGTTTTGTTTTTGGGGATTCTTAATGACTGGTTGCTGGCAAACAATTTTGTGTTGTGAGGTGCAAAATTTAGACGCGTCGTGTTTCTCCAGCCCGCTCGGAAAGGAAGGTGAGTAGAAGAGATGCAGTCTGGGAATTCACTGAGGTCCTGAACTCTGGTGCTATTCGATTGGAAGAGCAGCTAGCGCCACTTATGCCGCACTCCACACCACTAGAGGGCAGAAAAACCTGTCACACTGTTTTGAATTATGTGTGTGAAAAGTTTGCTCATTTTTCAGGTGGGCTAAACATCTGACTAAGATGATACCATTACAGAAATGCTGTTAAATCTCTTGAGAACAATTTAAGGGTACAGCTACCCCAGTCACACACACACACACACACACACACACACACACACACACAAACACGCACTCAATGTAGTCACCCAATTGTTAGCCTATAAAGCTAATCGGTGTCCTCAGTCTCCTCCACAGGCTGTCCTTTTTATACCATGGGACAAGATTAGCACACAAATAAACACACACACACACACACCGCTTACCACAGGACAGCGCTATCAGCAGCAGTCTAAATGCCAAGTCACCAGTGTAACCATGCAGAACTAACACTGTGCACTGACACACAGCTACAGACAACAAAAGGGCATTTACTGTGTGCGAAGGTATTAAGATTTAATGTAATGTCACATACCTATACACAGACACACACAGACACACACACACACACACACACACACACACACACTCACAGTTATTGCACACAGTTTGTTCTTCAGAGTTATGAGGTACAAGAGATTGAAATTCAAGTATATCAAAAGTACTTTAAAGAGGCCAGGGTTTGTGTAACTGAGGAGAAAGTGAATCTGTGCGACTGGGAAAGCTTCATTTAAATAATACTGAATTAAATTAAAATAAATAAAGTTCATAAACGTAACAGTCAGCCTACTTCCCGAGTGTTTAGGTGCTACAGGTCGTGCCCTCCGTGAAAAGCCTGCTGACCCATCACTGAGGTACTGTTTGCTGAGACGTGACGAGTGGAAGCAGATTTCACATCATGTTAGGAAAAACTGTTGACAAAGCTGAAGCTGTCTGCTGACTTTATAAAATGCAAATGCCTTACAGTAACGTTACCTTCTCACACACACACACACACACACACACACACACACACACACACACACACACACAGGAAGGGACTGTGCACTCCAACATCAGTCTACCAAGTCAACACTTTGTCATAGTAAATATACAATGAAATTAGGTTTGGTGTCTCACATTTAATAGCACAAGTGGAATTAATATCAATGTCATTAAAAAAAAAAGATAAAACAGCACAAAAAAGTTTAATAACATGATGCATTGGGCTTGAAAATGTGTAGGATGCATGAGCGCAACATGTTAAACTGCATATTTGGCGAAAAACGTGAATTTTATTCAAAATGATCTGTTGGCTCAAATTCTTTTTAAGTTGAAAATGTATACATTTTTTCCTGTAAATCCCAATAACCTCTCCACCGGTTGAAAGTTGAACCGTCTTCTGAGACTTCCTCTTCTGATTACTTGTGTTCACATTCAACTTCGACAGTAGAAATTTTGAGGAAATGTTTTCACTGCCAGCAATCCACCAGAATGTCTCACTCCAGAACCACTGACACCGCACACTGTCATTTTGGAAGCTGCCTGGTTGATTTTGGATGTGTTCTGCAGTGAGGACACTTTTTTTTTTCTTTTCTAATTTTGGTTAGACTCTATCCACATGAATGAGAACGAGTGAAGTGCCACAAATGTGAACAGAAAATTGCTGTTGGAGAGTTTGTAGATGCTTGAAAAAAAAAAATTGTTGCATGGACAAATTGGAAGATTAATAATCCTCCATCCTTGAAATACAAGTCTTACAGTGACTTTAAACTCAAAGAACAGCTCGACTGCAGCAGCCGGAGCCAGCGGTAACAGTATTTCATGTCGGGGATCGGAAAAATAGCCATGAAATTAATCATCAAGGCCAACAGTCATAAATATATATTTTTTGGGGTGGGGGATTTCTGTGCGCAAACATTGGTAAGATGGAATTTTATCACAGGGCTCATCTTTATAAATGAGGCCTCTGGCGACTGGGTGTGAGCGTCATTCCTAATGAGTTATAATGAGTGTCCTAATTTGAGGCAGCAGCAGCAGCAGCAGCGCCGCTGAAACCAAATGTAAGTAACTCAACGTAATATCAGCTATTTAGTGGAGGCTTTTATCCAAAGCACCTTGCATTACAGGGAACATAAATATTTTCGCGCGAGTGGGCCCAGTGGGACTTAAAAAAGGACCATTAAGAATGTGGGTCAGCGTTTGTTTCTCACTAGAATGTCTTTGATCTGCGATAGAAGTGAAACAAAGTGAAATATTAAAGTCTTTAATGCGAGTACGTAAAGGTGGAGTTAGATATCACGCTTGTGTTGCACAAATTATTTTCTTCAAATAATGTTCCTTTTACAGTTTTATGGACGCAGAGTCCCTTAACCCCAACATTAAAGCTTCCCGTTGAGTTTTCCTGTAAACTCATGTTTACTTTTGCAGCTCTCACCACCCCGCATCAGAATGAGCCTAAAAGGTCTTTGTAACCCGTCTATTCTGACCCCGCATTGTTCCAACCATCTGACCCCTATTGTAAATATTTTCTGACCCGTTTTGTTTACACTTTCTACCATTTAAGGATCAACAACGCATCGATGAATCAAGAAAATCGGATCGATCAATGAGGACAATCACTTTTAGCGGCTGCTTTGGGCGATTGATTCACAAGTAGAATAGTTGAGGGGAAGTCTGGGCCCCAGCCGTCACAGGATGAGACATTTCCAGCCCCATTTGTTATGTTCTTTTCTGACTGAGTCAACGGCAGCAGAATCCCGACTATATATCATACTTGTCTTCTGTCATACTGGAAGAGTCCGTCACCAATTTAGTATCTGACGTGGTGATAAAAAGAGTTCCACGACTCCTTCAAGTTCACAATCCACGGCTTTACTTTGAAGTTGTCAGTGTGACGTCCCGAAATGGAAATCTTCAAGTCGCTGCTGCTGACGCATGACTGACAGCTGACAAAGGGGGTGGAGGGGGGGGGTGGGTGAAAAATGTGATATTACATGCAAGATCAGTTATTTTGATCCAAATAATTGAAGAAAATGAATCCACATCATAACTCCAAACACCTTCCAAACCAGGAAAAAAAAAAAAAAACAACAACCCAGAGCTGTTTTCATTTCTGCAGTAATCTGAAATCCGGAGTCATTAAATCCTCACTGGCTTTTAGCCGAGGGATCAAACGGTGATGCTAACGTCTGAGTTGACCACCAAATATTCCTCGATGATATCCAGTGATGTCTTTTTCAGGCATCTTTGCCTTCAAGATCACACTAAAAAATAAATAAATAAAAATATTCACAACACTTTTTACTACTTTTGCTCTGATTTTACTTCCTCCAATGATGTTGCTCAAGAAAACCTCTGAGACCTGAGAGTAGATATTTGTCTGGGAGAGTCCTGAGTTCTCTGGTTTGACACATCTGTCTGGAGGAACAATAAGTGCAAACACTGATTCAAGAAAGAAAAAAAACAGTATTTGTGCAGAGTGTACGAATGAATATCGGCGTCCACTCTCATGTCCTGTTTCTGAATACAGGTGCGAGATGTAAAGAGGCCGCGGCGGTTACAATCAACAACGTTGGAACATTGAATGTGGGATCGTATCATCAGACAACCGTTCTTTTCAGAGAACACTGTGGTGAACTGATTGCGTGTAGGCACAGAGCCAAACGGCACTAATGAGGCAGATGTTGCATGACTATACTGTGTGTGTGTGTGTGTGTTTGCGTGTGTGTGGAAGGAAGCACACCAATCTAATGTACAGCTGTGTCGCAAATAAACTCACTTACTTTAAAAAAAAAAGCTTTTTCAATTTACACGCCCATGAGAATGCGCAGCCTTTATTCCATGATATTTTCTTCATGAAGGCTCGTAGCTAAACGAGGAATGGAGACTATTTCAAGTTGAGAGATTTGTTGCGTTAAAAAACGTGCAACAGGAAGTGAAGGGAGGCACACAAACACTGCACACTCAGGACGGTATAACGGCTGGGTCAGACAAAACTTGCACCGCGCCATCACGTGGTGCTACAATTCAAACAGTCAGTATTTGTATGTGTCACATTTGATTTTTTACTTTTGAACAAGAGTAAGCAGCCATTGCACAGATACACATGATCACAAATCCGTGTGGAATAAAATACACTTCAAGATGATGGCCTTTTCTGCGCTCACACCTCCACCCGTGGCCTCTGCACCTCCCGCCAGGTGCAGCTGTGCCTTCACAGAGGAACAGCAGGAGCCAAGCGGGGCTATTTCAGGCTGCGGTGGCCAGATTGAATTAAAGCCGGATTATTCCCTGTAGAATTTGTGTCATTCTTCCAAGCAACACTAAATCCAAATCAAATTATACAACCCCCCCCCCACACACACACACACACACACACACACACACCACCGCCACCCCCACCCTCTGCTATCCATGGTAGCAGCTAGCTTCAGTGTCATACATGTGTGTATGTAGTGGTCTTTTTTTCCTCTCCCTTGCGGTTATTCTCCCTTTTCTCTAAACCACATGATCCATCTGCCCCCCCCCCCTCCTCCCCTCAACCAACCTTTTGTTCCTCTCCAGCTGTGACTGATGTGAGGAAAGTTAATTGATAGTGACAGCCCCCAAATCCAAGCGAGGAATCGTTAAATGAATGAGGACTTTAGGACGGTCACTGGGTTCATTTTCTGACCAGTAGTGACCCATCAAAGTTAACCATGAACATATATGTGAAGTATCAGGATTGAATATCAAAAAAACTAGAATTGGAGATTTTAACCTTTAGATCTCTGCAACAGCTCCAGCTGACATTTAGGGGAAAGATCAAGTTTTAGGGACATTGATCTCCCTCACATTTGACACCTAAATGTGATTTTTACTCTTCTATGTGTTATGTTATGTTTAGTGCTGGTGGTTAAGCCAAAAGGGTAAAATCAATAACAGCTTGAAGGCTACATTTGCAGTAAATTGAATGTGTTAAACTCTGAACACACACTGTCTAGAGAAGAGTCGCTAGATGTGGGACACTACACCCCAAGAAGGAAAGAAAACCAAAATGGACATGAGAATGTTTTCTTTCTCGTGGATGAAAAGAAAAACATCATTAAAGGGAACTTTTGGGACCAGAACAACATCAATAGGCTCCAGATTGAGGTGATACCTTTATAAAGGCTCAGTACCACTGAATGATGCTAGGACGTTAGCCTGATATTAAGGGGGATTGTCAGCAGCAGCCATGCTTGTGTTTCAGATGTAATGATTGAGGAGCTTCCCCACTTCCCCGTAGCTTGTCACCGCTTAGATTTAGCAACTGCTTTTGGCACTAAAGTACTTTGTGAAGTACCCAACGTGTCTGACATCTCTACGGCGTCCCTCTTTCATGAAAATAAAAGAGGACGGGGGCGTTATGCCGCTCTGAGAAATACAGCATCCTGTTATTCATCAGGTCCGAGGTGACAGCACAGCTAGCAGTTAGCGGTTTAAACAATCGATCTAAATTTGCATGTTGGCAAGTAAAATGAAAGTTACTCAAAATTTCCCAACTCAAAGAGTAAAGTTAAAGTTAAAATTTGTCAAAGTTGTAGAGGGAGGATATTTTTGAATCTCTATATATAATAAGTATTACATTAACCCCAAATTTAACGAACTCATCTTTGACTGGCCCAGAACAGACAGAACAGCAGTGAAAACACAAGCTGACTGTCTGAATAAACTGCTGCTTTATTGCATTGCAGCTGTTAGTTTAACCTGAATAAGCCAACTTTTCTATTATGGAAAATTTTCTTGGCTGACCTTTACGATTTTATGTATTAGTTACCCCGGTTTATGACACAAACACCTTAATATGGTGTGAAAATTGAATTGGATTATATTTCCTTGCTATCATTTTAGGTTTAAAGGCTGTTTGACTTAATCATTTAATAGCTTTTTCTCCAGTTTTTGCTCTAAAATGATTTATTCTCATCATGTGCCAGTTGTTCAGTGGATTCAGTAGATAAAGACAGAGGAAGAGTTAGCGATAGAACCAGGGGACTGGGTCACTAAGTAAAAAACTTTGTCCTGGTGGCAAGTCACGATGGGTTTTTGCACTTAAATCACAGTAACCCACTGAACTGCTGTAATCTGGGAAATGTTAATCTGCAATCCCCTGAATCACTCAGTAAATCTCCTGATGAGAATTCAAGAACCACTTTCTGTCTCAGCCGCTCAGATTTGCAGTGTTTCTGTGTTTGATTTGTAAGATAAAAACAGCGAGTCCCGGCTGAGTTGGTATCATGCAATGTGTGCGTGTGTGTGTGGGGTACAGTTTGAATCTGTGTGTGTGTGTGAGTTTGATGGACATCTAGGGGCTGTGGAGGAAGAGTGAAGATGCGTGAGGGAGGAGTTGGGAGAGGAGAGAACAGCAGCAGCCGGTGGCGTGAGGCTGGGAGATGAGTTCATTTCCTGACAGGGCTGACACTCAGCCAACGGGGGAAATCCTGCTCTCGCTCTCACTCACACACACACACACACACACACACACACACACACACACACACACACACACACACACACACACACACACACACACACACACACAGCTTAACTCAAGTCTCTCTCATACATTTTGTTGACAAATGTACCCAATTTAAATTCGATATAATACAATTTACTAACAGTGATTGCGATTATCTGACCACTTAATTCTCTAATATGTAAATCAAATAGTAATGAATGTGTTTTATGCATTAAAAATGGGGAACTTTGCCTTCATGATGTAAAAAAAATACACTCAGGAAAACCACAGTATGAATGTTAACCATAATATGTCAGTGAATACATGTACACGGGTTGCAATATAGCCAATATTTACCAGATGGAGACAAAATTGAAGAAGACTTGGCCATGTAATGTGATTGACCGAGGAGCAAAACCCGAGGAGGGTCATAGTCGTATAAAGAAATATTCAAACAAGAGTTGTGGAATACTGCCATCTTGGTTCCACTATTAAAGTGCGTTGGATACATTTATACACTTTAATCCCACTTTTACAGCAAGTCTGAGTGGATTTCTCACAACTTCGCTTCTCTTCAACTTGCTTCGTCAAACAACTTCGCTTTTACTTCGCTTCGATCTACGATGACCTGGATGAATGAGAACCTACACAGACATTTCTCACAACATTTTGCGCTACACACAGCAGCGAAACTGCTATTTGAAGCTTCTCGTGCGTGTTACAATCACAGCTCCCAGCAAAGTCTTTTGCATAATTAGAAAGAAAGCACAGTATAACACGGTAGAGAGGACCCCTGGTCTAATTCATGAAGGCAACTCAAGTACAGAGTCGGGATATAAAGTGGGCGTGTGTCTTCACTCATTAGTCTGACTGTTCTCTGCAGCACACTAGAGTATGAGGGAGGGTCCTACAAGCAGCTCGACACCTTTACCTTCATTTCACATTCATAAATGCCAAAAAAACTGAATGTTTTTTTTTTTTTTTTTTTAATGCATTAAGAACAATCAGATTTCAGTGAATGGAACCATCCAGTCGTCCGGGTCCTGTTTGCCACACATTCTTTCCACTGATAGCAGGATGGGACAAAAGGACAAGGATTTAGACATGATGATGTATGGAAGGAACAGAAAGAAAGAGCAACTCCACTTCCCAGACAGCAATATCATGGCTCTTGTTGTGTACAGATCTTTCTGTCTAAACACACTTTCTGCTATGCCAGGAGGTATACTGAGATGGAGAAGACAAGAGGGATAGGAAAAGGTTGAGATGTGTCAGTGAGACAAGAGTGACTCCAAAAACTGATGGCTATTGTTGTCTTGGACTGCAAGATAAAAGGCAGACAAAGGGGAATGTGCCAGTGACAGAAACCAGGAAAAAGATCGAAGAAGAGTGATGTTGACGACGATCGTCCGAGATGCAGCACGAGGTGCCAAATCTTCCAGTGCGCATGCGTTCTCTCTCCATCTTCTCCTCCGTTTTTCTTGCAGCTACCTCTGAGAAACACCTCTCATTTCCCAGGGCCAAAATGTAAGAAAGACAAGAAGGCAGACTGCAAAACAGAGGCGAGAACCGGTGCAGCTTTCAGTATCACGATCAAAAGAAGGAGAGCGAAAGTGGAGGGATCAAGAGGAAGCTAACGAAAACAGGGTGAGAACGGGGGGGGGGGGTGGAAGTAAGGAAGGGTTGACAGTGCAACTCATCACCTAACCACCTTGGCGCTTTTTGTATCATCCTGTTCCATCTCACCCTGTCAAGGAACGAGCCAAGCAGAATGAAAAATGAGGGAATTGTGAAGAAAAAGAGATGAGTGCAGGGTATAGGGTGGAGAGGTGAGTCTGACCATCTAACGCTCCCACACCATGTCTGTTTTTCTCATGCACGTTAATCCAGGAGGAATAAAGGAGGCTGTGAGAAAATGTGTCATGCTCTTTCATCAACCCGTTAGCTAGCGAAGCCTGTCATTTCCTGTCTTATTCTATATTAAATCATCCGCACAGACAAATAAAGTATTCACTGTAGAAGCAGGACCACAAACCATTTTCTCTCCCAAACTGAGCTGCCATGAGATTGATTTTGTGATTATCGTTTTATATGATTCCCATTACAAATAAAATTAGATGCTCCAAAAAGTAATAACAGTAAAAAATTATATATATTTTTATAGCACCTTTTTTTTTAACGGCATTTGCTTTACACTAAAATGAATTACAAGAGACACATTAAATAAGAAAACCAATAAACTAAATATACAGAGGCAAAAAAAAATGTAATAAAAGGAGGACGCTTAAAATAGCAAATGGGATGAGGAATTATGTGCCTCTTTTGTAACCATACCGCAAGTTTTAATTGAGCCTTCAGTTCAAGCAAATCACAACGGTTTTAGGAGCATCATGAATCTCAATACCTTTCTGAGAGATGCTGTTAATGGAGGAAGGTCAAGTTCGTGCAGTCACAACAGGCGTCCTTTCAATCGGCTCGCGTGCAGCTAGCATGCCGTGTGAAAGTACTATGTACGGTATGACGTCAACACGTCTTTCACGCCAGTCATGACCTCTTGGTTAGAAAACGCAGGAAGTAAATAGGATAGGGAAGAGTGTTAATATCAAATCAAATGAAAGAGAGAAAGAGTGTGTAATCCGTGTGGCTACTTTATAATTAGCTGACAAAGCTGACAAGAATCCCAGCAAGTGACTGAAGCATTAGATTAAACAATGTTCTGTATTTAACAGCCGCGACTGCACGCTCTACTGCCCAGGAATCAGAAAAACTTCACACACACACACACACACACACACTCATGTCAAACAAGTACGTAGGCATGCACACACCCCAAGCCTACCCGTCCATGGCTGCCACAGCGCTGCAGCACCCCAGCTCTTGACAACAGTCTAATTGGTAATTATTCACAAACCCCCCTCCTGGGAACCAGCAATCCTAATGAAACTGCTTCTGGTTCGCAGACAGGTCGTTAGCATGCACACACACACACACGATTCATGAAGAAATGGGTTTACAAGCGTAAACACAGAACTCGTAGATGAGGGTGTGTGTGTGTGCGTGTGTGTGTGTGTAGGGGTGTGAGGTCAAGAGGAACGTCGGGTTGAAGATGGATGAAAATCAGACTGAGAGAACGGGATAATTAACTTGACCCTTGGTGCCGACATGGACCCTGATCACAATAGAGCGGATCACTGATACATTGTTGGTTACTAATAGAAAATGATTCTCGCGCCAGCCCTGCATGAGCCGTGCTTTGATAGCGCGTCTTCCAGAGAAACAGCTCTCTCTGAGAATTCAGCGGTAACATTACACCTCAGCGGTGACGTCCATTCCTCTCTCATCAGATTATGCTGAGTCATAATCATGCTTGACACATGATGAGTCACCCTCGTTTCACTAATGCTTGGCTTTCGTGTCATTTCTACAGCACGTAAGGAGGTTGGCAGGCATATTTAGAGCCAAACGGTGGCTAAAAAGGGCCCCACTGATTGCTGTCATGTTGTAATCAACTCAGTTTCATATCATCCCATTTGATGAGCTAGATTATTTGGCAAAGAACTCTTATAATATATCAGGTTGGATGATGTAAAGCCGGAGGGAAAGGACGAAACTGGCAGATGGACAGATGGAGAGAAAATAACAGAGGAAAGTATCAGAAAGTAGACTTTTAACTTCTCAAAGACAAGCAGGCATTGCTCCCCGTCACTCAGAGAGAAACTAAAGTGATGATAGACAAGGTCACTGTGAGCGGGAGAATTAGTGTTGTCAGTCACAATAAATTAAGGATTATGACAAACTAAATCTATATCCTGAGCAAGGCCTCGCAGCACTCTGTACGTGTGGAGGTAAGACGAGGTAGCACCGCCGGCACTTAGCGCAGGCTTATAGACGATTTGACACCAAGCCTGAAAAACAAATACGTCATCTAGTAAGTCTGCCGCATGCTCACATCAGCTCAAGTTCACTTCTTTCACACAAACAGTGAAAAAAGAAATAGAAATACATTGAAGAAGAGAAGTTTCACTATTTTCTTCACTGTCTTCCCAAATTTTGAGTTGACGTATTTCAGGTTTCACTCGGCAGGGCTGGACCGAGCGCGTTCAGTGGCGGAAGCAATCACAGCTACAGCCCTACAGTTTACGACCACATCAATGATATCACAGCGAATGTGAATGGAAAACCAGACCGTCATGATTGTAATAACAGACCAAAAATACTACCAAAAGTAAAATGGCAATGACCGAAATGAAATAACTAACTTTCAATCCTCCGTCACTTGGTTACCTGTAACATTTGCACATTATTTAACATCCCATATGATTTCAGCTTGTGCAGTCTTGAGTTTGATGGAAAAAAAACAAAACATATTCCCATAGCAACAGTGTACTAAAACTCGGCCACTACTGAAAATTGATTTTGAGGCTGTATGCCAACTTTTAACCTCTAAAATGTGCAGATATGTCACAGATACGTCAATATGTCATGTGCTGAACAGCTGCAACTTGGAGTTAATTCCATTATTTGTACCGCCCCCATCTTCTAGCACATCCTTGAACAGCATGAATGGTGACAGTGTGACAATACGTCAGTCATACACGCGCTCATTGATTTGGCACCACACTGCAAGCTAAAAAAAAAAAATCTATGGTAATATGTGTCAGTCTTCCGAATCGAAGCAAAAGAAGGTCGGTGATTGTCACTAACCTGTTTTGGAGAAACCTGCAGAGGGAAGACTTTAAGAGAGCCGCATCAAAACATCAAGTGTCAGTATCAGCAGGCGAAAATGAAAGCAGACTCAAGCTTTTGTCATGCCATCCCTCGATGCCACCCCGTTACTGTACCTGCATGGAGATCTAGCCTACGATGAGCAGGATGGGAATCTATTATTAATGCAGGCACCTACGGTCAGCCTGAAGTTTATCTCAGCTAAATTGAGAGGGAGAAGTATGTGCCGTGGGTGATATAGGAGGGAAACATGTATCCTGCATCCACCAAAAACAATATGGAGTTCATGAATAATATATGTAGGCTATATATAAATATAGGAGCCTATAGGCAGGCTGGGAAAGAAAAATGAAATTGTCGGGGTGGGGGGGTAATGAAATGGGAACAAAAGCAAAACCAAAATCTGTAGAGCGTCTTTGACTTGTTTGTTGACGTGTGTTTGGGTATTAATGTAACAGAGGCGGCGGGACCGCGGCATGACGGCGAGAGAGCGAACCAGCGTTAAGATCAGACAGATCGCGTGGATGCGGCAAAACATCTGTCCCCTCTCACACTCGCACAAAATTCCATGACAGCTCACAGATGTCTGCATGTCTTACGGAGTCAACCCAAACACACACATACACACATATAAACACACTTGAAAAACAGATAAATCACTGTGTCATTCATGACCCCTCAGGGTGCCATCCTCTGCACCACGGAAATGTGGCGGATTCCCTCTTTAATAAATGTGGAGGCTGCTCCCATTAATATATTTATATCTGCTTATGCACTTTTTTTGAAAGCACATCCAGAGAGATTTTGAGCTATATGAGCTTATTTCTTATCTCCAAGACAACTGAGCATGCCAACCCTTTCCTCCCCTCCCCCCCAGCATGATTTCTTCCCCCTCTTCCTCACTACTACTGCTCATCTCCCTTCCTTCATCCCCCCCCCCCATCTTTCCACACTGCAGAAATGGGATTTTGAGTATTTGGGGTTCATGCAGCGGGCAACGAGTCTTGAGGACTAAAAGTTTCAGCTCAGTTTCAGTTGGTTAGTTGAAGGAAAGTTGGAGTGTACCCACTCACAGCCTGGAGACATACACAATGATAAGACGGCTGGCTCATATCTGATAACCAGCTGCATAAATACAGAGAGAGAGAGAGAGAGACACACACAGAGAGAGAGAGAGAGAGAGAGAGAGAGAGAGGACATCCTACGCTGGCTGATGTAACTGAACTAAAGCAAGATGTCTACTGCAGCTTCAATTATAGCCTTGTGTTCCTATATAATTCCACCACTTTCTTTTCCTATTGTCCAAGCTGAGAGACACAAGTACGCCCACGCTTCCTCTCCCTCTCGGCGGCTCTTCCTCTCTCTGAAAAAGTCGAAGGAGTGTCATAAAGTCACGAGGCATCTCAGGAGGTTTTTTTTAGCAGTGTGGTCAACAAGTTTTTGTCTCTTAGCAGCCAGTAAAAAAAAATAAATAAATAAATAAAAGAACCACAGTAAAAGGCTCCTTTTAACGTACAAGGGCTACAATTAAAGTGAGAAACAGTGTGCAATATTAACTGACTTCATCTCAAACAGGCATTATTTATGGTCAGTCCTTGCCTGTGTGTTAATAACACACACACACACACACACACACACACACACACACACACACACACACACACACACACACACGAAAAATCCAATCCAAACTAAAATGGATCAAATGAATAACTCACTGTATCAGAGGAAACCTGCGAGTTGTTTTTCCTTCACCACAGTAGAGATCAATCACATTGATGTCTATGAATGATTGTGTATCAATACAGGTCACACGGAGCAGCAGGTCAAGTGTGTGGAAAACACCGGTGACATAAACAGCAGGAGGACCTCAGACCCCCCCCCCCCCCCCCCAAGGACCCACACGCTAAGAACACATGCTGTACCCCACTGCATTTAGGCTTGATAAAAAGATATCATCTTATTCATACAAATGACAGTTTGAACTCCATATTCGTACTTTGATCCCGATTTTATTATTTCCAGTAATTTTAAGTGAACGCCGTTTTTGCTGTCCTCCGTCTCGCCCTCTTCCTTTACAAACTGAGTACAGGATTGTTTTCCATGCTGCAATCACAAGTGTCCTGCTCATGTTCTGACTGCACGTCATACGCGTGAGGAGGTAACAGTCTTATCTTTTTATCACGCAACACTAATATTGCAAAAACACAGAATGGCTACTGGCTACAGACCACTGACCCCCCCCACCCCCCTTCTCCCAAAGTGTGTGATTTTTTAATTAGGAATCATGACAAACTTCAACTCAATAAATACATACTTCTCACAAAAAAAAAACAAACGCTTAGACTGAAGGGTCCCCCAGTACGTCAATATGTTATTTCCAAAAAGTGCTGATGAAGGAAACAATTACAAAGCAATTACATGAAATAATTAAAGGGAAAATGATCGACTAAGTCACAAATTGCAACTGTGGAGAAAAAGTGAGTGATTCTGCAGGATAGAAATTTGTTTGTTTGTTTGTTTTTTTTGTCACGTGAACATTTAGCGAGAAGGATGAAAATGGTGGAAAATGTAGATTTACTGCACATAAACCCTTTGAGGAAATACAGAGGAATCTGAAAGAACATCAAGAATCGGGAAGCAAAGTTTGAGGACGTTAGATATCTCAGTCTGAAACATGTTTTTCTCAGGTGAGGGATTTTTCCTTCTTGCATATTATTGGTGTATTATTGCATATTTTGATGTAAAGACAAGCACCATCTGATGCTGGTCTCAACCCCTGAACCACAGGATCGGAGCGGGACGTGCTGGACAGGATGCTAAGACCCGCGGGTGCTAGCATCAATAGCTATCACCTCTCTTGAAGTGTCGTGGAGTGAGAGTCATTCTCCACACAGCACCTCCAACTGGCCCAGCGTCGAGGGATTTCATCAGTTGGTGTTGGTTATTGTTCTGATCGCTTTCATGAAACAGTGTTTAAACACTTGCGTTAATGTCCTCTGTCATGACACCATGTTTCCATGCCCGAGGAACCCACGCAGGCTTGGTTAATGTGGCTGGCCTTGGTCCGACCTCTGCTTTAACTGGCTCTAGGCCTTTTAACAAAGCATATGAAGGCTGACTTTTCTGCTGTACCCAATACTGATGAAGCAGCATCACTTTAATCATGTCTGTCTGCACTGTCTGGATTAATACCAGGATTATTCTTCCAGCCCAGACAGTGAAGAGTCTCAAAAATGGTCGTGTTCTGCCGTTATTAAGAAGGAAGGTGACAGAAGTGATGCTGAGGTAAGCTGTCTTTGGGGTGATGTGTGTGTGTACCCATGACATTTACTCAGCAAATTCCTCAGAGACGAGTGTGTGGTGGCATCACTCTGAGTTTTATGCTTTTCTGTCATGGGAGTGAGATGTGGTTTGTTGGGATCAAAGACAGAGTGAAGGAATAACGCTTGGGGAGGGGTACAATGAAGCAGAGCCGGGGAGAGATCGAGAGGGATAGTTAAAGTCACGCCACAGTAGTGAAGGACTTTGGAGTGGCTGCAGTTACTCAAGTACTGTACTTTCCTTGAACATTTTAATGCAAAGCTGCTTCATATTTCATCCCCGCTACATCAAATATTGTATTTTTTAGTCTTACTTTAGTTATTTACAACCAGTTGAGAGCTGTAGTTACTCGAGTCCTCCCAAAGTCCCATTCACTAACAATATCTCAGGAGCACCCCAAGGGAATGTCTTCAAATTTGCCGCTGGGCCTCACAGGTTAATTTTGAAATATTTATGGTGGTCAAAGGTCAAGGCCAGGCTCAAATTGCAGAAGCATAAAAGTATGATCCATTATTTCTAGTTACGTTTCTCGTCTTTAAAGACAACTCAGAAACAGTTGTGTTTAGTGGAAGCACAGGCATGGACTTGGAAGTGAGTGAATATGCATCGAGATATTGGTACTTCTACTTAGGTAAAGAATAATGAATACTTCTTACAGCAATGACCACATTTTCTGAATACTGTTAAAGCTGCACTGACTGCTCCTACATAGTATGGGAGCTGCACAAGATGCCAACCAATCAGCGGAAAGTTAATTTGGACTGATGATAATGATGCTTTGATAAATTCAAGCCGGCTCACTTGGCTGTATTTTCCAGTTGGATTAGGTGAATAACTCAGTCACGGCCTTCTTGTAATATTCTCCGCCTGCACGCAGGCGTCCAATAGAGACATTTATGCATTTGTGGGTGAAGACGCCGCTCGAGTGGAGCGAGCTTCCCTCTATACTGACACACTGATCGAGTGCTCTGCAGAAATTCAACTCTTGCATGACCTCATGTTGGGGAAGGATGCTGGTGCGCAGATAGCTTTTGCCAATAGTTTTTTGTTTTTTTTATAAATGAATAGTGACAGTGCAGGGTTGAAGGAAAGTGCATTCAGAGACATAAACCGCATGCATAAGAATGACTTGAAATTTCAAGCTGGAGAAAGTAGTACAGTAATAAATTCTTTTTTGAGACCACGATGAAACATTGTGCGTGCACGTTGATCAGGAGCAGGCGGCGAGGGATTTCGCCATGTCATTTTTCTGCTCATGTTGAAAGATATATTTAAACATTTCAGTTCTTTGAAAAGCTCAGATGAGAAATCAGCCAGGCAAAACAATTTCCGAGAAAAGTGTTGGTCTTTCTCTGGTGTCTGTAAATGATTAAACATAATGACTCTTCCGTGTTTCAGTTTCTTATAAACATGTCTTTTCAGAGCGTGCGTTGGGCTGTTTTCATTCAAGGGCGAGTGTTCACAGGTACGATGGTGAACAGCAGCCAGGCAGGTGGCGTCTGCAACAGGGGAAGCTAATGACACTTTAAGGTTTCACCACAGGGGGTTTTGCTCTCTGCTGCCCGCCTGCAGAATGCTGACTTGTCAACTGCACTGGCCTCACTAACACACAAGTGAGAGAGTGCACAAAAATCAAGTATGTGTGCACACGCTGCATCCTCTCATTCTCTCCCATGGTGCCAGTAGCGAGTGGAAGGTGGAATTAATCTGAATATCGATCGTCTGGCATCTATGTGGGTTCCCTGCACCGTGGCACTCAGGTCGGGAACAGGGATTGATGCCCTGTCGCGTTGCCGTTGCAGGGAGGAGAAAAGGGTCGTCACAAATCTACACTAGAAGGGTCACGAGGGGGGAAGTGACTGAAAAAAATAAGCTTTACTGAGGAATTTTTGAAGATAGATGGAGCCCCTATTTAATACTACTACCTCCGATACATCGTCAAAAACATGCAGAACCTCAAATCAGTCATTTTCTCATTAGAGTCTGTCTGCCGACGTACAAAACTCTTGACACTTTTAAACTCTTCATTAGAAGTTTCTTTCTGAAAGGAGACAACAACAAAAATACACATTCAGCTGCTGGAGAGTCAAAAATATACATCCAGGATGCCAATAGGAACAGAAAACAGACAAGGTAAATACATTTTCAACCCGAACTAACAACAGATCTCACTCACCCACTGTGTTGTCAGCTGTCAACTTTTGTAAGTACTTTTTTTTGTAATAGTGCGCCTATTCAACTTGATGCACTTCAAATATGACTGAAGTAGAAGTGTTGATTGTATCAAAAATAAGATTCAGTTTATCACTGAAAAGTTTGGGTGCCTTGAGTTCGTCAGAATATACACTTGAGATATCCATGTGATGAAGACATCCTCCCGTCAAAGAATGTCACTGATGCACTGACACGTGTAAGAACATTGGCTGATAAGTTCAAAATAGTTGTTTTTGTAATTCCATCTACTATCTTAGCGACTGGAATCCAGCAGCAGCAGTTGATGATGCGTTCAGGCTTTCAGTATTTCTGAAGTGTTTCTATGAATTTACCTCACTTTTAGGTTTCACCTCATTTTCACATATCAGCTAAAATACGATGACACAAGACGTAAGTTTCTGGAGAGATGTGAAACGAGACGGTGATGAGCAACGTGAGTGTGAAAATAGGAACCCAGACACTAAAAACACAAAATGGAATGTTTATGAATGCAATATGTACATCATGTAACATGTATTTTATGAATTCTATAAGACTAAACTAAGACCCTTGCGGCGTGTTGACAAGATGAATCAAGAACTGTGACTAAATCTTCGTTCAGCATTCCTAATGAAGAGTTTCAGATCAAAGTCGAACGACCAACTTTTCCTTTTCATACCATAAATCTAAGATGAACTCTTTAAAACTAAAAATGACCACAACTTAACAAGCTGCGGTCACTATTTCATGTTTCTTTGGGCAGCTCACCAAAGATTCAGATCTATTCAAATGGCTGTGGAGAGACTTTGTGAATTGTTTTCAAAGCCGGTTTGAATAAAGCGAAACAATCAGATGAGCAAAAACTACTTTTGCCCCTGCAGATGTCTCGCAAAGTACCGTCAACTGTTCCGAGGCAAATATCTTTTCAACCTGTTCGTGGCACTGGGAGCGTTTAAAAAGCACAGAAACAAAGCGACAAATGAGTAAAATTAACATGTAATTGTTGCGATTCTTTGATCAATTTGCAAGGCCTTTGTTTGTTCTCCATTACTCCCTCTGAACAGATGTGCTGCACTGTCCTATTCAATTATTCTGTTTCTCAGCAGCCCAAGAAGCGGTGACAAACAACAGAAGCTTCATTAAAATGAAAAAGCTTCCTTCACAGTTGTGCTAAAACTCTCTCACTACCTGCACACTGAATACATTCATATTTGCTGTGTACAATCATATTTGCTGTGAGAAGTTGACTTGAAATTTAGTCTAGTTTGTAACTGTATGAGCCACTTTTTGTGTGATTGTGCTTTTGGGAAAGATGTTTTATTTATCCGACACAGTTTAGAGGTTTAGTCTTGGCACAGTACAGAGCTGTAACTCTTGAACTAAATTGCCTTTATTTAGGAAGCGGGGGAGTTGAATGTTTACACCCACTTTCGTCGACATTACAGGCCTACACACAAAATATTTTATACAACCACTCGGTAACAGGGAGAATAGTGTGATGCTACCAGATATAATCACCCAATGCCAACTATTTAATCTCCCCTTAAATCCCTCCAGGAATACCGTCTGTGAGGGAGCAGTGCCTGCCAGCTGTTACCGCCCTGGATGTGACTGCTGTAAAAAAAGAGTAATGTGACATGAAAATGTGTAGCATGAAAAGATGTACTTCCTCTAAATGCCAGGAATATTGGTGCTAGCAGCAGATTAGGTTTTCACTGGTACGATGATGAGGGTTAGGGTTGTTGGAATATCCGAGTAGGGAGGAACTAGAAGTGGTTTCACCACACACACACACACACACACACACCATCGATATTTTGATGGATAAAGACCCTCCTTTTTCCTCCTGGCACTTATATTCATATTCTTCCGGTTTCAGACCACTTGCATAACAAAATCATCATCAACATGCCCGCTTGCTCGCTGGCAATCCTCTGCACAATGACCTGCTCTATTCGCACGCTGGCTCAATGGGACTTTAAACTCGCTTTTTATATAGCAAGGTAAAGTTTGATTCATGTCCACTTCAAATGATTCAGCCATTTGCATTCTCAATAGCTCCTCCGCTAGAAACAGTCAAGGTTGCAGTGCATATACACAAGCACATAAACATAAGATGAGGAGGCAGACGTGAGGAAACAACATTGGAGCAGTTTGTGTTCTTGCCACTTGGTATTGTGACTGATAACATCCGCTAAAACTTTCACTAAAATAAATAAATAAAATAGTGCCACGAGTCAACTATACAGGAAGCAGAGTACAAAAGCATGAGCACAAAAAGTGCAATCAGAAAGCATAAAGGACATTAAGTGACAAATTTACTTTGGTGAGTGTTTTTGGGTTTAATGAACAATTTGATTTTCAATCTAAATCATGATTTGAGACAATGCAATCGGCCAGTCGCAATGGAGGTACACGTCTGCCCAAGGGGTTTTTCACTGTGGGACAGAGTTACTAACCAATCAGACGTGACCCAAAAAGAGCTTTAAGGCTCCGCTACCTGGCTGCAGCGTGCAGGGAGAGAGCAGAGACAAGGCAGACGTGAGACCAAGACACATGCCGGGACAGAGACAAATACACAGCAAACAGCCGGTCAGCTGATGAGCTGAGGAGACTCATCGGGAGGTGTTCCATCACCTGCATTTAGGGAGCGACCATGTACATGGGGTAAACACAGCCAATACCTGATGGTCTCATGAACCTCTGCAACTATGAAGCACGAATCTGAAGGGAAGACAACCTAAGAGCCCAAACGATCGACCCGCACCGTGCGTAAATCAAGCTGAATCTAATCCCTGTCTTTTAGAAACAAAATTAAGCTTGTGGCGTGCTAGAATGAGGACAAACTCAAATGTGATTCATTTATTATGAAATTTTAGCATTTTTATGATTAAAACCTCCATCTTAGAGCATCCAGTTTGACAACCAGAGAACATTTTAGGTTGTGCACCCCTGCTACTGGAGCACTGACCCAGCAGTGATTGGTCACGGTAATGTGGAAAATATTGTGTTTTCCTTTAATTGAGAAGGAGCTGTCAGGGAGTAAATGTCTGTTTATTTTGCTATTCATTACCTTGCAGCTCACAGGCTGGTGTTTGACATCGCCTTTAACAATAGGAGCCAATCATCAACGATTTCCAGTGGGATAGCGCAGTGACTGAGGGGCTGTCAGTGTGTGTGTGTGTGTGTGTGTGTGTGTGTGTGTCTCATCTTGTTTGCCAAGAACAACAGAGAGTCTGGTTCATTGCTAATGGTTTGTGTGTATGTGTGTGAGTGTAAATGTGTATTCTTTGTAGCAAAATGGCTGGAGTCCTTCCTGCCTTTCCGTGTTCAAGAAAATTACTATTGATGAGCCTCTCTGCCGCAAAGGGCCCCATGCAGTTTAATGGCGGAACACAGAATTAATGCAGAGTGTCATTTTGTCAATCTAGTCCTCGCAAACCGTGCTTACACTTGTTCAGGTTTGCTGGGATGTGGGGACACATGCAATAACAGACATGCAGGAAGCTAATTCTCCATGCTCCAGTCTGTTTAGAGTTAAAGTCTTGCTAAACAGCCACTACACTGAAGTTAAAGCCTTTAGTAAGGTTAGTGCTCCGCCGGGGAAACTGGTGCACAAAGCCGACAGCCTCCGCCAATCAGCGGCGGCAATTTGCACGGGAATAAAAATACATGGACTCTTTGAGAAGCTTGGAACTTGTGATCATGGCATATCTGCAGGAGCAAGATCAGAGAGGACCACGATTTTTTCAAGTTACTGGGAGAACTGGTACCGTGTAAATCAGGCTCTTAGCCGTGTCCTGTAAGTGCTGCAATAACTCCACCGGTTTGATGCGTGCGTCGATTAACAGTAGCACCGTTCTTCCATCTACCTTTAGAAATCCAATGTACTGTAGTAGCAAATATATTGTCCTTCAACTCCGAGTTTAAAAATGTATTTCATTTTCATTTCACAACATTGGTCTCAGATTTTGATAACTTGCTACAGTGTCAGCTTTTCATCTTTGTCTGGTTTTAAACGCTGCTCAAGAGTTATTGACCTTTCCTGACTGCTCTCGTAATATTTGCCTTCACCCACTTAACCATTTTAGTCACATGACTGTCTTTCACCAGCTACTGAATGGAATGAGAACATCAACTCAAAATTAAAATATGAACGATTTAGTTAACTTGACCACATATTAAGAACTAATGGTTTATTTTGTCACCTGAAAACAAAACAAACTCCTGGCCTCATAGTATTTAAATGCATGTTGTAGTGCATGCGCACATACGACCGCGGACGACGTAGGCCCTCCCGGGATGTGCAGGTGTTCAAGTATCTGAGTATCCAGCAAATACAGCTGCCATTGTTCTTTGAAATAGCAGCAGTGTCAAGTTCAGCCCTCCAGTTTAAAATGGGTTTGTTTTCGAGTGTAATGTAAAAAAAAAAAAAAAAAAAGAAGAAAGTGTGTATAGCAAATCATCCCAGAAGACAGTGCAACCCAACCACCTCTCGGACCCGTCGGCTTTAAACTGGGCTCAATGCAAGCACGTGCCAGGTGTGACGGCCGTCTGTGTTGAAAGTAAGTGCAGGTGTTGATATTCGGAGGCCAGAGTCATTTGAATGGAGGTTACAATCCTATCGTTTCATCAGCAGCAGCAGAAATCCTTTTGCGAAGAAAAAGCCCTCAGGAAAGTGTTCCAGAGGAAAAAAACAACTCTCATTTATTTAAATCTGTCTTGTGTCAGCGGGTCTGAGCCTCCTCCACAGGAAATAACACCCACATCTGACCTCTTGCTGCAAGGACCTGAATGCAAATAATTATGATCTTCTTTTCAAATGACTTCCACTTCATTAATTAACCAAAGTTGCTCAAAGGCAGTAAATCCCCATTATTTTCACGTTACGCCTGTTCTTCAGCATCTATTCATCCATTTGAAATCGTTTTTTTCTTCTTTCAATTATCTTATGACCATTTCAAGACCGCCTACGGAGCTGTGAAGCACCGGGGACCACTATCTTAACTCAATTAATATTAATTCACTCTTCATAGTCACTTACACATATGTCTTATATTAAATGACAGAAGCCTTTATTGATTAATTTCGGCCTCTGCGCATTTTCCTTTCATCCCTGAAACAAAGAAGGAAGAATTTATGAACACTAACTGGAACAAACCACTGAGGGGGAACAGCCGCGTGCCATCAACAGCTTTTGGACATCGCGTTTGCATAATCTTGCAAGGAACCAGAGAACCAAACGTAGATTCTAAACTCCTCTGATTACACAACGAGAGGCAGGTGGAACTGGAGAGAGCTGATTGGTTCAGAGAGGCAGGAAACAGCCGAGACCGGCCAGGGCTGATTAGCTGACGAGGCTCAGGTGAGCATTGAAAAGAGGAGGGAAACAGACAAAGACAGGAAGTTACATTTCAAAATAAAACTGGAAATAAAAAAAGGTGAGATCTAAAAATAAGAGAAAAAAAACATAAATACTTGACAGAAGAACAAGAAAAACAACGATCATAACTTCAACAATAAAGTTCACGAGAATACAAACTTAAAGAGTTCAAAACTGAATGTCCACAACTGAAACTCAATAAAATATTGGGAGTTTAGCACCAAAATTAATTCCTCTACTCTGAAGATTTGTCATCAACAGTGTATAGCTATGTAAGTGTTACTGTTTTTCTATGGGCTGAAAAATGAGCCACAGGAAATTGGAATGATTTATATTTGAATTTGAACTGTTCAGCTTGATTCATGGTATTAAAATCTGGATTTGGAACTGCACTGCAATAAACTTAATTTAATATCATGAAACTGAATTCATTTGCTTTGAAACTGCATCTATCCTACCCAAACAAGTCTCTTAGTGTGTGTGTGTGTGTGTGTGTGTGTGTGTGTGTGTGTGTGTGTGTGTGTGTGTGTGTGTCTCTATGCTGTGAGGGAGGCTAAACTGTAGGTCGGGCCTCTGCAGGGGGTCCTGCGTGTGACTGGCTGCCTTGTCCGTCACTTGTGAGAGACTCAAACATGTAAATGTGAGTGCGATTGGCTGTCAGGTTGATTGATGGATTGATCGATTGTGCATTATGTTGATGAACATCGTTACTGAGCTGAGGCCCGAAGTAGACGGTGAGAAAGTGCTTTGTGATGTCAGCGGTTGTCATCCAATCAGATGTTAGACCGCGGGGACGGAAGCGGAGAGGAGAGACAAACAGAAAGGTTGATGGAGGTCAGCAGCAGTTGTGCTGTGTCAGCTATTTTCCTCTACCCTCTGGGTAATGACGGAGTCACATCCCAGCCAAACAATAAACCTGAAAGAGGAGAAGTGGATGAGGAAGGGATCAGTTAGGGATAAAAAAAAAAAACGAGATTACCCGACGCTCCTCTCAAAAACATTACCACAGCTGTTCTACAGTGTTGTGCATCAGACGCAAGCAGATATCACCAAATACTCTTTCCCCTCTATGTACAATCACTCGAATAAGAGCAGCTGGAAAACACTGAATACATTTTTTTTTTCTCCGAGCACCGCAAACACCTCAGAATTACTTTTTGATTGATAGGGATGTCATTCACATTCACTCTAATAAATATTAAAGAAAACTAAAGAGAGTCTAGAAGAAACGGAATTATTCGAGAATGTGGGGAGGCACAGGAAGAACAGCAGGTCCTGAATGTGAACGTTCTCAACGGGCTCAGAGGAACTCAAAAAAATACCGAAGCATAAGGAAACCACGTGGGATTTGTTCAGCAAAGGCCCCCAATGAGCAACTTCGAAAGCAATGAATGCAATCTGTGTTATTTCCTCTATTTCAATACTGAATCAGGAAAAATATGTCAACTGTATTACAGTACTACGGATGACTCTTTTTGAATATTAATACTTTTGAGTTTAATCTATTTTATTACACTTCGTGTGCATCATCCTGCAAATAAAATCCGGGATGAGGTGACGGCCAGTCTAATTCCTGGCATCCTTTTTTTTTTTTAGCTCTCTCGCCACTTTGCATTGGTTTGCTTTTACATCCCTGCTTTGCACCTTTTGTGAAGCGCTTTGTAAATCCAGTTATGAAATGGCTATAAAAAATAAAATAATTATGGTTGTATTATTTTTATAGATCAATCAATCCTCTTAGTGTTGGACATTTCTATCTATTTATTCCTTTCATTTTTGTCGTTTATCTGGTGAATAGCTACAGGCATATGATTTCATTTACGTCAGCACACACACACACACAAGGACAAAGTACCGAGAGGATCGTAATCGTACAAATTGTTCCGCCAGCAATATTGAATCTTTTTGAAATATATGCAGGATCTCTGACTAGTCAATTTATCTTAACACTCTGCTCTGTAGTCATTGCTGTGTTTTTGCTCTGCGACTCTTACATCTCAACTTTGTGGAATGCTGTGCACCACGCCGCACATACACTACGGGTCATATATCAATTGATTTCCTATTTGTCCTTGTCCTATCACCACCTGCGCTGTTACCAGGCTATCTACAATACATCTGGCACGTAACAGTGAGAACCTATGTGTGGACTCACGGACGTGGACGATTTCCAGAACGAGCTCGGACAAAACAAATCAGCAGAATAATAGGCGATGCTGGTAGAGGCGTGCACACAGGTTTATGTCAAACTTTGCTCATACAGAAAAAAAGAAAAACCTTATTAGCCCAACAGGAAGTTGTGCCGTTCATTAGAAAACAGCTGCAGCACAAAGACATGCAGCAGTCAGAGCAGAGCAGTCGGTGTCAGGTCATCCCAAGAGAGGAAAAATTTCGAAAAAGGCGTCGGCCTTCATGTTACATATTTCCATCTGCTGTACATGAACAGAGTAATGACTTTAAATCTGAGAGAACATCGATGTAAATTCTCCCCATTACACAGCGAATACTCCAGTGAATATGAGGCATGGTAACATGGTTAGGCTGGAAACCCTAATGTAGCAGTTGCATTTATCAGGTCAAGGCAGAAATAGTTTGTAGGATTTCATTCGTGGTTCACACTGGTGAGCTTCTCTCTTTCCTCCAGACAGAGTTTTCATAAAATGACAAGTTCGCTTCTTCTCTACTTCTTCTTTTACTATTGAGACGCGAGGGTTGTTCGCAGTTTTCTGAGCTGGTTGAAGTTTTGAAATGTAAAGTAGTGAATGTTGGTGCAGCAGGGTGATGTCATACAACCCAGGAGTTCGGTGCTCCTCTTCCCCAGAGATTCTTTTCAAGCACTATTTGTCCCGGAAACAAAAAGTTTCCTTCTGCCTGTTCTGTTACGCTTTCTCTACTCCGTTCTGAAGAACGTGGAAGATCAGGCAAACTCGTCTGCTGACTTGTGAGAAAGTGCGACATTTTCTCGACGCAGGATGCTGCTTGTAGCTCCCGGGGATCATCTTCAGTGTGAATGACAAACAAAGTCACTGAGTACTCAACCTTCTCACAGAGGTGTGACTTGAAGGGGGTAAAACTAACAGAATCAAGACTCAGGTTCCTGTGGTCGTACTTAAGATAGTCCCTCCAAAGGTTCCTAGTTCCTTGAATATGTTTACCTGAGTGACGGTGTCCCAGAACACTCGAGCGTAAGTCCCAAATCTGGGCTGCTGGAAGTCTTAAAACCATAAAAAAGCTCATCTACATGCATGTACGGCATTGTTTAAGGAATACAAGTTGCTCTAATATCCAAATGGTTCAGGGTTGTACCTGCAGGAAGTCATGTAGTCCACTAACTCCTTAGTTTGCATAAGAAAAATCTATAGTCGTGACAATGTATGGATTGTGAAATTGCAAGGATTTATGTTCAGGCTGGTTCTGGATCTTTTAGCGAAGGTCAGGAGTGAATCAGGCAGAGAGCCTTCCAGCACTCAACTCCATCTTCATCTGAGAAAGATTTAAATAGTCATTTTTCTGGCCACATACTCCCCCAGGTTGTTGCTATAGATAAGAATATGTTCTTAGTCAACATGCTTTGTTATGTAAAGGGCAAAAAAATATATTGTGTCTATTTGTGTGCAGCTTTCACCGAGGGAGACTGCAACCGTTTCTGACGGGTGTAATTTATTTATTTCATCCTGATGATGGTGGTGGTGTTGTGGGGTCAAGGGTCTGATTTACTCTATAAATGTATTAAATCACTGAGAGGCAGGAGAGTTGACCATTCATACTTTATACAGAACCCCAAATGCTACATTTTTTTTTTTGTCAGGGCTAATTAATGTTCATAATCTGTACCTAAACCTAACAACAATATGATTTCTTGGTTAAATAGACATTCTAATAATTGGTTAATACTCTGGCTGAATTCTGAATGAGCTGCCTTTTCAATCCAGAAATCAGAAATATTTCCAGCTTGAATCAGCTCGTTTTGACTGGACCGTGAAGTATCGAACTTTATCTTGCACTTTGACTGAGCAAGTCCCTAGAGGATAGCTGTTAAAAAAAAAACAACCCAGATATGAACATACTCAGAATGCGTTGAATCCAAGTCTCCACCCTCACGGACTCAAATCTAGAGGCGTGTTTTTCTCAACATTTTATCCTTCATCTCTTATTTGTATCCATCCATCCATCCATTTTCTTCCGCTTATTCCTGTTAAGGGTCGCGGTTGGTGGAGCCTATCCCAGCATCTACAGGTGAGAGGCAGGGTTCACCCTGGACAGGTCTCCAGTCCATCGCAGGGCCAACACATAGAGACAGACAACCATTCACACTCACAGTCACACCTAGGGTCAATTTAGAGTATCAATCAGCCTCGTCCCCTCTTGATGTCTTTGGACTGTGGGAGGAAGCTGGAGTACCAGAGAGAACCCACACAGGAACAGAGAGAACATGGAGACCCCACGCAGAAAGATCCTGTGCTGGAGCCGGGGCTCGAACCTGGAACCTTCTTGCTGTGAGGCCACAGTGCTGACCACTGCACCACCGTGCAGCCTCTCTTATTCGTATTTACATTCTAAATCTATAACAAATGAATGCCATGTTGTTTCTTTTTATGAGTATAATTTTGCAAATAAAGGTTGTGAAACATGGACTCGTTGATGTCGTTATGAGGGTAACACTGTCTCCTGTTCATTAACAGTGTTGCCCACGAAATCACTGACCAGTTGGTGTTAATTAAGCCTGTAAGGGTTCAGGACTTTGGCTATATTTTTTTATTTGTTTGTTCACAACTGGTGCTATAGTATTTACCCACAGGTGTCACTAGTAATACGACCTGTCATGGGTAAATATGCACATTTGGTCTTTGTAAAAACAAATGATCTTTATTCGCATAAAGTGATCACTGGAGACGCATGTTAAAATGGTATGACAGAACAGGAAGGTCCTAAATTACAAACAGCACCTTTAAAAACTGACAAAGTCACCCCTTTGTCATACAAAGTCATCAAAAAAAGAACCTCTGAAAGAGTGTTTCAACAAGCTACGGTTTGAAATGCTGTGATGGAGAGATTACACACCTGCTTAAAACCAGTGAAGTGTAAATTCCAAAAGAAGTTGTTAGCTCTTGATAGCACCAGTGGCACCTATAACTCTTGCACCCCACGGTGCTTTAAAGCAATCCGAGATGGGAACGAAAACTATCTCCAGTGACAACTGTCGGACTGGAGTTTAATCACGACATTAAAAGCCCTATTAATCTATGGTAATGATACGGCATGGCTATTACCTGGGTGAGGTCTGTGTAGAGGCTGGCTTTGTGTCTGAGGAGATGTATCAAACAAATCATTTTTATTGTCAGCTGCCACATTAAAAGAGGGACATTTGTTAACATTTGGGAATGACGGTTAATTATCAGAGACAGTATTCTGGGTTAAATGACAGCTACTTGTATGGGTCCCTACTCTCAGAGTACTTTCATTGTTTGGTGAACAGACGTCCTCACACATTTTTTTAATCAGAACCATTTATTCATCTTCCTTGTTCAACCACTGCTCCTACCATTCAAGCCATGTCACCACCTCCTCCTAAATCTTCTCCTCTTCCCCCTCATTTCATTTGCTACATCACCAGAAAACTTCTGAAATCCCAATGATAACGAAGCGCTGTAACCATTACATTTAGAGGAGTGTTAGATTTAACTTTCCAGGCGAGTATCTGGAAGTCAAATCAAGGACATTTCATTTGAAACTGCTATTGTCACCTGGGTAAAGCCCTTCATGCATACACACTCTTAGATAATATATAGAAATTGTTCCCCACTATTGCTCATTAAAGTGTCCGAGATGTCCTGCCAAGGAGGAAAAACAGCAGAAGACAGCCAAGGAAAAGACGGAGGGTGAGATTTGGAGGGAAATGGCTGTTAACGACGAGACGCTATGGACAGAATAAAAACAGAAGGGTTGAAGTAAAGACAAGAGGCCTGTGAAGTCTCTCAGTCAGTCAGCCTCGGGTAAATCTGAGTGCCATGCGGAGGCAACTGGACATGCTTGAGGTCCTTGAAGACGTTTGACCTCTAATCAAAAGGCGCCTTCAGTCCCGCATCAGAAAAGAAAACGCCTTTTGAATAAAAAGCTCTCGATTGTTCTGTAAATGAGCTTGAAATTACCCTATACTCTAACTTAACTTTATTCCACCTCCCCATTTTTCATTTACTGCCTTTATCACTTTCTCTCTCATCTTTCTTTCATCCATCTCTCTCTCTCTGTCTCTCTATCTCTCCTCTCTTGTGCACATGAAAGTGACAGGCCTGTCTGCTTCCAGGTTATGAATATTCAAGTTCTCCACTTTTGTTTATGCCGGGCCTTTAAAGGGCAAATCCAATCATTCCTACTTCCTCTGTCCTCCATCCTCACCCCTGTTCATCATCGGTTTATTAAAACCTACGTATTATTTCCTCTATTCCTGACTAACCTCCTCAACATCCCTCTACCTCAGTTGTGATTATCTCTCTGTGTGGCAGCATGAACTGTAATATCAAAATGCATTTTTTTATCCTACAGGGGTGCAGATGTCTGATGTTGGCCTGTGTGATTATGAGGGTGTCTACCAGGAGGGTGCTCTATATGTCCACCAGGCATTGTCTGGGAGTCATTTTTGGTGAGACAGCAGAGGCCTCAGGTGTTGGGAAGATATTGAAAAAGGTTCCCGTTGAGCCGCTTTAAGCTAGAACAGTCTAGTGGGCTACATTTTCTCAAATCATCACTTGTGTTTTCTCAGGGTTCAAATGTGTGTTAGTGCAAATATCCAATCAGCCATGTGGCAGACAATCACTTCCACGTGTAGATATTCTCTGGTGAAGTTCAGACGAAGCATTGGTGTTCCTGCAGATCAACAGGGATTTTCACACACACTATAATCAGAATAGTATAGAGCCTCAACTTTCTTTCTGTTTTCTCCATCTTAAGGATGTTTGCTGTGAGGAAGCAACACAACTCTGCCATCTCTTACATTGTGTGAACCCCTCAGATAAAGAAGCACTGCAGAAGATTGATCCAACACTAGAATCCCGGTTTGGCAAGGTCACAGAAGCATAGCCGTGTGTGTGTGTGTGTGTGTGTGTGTGTGTGTGTGTGTGTGTGTGTGTGTGTGTGTGTGTGTGTGTGTGTGTGTGTCAGGGAATGGATGAAGCTTGAAATGTTCCTGAGAGGTCGTGCTCAATTCCCTTCACAGGCAACAGATGAGTGTGGGTCCCTTAAACTTTCTTGTTGGTGCAAATGTGAGTCGGCCCCGGTCCCCCTGAGCCTGCACAGCCCCTCAGCCCAGCACGCGGAGCACCTGGACTCTGCACAGGCCAGCTGGACGACCTGGTAGAGAACATTTCATCCAGACCAGCAGGTGATGTTGCTCCTCCCTGTTGGCCAAGTAATGTAATTGATTTAACTGTTCATGCCTGACAAGTGTTTCCAGTGACTGCGCATGATGCTGGATCTACTGAAATTTGGACCGCTGAGTGTGCATTCCAGGTTCAAGATAGATAAATAGAGGCATGAATGGCGTGTGAGGAGTCTGTGTGTATGCATGCGTGTTGCGTGCTAAAAAGCCGGTTGGTAAATTCCTACCAGTATGTGCTGGGGTTTCTGAAATTCCCATTTCATTGTGGGTGCTCTACCTCAACCTATTTCCATGGAAATTAAAGCATAATACCAGAAACTCTGTGTGTGCGTGAGTGTATGTGTTTGTATTTTTTTCCAATTCGGACACACACACTCACGCACACACGCACACACACAAAGGAAATATTGCAGCATGTGAAAGTTTACAGAGCAGAACTCTGGGAATAGAAAGAAAAAACAACAAAACACAGATAGCCTTGGATTCATAAATATGGAGAGAAGATAAGAGGATCAGAGAATCAGAGAATTTCTGGCTCACTGATCAGAACCCTTCCCGTGTCATGCAATCATACAATGATGGACTTAATGCAGCTGAAACAGCAGGACAGGAGACGTAAATATAAATTACAGTTGCTATGATAAGGTTTTAAAACCTATATGAGTCTGTTCTGAATAAATAAACTAGTAAATAAACCAGTCACACACTGGAATTATGAGCTTTCTATTATATGAGGCGGTAAAGACACTGCTCCTGCAGCTACAAATATCGACGACGATTTGTGCTTTTTATGCAACTTAAAAGCTTTGTTGTTTTATGTAACATTTTCTGAGGATTCAACACCCGCAGGAACAGCCGGTATATTGTTCAGACTTATTTAACAACAATTCTCAAGCACAATTCGCTCTCTTACGTCGAATAACATAAGAGCCCATGATAGTCTCTGTCTTTATCGCTCTCTGTTGCTCTGTCATGCTTCTGCCTTGTCGAACCACAAAGCGTTACGTATCTCTGTGCTCTTACCAGTGCACTTCCCGACATGGATTTCATCTATTTAAGTAAAAAGAGGATATAACAACTGCATATTTCTGTAAAAGTGGGACATATTATTCTGTACGTGATTGCTGCTTCCAACATTTTTGATGCCGTAATTAATAAACTCATGTCAAACAACTTCTTTGGCTGCTGGCGGAAATTTTCCTCCTTATTAAAATGAAATTATAGCTTTGCAAATAATGGTTCACCACTTTCTATCCCCCCTCATCCCTTTAGATTAATTGGCTGACAGGTGTCGTGTGTGTGTGTGTGTGTGTGTGTGTGTGTGTGTGTGTGTGTGTGTGTGTGTGTGTGTGTGTGTGTGTGTGTGTGTGTGTGTGTACAGATAATGACCAAACTGGAGAGGAGACGGTGAGTCAGACTGAGGCTGTTCAGGGTCAGGGGGGAGGTCAAAGGTAGGACGTGACTGCTGTAGCATGACCTCAATTGGTCTGTGTTAATATCCTCGGTGTGGGCAAATATAACTTTGGGAAAACACAGACATAGAAACATGTATCGAAACTATGCCCCCCACCCCCCCAACACACACACACACACACACACACACACACACACACCACACAGTTACAGCAACCTCACAGTCACGGTGGAGGCACTAGAGACTCATCTGGAAGCATTTTGCCACTGCTCGTTTATGGTTTGAGTGTTTTCATCACAGTGGCTGCTCACAAACGCCTTCATTTTACAGCTAAACAACATAATAAAATGTGTTCTGAGGTGAGAAAAAGGCAGTAAAGGAACATGGCTTTGATTACTATCTGATAGCGCCCTGCTAGTTAAACAGTCAGAGCAGTGTTTTGGGATCCTGGTGAGCTTGATGAACCTTATTTGTATCAATTTGAGGAAAGATCATATTGCTAATAAAGTGAGAAAATGTGTGTGTGTGTGTGTGTGTGTGTGTGTGTGTGTGTGTGTGTGTGTGTGTGTGTGTGTGTGTGTGTGTGTATTGTCTCTACTAAAGTACATAATTTTAATCACAATTTTTTAATCCAAAAATCTTCACACACACTTGTGGTCTCTATCATATTTGAGGTACAAATATTTTATTGATGAACAGTCCGGTGGATACACATACAAACTCAAGGTCAACGAAGGTCATTTGATCCATTTTCAGATCAATTCCAAAATGTACTCCTTACCGCCTCAAATTCTAGAGAATTCCAGAGGAACAACCACCAGTGGTCACATGACTGAAGGCACTACTTGTCTGCGCACCTCTGTCATCGGGTCAAATGTCACGTATGTCCTACAGTGATGAGACGTCCCCATACAGTACTCACTGTACAGTAACAGGCTCAGCAGGGTCTTGATGAATGTTTCCGCATCAGACGTGCGAGCTTCGCCCGAATCAGTCACCTCAGCTCACTGAATTACATTCACAATGACAATGCCGCATTTACTGCACAGAAGAAGAAGAATCAAGTCGCGCTTGATTAAAGTTGATAGAAAAAATAGGAAAAATCAATTTTCATCAGCTTTTATTGCACCTCCTCTTTCGTGGTACAGCATCTCGTTCAACCTCAGCAAGGGAAAGACCTTTATGCATTCGGATTCAAACTGTATTTAAAAGCCAGGTGGTTACGTATCTCTACATAGCCACGTTGTGTGCAAAGTACTTATACTAAATCTCTCTTAGGACACATTCAGCTTCTCTGACAACATGAAGCCAGGAGACACTGCAGTGCTGCTGGGTCAAGCAACACCACATCGATTTTCTGGTCATGTCCAAAATGTTTTGGGATTTTTTTTTTGGTTTTACCAGTAACAACGGTCAAGCAATCCCGCAGACGCTTGTCGGCTTTGTTCGGCATTGATGCGAACACAAATTTAGAGCAAACGTGATCATTTGCGGCGCTTTGATGCGATGTGCGTGGAACTTCTGTGACTTTTTGTCATCTTGGCCAAAAATTCAACCAGTCTGCTCCAACATTCTTCAGTCAGCTTTGAGTTTTGAAAACAGACTGGATCTGCAAAAGCAACTTCTGAAACACTGTCACTACCCTCCAAGCTGCTTTCAACCATCTTGTTTGTGCATTCTTGTGTGTGTAGTCTTCTCTCCAGTGCATTCATGACTTCTACTCCCATAAACTTGCGAGAAGAAAGTGCAATGTCTGCTTTTTTTTTTTTTTTTGCGGTTTTCTATACAGTGCATGGGTTTGTGCTGTCTATAAAGGGTGCAACTGCCTAAATATCTGAAACAAGACTTCCCCAAAACCATATTGTGTGAGGGCCACATATACACACACGCATACGCACACAGTGCACAACAACATCAACAACCATGTCGCTTCAGTACAAACAGGATTACTCCCTATACACACACACACGCACACACACACACAAAATTACACACAAACATTGGTGAGTACAGCAGCACTGAGCCCTGGGGAGGCGGCAGTGTGGTGGAACTAAACACAATGATTACCCTTCCCACGCAACCTCTAGATCCTCACCAATTATTGGCTTTAGATGAAATCAGGATCGATTGATCACTGGTCCTGAGACAGTGCCATTACTCAGCTGTATCTCTTTGTGCTTGTGTTACTGAAGATGCTCCACATGGCTGATATTTCAGATTATGCATGTTTATGATTCTGTTTGTGTGGGGATCCGGGAACGAAGCCCATGTGATCTTGTATCACTGAATGAGACTTTCCTGGAGGTCCAAAGAACACACACACACACACACACACACACACACACACACACACACACACACAATAGCACGCAGACACACACACAGCGACTAATCTGACACACTTCCTTGGGGCGAAGGATAAAAAGAATTTTTAAAACATAGAGCTGTCTGAAGGACCCTCATACATATTTCATCCCACAGAGCTCATCCTGCTATCATAAAGCAGATTAATTGGACATTTACTCAGGCATCAATCGATTTGGAAAATATATCAGTATTACGTTCTCTCTTTCTACCCACGCTCACTCAGGTTTTCTATTGCACTTATGTTTTTAATCATCCATTTCGCTCTCTCTGGGGTTTAGAGAAGTAATGGCCTGGAGTGGCCATTACTTTTGTGTCGACTGGGGTGGAAATTTGATAATAAAGATTCACAAAAGAGAAGCTATCTTTCGGTCTTTATTAGATACTTGCCAGTAGGATGAACATCTCAGCTGAAACCTAGAAGGAAGGACAAGTGAGTCAAATAGTTTGCTTCCTCGTGTGCCACAAGTGTCGCGGACCCGGCGTTCAAGCATGTCCAACGCAGTCCCGTCTCTCATTCAGCGTTCAGCAGATGTCTTATTTTCCATAAAGACAGTGTAACACTGGAGATATTATCTTAGTTGTGTCATGGATTATCGGTGGTGGAACTATCAGCATTGTGATCGTTGGATTGATGGCGTTTAAGGGATCCATCAGTGGGGTTTAAAACCTCCAGCAAAGCTCGATTGTATAGCCTTCGACTTGCATGTGGTGGTTAGTCTTCACCGCTGAGGTGCTCATCAAATCTTTTTTTTTTTCCTTGAGGTCAGAGGTTACGAGGCCTTAATCTCATGCTGGCTGAATTATTATATCTCATTTCCTCACTTCCATGGCTGATTGAAGTCTGCAGGGTCTGGTCATGCCCCCACTTACGTCTCACTTAGCTCTTTGATGGTGGGGTGCGGAGGATCTGGAGCAAGTTCAACATATCTGGGGATCTTTGAGTTAGCTGGGCTTGACAAAATAGCAAAGGCACATGCGTGGGGTCAAGACTAGGGCTGGGTATCATTCATAAATTCTCAGTACCAGGGCCTTTACCGATTACTTGACCTCAATATTGGTTCCTGAGTGGTAAATTTTTCCAATAAATGAATTAAAAATGAAAACTAGAGGGCACATGGAGAGTTCATACCTCCATCAAGGTGAACTCAACCAAATCCACTGTAAAAAAAATGGGATTTAAAAAAACAAAAAAGTATTTATATATGAAACGATCCGTCCCGAACTGTAACGGGTTCTTCCGTGTCCAACGCTACACCAGGGCTCGTAGTTTTTGTCTAATATCTTTATAATCCTGCTGAAATCACCGCGGGCGCAGGTACATACATTACATGTTAAAAATCTTAGGGTTTTATTATCAGCACCATGGCATAGCAATACACTTGAAACTGGAAATATGAAATCAATTGAAAAAAAACTGAAATAAATAATAGAATTTTTTTCTTAATAGGTACTAAATAATTCAGACCAGAACATTAATGATAAAAGTAGGAAAATGAATAGTTGGGCAATTAACTCAAATTAAGTCAGACATGTTGTGAGTTATGAGGCCTTTTACGGTTCAGTACGCCGCTGTGATTTAGATCTGTGAGACGGAGAAGACTGGAACGGTGTGATGACCTCTCGAATATTCTGAGGAGGAGGGGAGATGGGGGTCTTTTTTGGGTTCACTGCAGCTGTCACCTAAAGTTCAGTGTCTCGCAATCAATTGAATTAGCATGTCAAAGTAACAGCGTCCTTGCTGGTGCTGGCTCTGGTTAATGTTGCTTCTCGATGCTTTGATGGTGGGGTTGGTGAAGGGTCAAGAATGTAGATTTCTGGAGGGCTGCACTTATCTGGTTGTCAAACAGGCAATTTTGCATGAACACATGGATACCAACACGTCCTCACTGGCTGCCGTTGACTTGTGACAGCATGGGCTATGTGACTTTTAAGAATGTTCTCGACTGTTCACATCTGTACTGGAATTCCTCAGCTGTGTGCTGATTAAGAGCTCTGCATGGGGAAGCTTTTTCCTTCAGCAATGAACTTGACAAGGGTTCATTTTCAGCGTCCTCATCACCAGATTGTAGAGGCAATTTGATCAAATTCACTCACAATGAAGGTCATCTATGTGGAACAGTAAATTACACGATTCAAAAGTTGGAATTTTCCGTTACACGGCCCTGGAAAGCCGTGTAAGTGTTGCACTTTCTGTAAATTTCCTCGCACGATGTCCTGTAGGTCTGCTGCAAACTTGGTGCATCACATTCCTCCATATACAGCAATCACAGCAGCAATCACACCTGTTAGGTGTTAGGTGTACCGTAGCAACTCGGTGTCACCCTGAATTATTGTCAGCAGGTTAGTTTTTCTCACTGAATAATCCCACACCCAACCCCAGCTGTGGGGTACTTCTGGAGATGCCTGTGACCTCACATGGAAAAAGGAACCACTCAATGCTCACTCATAGGTCCAAACAAAATCAAACTTTCTCGCTCATGTTAAACACACACACACACACACACACACACACACACACACACACACACACACACACACACACACACACACACCATAATCCCCAACTGTGTCTTTCAAGCAAGATTTAAAGGAACAAACTAACTTTTATGGGAAGTACGCTTATCATCCATCATTTTTAGAGTCAGACGAGCATATAGATACCCTTCTCTCCACTCTGTGTGCATTACAAGCTCCACAAATCCACTGGATGGCTGGCTGCTAATTAGCTTAGCCCGTATCAACGCGAGCATTGGGGCGTAAGAGTGTAACTTCTCAAAAGTCAAATACACTTTCCTCCAAAAACGGTCTTTGTCTGCATTATTAGAACTGGGGTCGTACTTAACATTCACTGTGAAAAATGCATGTAAATTAGGAGATGTTACTTTATCAGATATATACCCAGAACTACTTTACTGCCTCGGCCTGCCACCCCGTCTCTCAGTTTCAAAAGCCTGCAGTTCCTCCTCAGTGTCCTCTGTGTATATTCTGTTTCAGATAGATCAGGATAAGGCATCAACAAACATTTTATTTTGTTGACCGAAATTATGATGGGACTTTGCTCTATCAAATCACTGCACTCTGTCAGTAAAGTAGTGCTCTAAAATAACAACATTTTGTAATCTTCAAAAGTTATTTCACAGCGGGTGTTAAACACAACCTGTCTTCTGTTAATGCAGATAAAGGCCATTTTGGATTGAGGTGTATTTGATGACTTTTGAGACCATGTACTACTGCGTTCCCCTGTGAGCGTTCCTAGCGTTCAGAGGCCCATCTGGTGGGTTTCTGGAGCTCTGTGATGCACTCAGTGAGGAGAGAACGGTTTCTTTCTATAGGTTATATTGCTATGTGCCATCTAAGCACCTGTTTAATTCTCCTGATGGTGGAAAAATGTCATCTAAATCAAACCGCTGTCAGCATCGTGCAACAGTCCACCTTTTCTTTCAGTTCCCGGCGGAAACACGCGTTTTTTCCATTCCAGAGGATTTTATCTAGTAGGCGACATGTCGACGAAGCGGAGCGAGTCTTTTTACCTGCTACACTGACTCCGTCTGTGCTGCGTGCAGCCATGTGTTATGAGGAGTTTTCCAATGAGATTTTAAGAAGGATGCTCAGTATTATCCTGCTCCTGTCAGTGTTTTTCACAGACACGATCAGCTTCACCGCGTGTATATTGATCATAGTAAGTCCAGGATCATAAATACACGTACGGTAGGTTTCATTTATCTACATTTATGTGTAATTTAAAAAAAATGTCCCAGGGGTGCATCAGAAGCTGATAACCTTGAATGTAACTTTCAAATTGTTCACACTCACCTTTTGCACCTGCTTTAAAGGAGCACGGCAACTACACAACTTTAAGGGAAATAAAAGAACGCTAGCAGTGAGGAAAGCCATCTCAAGAGTCATCAGATTACCGACGCACAAAGGGTCATGTTACCGTTCACTGGGAAATGACGAGATGCTGTTATTTTAAAGTCAAATACAGACTGGGACTACTTTCCCGACTGGGTGCAGTGATTTGACGCAGCATCTCACAAGTCCCATCCTAATTTCAGTCAGAAAAACAACATGTATTTTGATGACAAGGAGAGCGAGTTCTACTACTAATCATGGCCACTGCACACTAGAAACACACACACACACACACACACACACACACACACAGGTATACACACAATACAAGGGCAAAATGAGTGCTGACGGTGAATTCCTCTCAGAGGACTAACAGTATACAAAGAGAAAAACAGATGAAAGGAATAATCAAACGTACTAATAGGAGCAGCATGACTATGCTCAGCTGGTGTATTCATTTAAAAATTATTGTACAGTAGAAACCCTCAATGAAAAAATGATTTATCCTTAATTAATTTTCTGGTACAAATGCTTCGTGCATGTTCAGATTCAGCAGTGATAGAATTCTGGTTATGAATTACAGGACACGCTACCACCTCCACTACGTTAAAGCTGTCAGACTAATGGACAATTGGACGTGATCACATTAATCCAGCAGCTGAATAGTCAAGGATGCCCAGAACCAGCATGACATGGAGGAGGAAGGTGATACAATAGCCATCCTAGAGGTACTCAGTCATGTATGCTGCATCTATCCAGCGTTAGAATAGAACACAGCAGACTGCAACAACATCTAATACCCTTCAAAAAACTTTTTACTTGAACTTTTCTTTTAAGGTTCTTGCAAACGAGCGTGGAAACTTTCCTCAGACTTTGACTTTCATCAAAGCAGTTCATCAGTAATTGAAAATGGGTGCATAAAGTGTGACTTTTGGGTGGCGAGGTGTGTGATCTTCAACATTTAGAACCAGAGGTGATTGTAAAGTAGGCATTTGCTGCTAATAATGAGCAAGAACCAAAATCTTGTCTTAAATATGAATCGACAGCATCTTAATAGACCATAAATATATATATTCAGGACAAAAAATACTGATGAGGGCTCTGTTTTATAATGGCTGCACATGCTCTATAAATCTTCTTATACTTAAAGGGATCGCATACATGTTGTGCACGTATATGCTTATATTTTATATATTATACATGAGTAAAGTTTTAAAGTTATCACAGGTTTTCTGCAGATACATTACAGATTAAAAATCACATATTTTATGTTCACATTTCTGGGTTCTCACAGCAATTCAAATATATTGTGTAGTGCAATCAGCAAAGTCATTTCAAATACACAGTACAAAAATCTTCTGTCAGATTCACGTTCCTGCATCCCCATCAAACTTTCGCGTCCTTGTGTGATCTATTTGCGTTCGTATTTTTATTTTGTGGCTGTATGAATGGCTGATTATATTATCATCTAAATACCTATGTAAATTATTTTAGAACGGGGTTTAATCCGCCCAGCAGGGATTAAAAATCAACAAAGTGTACATTATTACTCAGACCGATGACTCTCACACCTCCTTCTCAGCCGTATTTGTGGGAAACACTGAAAAGAGATCAGGAGGAAGGAAATTACTTAAGGATATTTATAATTTTTGCATATAAAATATTAGGGGATCCTTGATTGCATGATGAATCATTTATAATGTCCTATGGAGTACAACGAGATGGAGGCGTCAGGTTGAGCAAATTTGCCAGTTAAAAAAAACAAACCAGCTCAAAATCATTTTGTCATGGTTAAACCCTGTCGTGCAAATACATGCAGAATACTGCACAGCTGCTCCTAAGCTAGCTCTGTCTACTCACACCTCTTGGTTATGTAAAACATCCCGAGCAACAGCCCGTCCCTCTTACCAGACAATCAACAACTCCACAAATCTGTTTTTAGCCCCTTGTGCCAGCCATAGCTATGTGATTCACTCTAAATTGAGTTTCACCCTCAGCTCATGCTAAGGAAGTTCAATGATTATACCATTATGGTGGGCCATGGCGGACCCCTCAACTTTACAGTAATATGCTTCCTCCTATCAGTTTGAAGTAGGTCACCATACCAGAAAGTTGGTTCCAATGCACGATTCCCAAAACCTGTTTTATTACCACAGCAACAGTTTACGACACATCAATTAACACACTCTCTGCTGGAGTACACCGGCGGAGAGCCCTCATGTCTATGTGTGTGTTTATCTCCACGAATCCTCAAGCAGACTCGTTGCTGCACCTGCCACTGTCATTCTGTGTGTTGCTAATGTCCCGAGCGTCGAGAAGCCCTGATATCAGTACTGCAGATAAACAAGCACCATCACGTTTTCAGAATTCAGGCATCGACTTAGAACAGAAGTATCAGTTTTTGTGAAATCCCAAGTTTGGAGAACCAAATATAAAGCACTCACTTGTTACAAGGAAGTTTGACATGCATCCTGCCCTTGTAAGTGAGGAATAATTTATGCATTCATTATAAACATCATATCTCCACTCAAATAAATCTCATCTGCATAATCTGCAAATATACCATTTCATTGTGATGTTGGAATCCGGAGCAAGTCCAGCTGATCAAATAAATGTACACAGGAGGTGATAAATACTGTGTACATGAGCCTTTAAAGACAGATCAAGACAAAATGGGATAAAGATTGGGATTCGGAGAGAAAAGGGAGCGAAAGCTGGGTGGGAAGAAAGAAAGGAGAGAGATAGACATGGAAAAAACGAGTGAGAAAGCAGCGAATAAAGAGCAGAAGGGCAATAAGTCAAACAGCCTGTTCCCCGCTCATTCATCAGTGTTAATCGTTCCCACATCTTTCCTTTTTTTAACCTCCCTCCATCTCCATTCGCGTCAACAGTTTTTCTGTTCCAACCTCAGATCTATACAACTCATGCAAGCACCTTTCCCTCCATATTTCCATTATGCATTCCGTGTCATGATGCGGTGCATGAATTATGAAAAAAGAGATATTGTGAGGCCTTGATAAATGCTACTCAAATTAATATTGTATTACTGCAGTGTACGTTGAGGTTTGTGTTTATGCAAAGATTACATTTAGATATGAAATGGAAACCTAGTAAGCTGCAATGAGTTGATAGAATTGCTCCACTGGTAAAGCAACTTTATTGTCTGTTTGAATGCGTTTGCAGGAGTTTATCTTGTGAGCTAACTTTAGCGAGACGTGCACAGGGAGATGAAGACATGAGAGACTAAAAAGAGAAGCAGTGAAGTGACAGAAGAAAATGAGAGAACTGGCTGAAGGGTGTTTGGAGGGTAGAGTGGAGACGGAGTGAGGCAGGGAGAAGGAGCGGGAAGTGGGGGGGGGGGTAAGTGTAGAATAAGATGTGATATTGTTAATGCTACAGTAAATTAATATTCGCGTGAGGTCATCCATCAGGAGGAGAGCAGGCGAGCCGTGAGAAACATGATAATGGAACCTGTCACCAGGAGGGAGAAAGGAGGGAATAAGGGGAGGAGGAAGACGAAAGGATATGTAGGTATAGAAAAAAACATGAGGCAAAGCAGAGACATGTGCAGAGCCAGAGGTGACGGCCGTGAGAAACACAAACAGGGAGAAGAGATGCAAAGATAACAAAAGAGGGGTATAGAGACTGACAGAGAAAGAGGTTGAAGGAGAAAGATGAAAAAAAGTAGATATCTGGATGACAGGAGGAGGAGAAAGAAGGAAGGAAGGAAGATGAAGGTGGGAGAACAGGAAAGAGTGAAAACCGGAGATAAAAAGACGCAATGAAGCAAAGTTGCAAAGTGGTGCCTGAGGTAGAGCAAAACAGAGGTGTGTGTGTGTGTGTGTGTGTGTGTGTGTGTGTGTGTGTGTGTGTGTGTGTGTGTGTGTGTGTGTGTGTGTGTGTGTGTGCGCGTGTGTGTGTTCTTCTACTTGCTACATAGTGAGGAGCAGAATACATTTTTTACAAACAGAGTGAGGACATTTTCAGAAATTGAGGACATCTTAGCCGGTCCTCACAACTTCGACGGAATGTCTGAAGGTCAAAACGTGGTTTTAGGGTTGGGATTAGAAATAGGTTATGGTTAGGTGGAGGGTCAAGGTGTAGGGTCAGCGTTAGGGTCAGGATTACAGTCAGGTATTTAATTGCAACGGTTAGGGACTAAGGAATGCAGAATGTCAACAAAGGTCCTCAAAAAGGTATAAGTACAAGGATGTGTTTACGTGTTTGTTTATGAAGTTGTGGGGATGTAAATCTGTTACCACAGACAGAGTGGGGGCTTTCCTCCTTTGTAGAGACAAAAAGAGAGTTGTATATTGACCAAACTTTGGGAGGAAACTTTAAGGTTCATTTAAGTTTAATTTTATAGGGAGGTCGTCTAGGGTTTGGTTTGAGCAAGTAGTGGTTATGGTTATAAATAGGGGATGTCTCCAGCAAATGAATGTAAGTCTATGTAATGTCCTCTGCAGTGATGGAGGCTGTGTGTGTGTGTGTGTGTGTGTGTGTGTGTGTGTGTGTGTGTGTGTGTGTGTGTAATGATGGAGGTAGCCATGCAGAATTAATCTACAAATTACAATGAATAATTAAGGCCCGGGAATCCCATGAGAATAATATGGAATAGTGAGGAAAATGGAGGGGAGAGGGTGAAGGGAGGGAGGGGAAGAGGGATGTAGTGAGAACGCCCTGATGTGGAAGCTACCTCAGGCAACGCTTGACACAAAACCCTTGGGGAAGAAGAGAGTGAGCAAAACAGAAGTAAAAAGACAGTAAAAAAAAAAAAAGAGGGGGGGACAGAGGTGTGTGTGAGGGGTTCTTGTTTCAACACAGTTGGTGCTGGAAGATTTGAAAGAAGTGAAAGACTGAAGAGTTACACACCTGCTGGGAGGAGGAGGAGAAAGGTGTGAGAATGTGACATAATGAGAGAAAAATATGAGGACACAGGAAGGAGGGACTAAGGAATGAAAAGAGAGATAGCCAAAGGTGGCTGGAAGTCTTTTGCCTGAATCCCGTTGCTGCAGTCATTGCTTTAAGTTTGGAAAAGACACTGTCTCCTAAATTCTTGCCAGATTGAGGGATATAATGGGTTGCGCGGTTTTAAATTTGTTGGGACGACGGAGGCTGCATTTACTCAAATGTACAATTGAAGCTCAACAAGTCATTCACAGAATAAAGACTGTAAACTTTTCCCCACTCTAGGTTCCGTATTTTCCACACTATAAGGCACACCTAAAAGCCTTTAATTTTCTCAAAAACTGACAGTGCGCCTTATAATCCAATGCGCTTTATATACTGTATGGATCAATATTGGTTAATTATGGCTACCGTAGTCAGGGGGCGTCGCCGAAGTAACAGTGGTACAAACGGTAAAGGGGAATTCCAGTCCCACACCACTTGTGTGCGTATAAAGACCCCAAAATGGCACCTTTCAAGAGACACGCTTACGACGCAGAGTTCAAACTCAAGGCTATCAGTCAGCAGCTACCGGTACGTACGGTACCGTATTGTGAATGCACAAACTTGTTTTGGGAGTGAACAGAGTTGTCAGAACGTTGGTTTGTATTCTATTAATAAAGTTTGACTGACTGACTTTTCTGACTGTTTTGTTGACATTCCCTTTAGCGCAGCTCTATCTAATGGATGCATAATGCAACCCCAGCCACTACAGTAGTTTCTATTCTATGCGCCTTATAATGCGGTGTGGCCTATATATGAAAACAGTTTTAAAATAGGCCATTCATTGAAGGTGCGCTTTATAATCCAATGCGCCTTATGGTGCGGAAAATACAGTATATAATAAATGAATTAATACAGAAATCTCAGCCAAACGTATCATGAATAATGCGTAATGGGTGCCATGCCATGCCCAAAAGAAGCTACAAAATTGCTTAAAGTCAAGAAAGTTCCACCTTCAGACAATGTTTAAAATCTTTTAAAGTACAAACCAGTTTTGGGAGAAATAGAAGTCTGTTCATTGTGAAATCTCTTAAACTGCACTAAAAGACATAAGATACTTCATAAAATGCCAAGGTATCAGCTGCTTCCCTGAGACCCTGCCCTGAGAGTTTACTCAGCCCTCACCCCCTTAGCTTAGCTTCCAAGGCAGATAACACTGGCTGAATGAACATCTCGTGTACCGAAGAAAAGTAACAAATAATGACGACATAAAATGAAATGTTACCAGTGCCATGTTAGCCTAGCAAAGCAAATGATAGTCGGCAGATGCTAGTATGAAAGCTAGCCAGTTGCTGTACAAACCAGGCAAAGATGACAAGTAAGCTACAGTTAGCTTTACAGCTGTATTCGCTGTTTTCTTTTAAAATAACCATAATTTAACTGTGATATTGTGAAACCATGGTATAATTTTCAAAGATAATGATTCCACTAAAAAGCCATACCGGCACATCCATACATGTGTGAAAGTAAATTATGAATATTGGAATATGTCCGCTGTGTGCGAGTGTTTTCTGATTGATTTTGTGCACAAAGACAGCTTCAACACACTCAGTAAGGACAGTATCATGACAAAGTGATGAAAAAATTAAAGTTGGCACACACCAAAAAATATGAAGCTTCAAATCTCAAACAGTGCACATAAGGCACATGTAGACACCAATAGAAGTGCCTTTTCATGCAATATGCGCCAATCTCACTCATAGGTCTGTGCACCAGGCCTTTGTCAGGCCTTCCAGGAGACATGAAAAGATAACAATAGGTCAATTACTTCCTAATTACTAAAGATAACTGGTTCAATAAATTCTTCTCGTCCAATTTCACTTTAATTGTCCCAATTAGATTCAATTAGATTTAGCTGGTATAAAGAGGATAGTTAGCGCGAATGCTCTGGCAGTACGGGTACAATAATGAATCCCAACCTCCCACATGTATTGTCAGTATATGCACGTATGCTCATTAAAAACACACAGATAAACTGTTAAATCTAAAATAATAGCATGTATGTAAGTTTACAAGGCATCTGGTTGCATTTTTTTTTTTTGGTGTGGCCCTTTTTGAGAACTGTCTAACTTTGAAAACAAGCTAATGCCTCACGAATCAAACTCCAAACCAGTAAATGGCACATTATTATCAGAAAGTAAGCAGCTTAAAGAGACTAGTGCCTCTTGAGGTGTGAAGAGGTAACAGACACTAGCTTGTTTTCCAAAGTTACAAAGTGTACCTTTAACAGAACTTTTTAGGCATTCCTGAGCCCCAACTGCTCTCCCTAAAAACAAAAATTCAGACTTTGCATTTCAGAGTGCAACAGGAGTCAAGTATCAACCTTGAGGTCAGTACTCTTTATGTACCAGGAAGGTGGGAATGTGGAGCAGTGATGTTGATTTTAGAACTGCTCATTTTGAACAGCAATGTAGACCGAGTTTCTACACACTGCTTTTTCCCCTAGCCAGTTCTGTTATTGCCAGCCTGGGGGTCGGAACCGCATGGAAGGTTGTAATATAAATCTTAGAAATGGCGATAGGGTTGCTTGGACTCATTGGAGTGAGAAAGTTGAGAGAAACAGAGAAATTCTGAGCACAGAATTGCAGCATCAAGTGGTTGATTGATTCTAGTTCTCTGAATAAAACTGATGTATGTGGATCATCATGAGGCACGTCAGGCCTGCCTAAGCTTCCCAACCCACCCTCGCAATGTCTGTTCTGGCTGTTTTTGAGATAGCCTGTCAAGTGCATTCCATTCCATCAAGCGTATACTGATATTTGTCACATGCACTGTGTTTGTGGTACAACATACTTGGGCTTTCACAAGTCTTGTCTTTAAACCAGTTGAGGTTTTTTTTTCTCTCTCTCTTTCTCTCTTAACTTTCTTGCAATGTGTCTCTTGTCTCAGCATCTTTCATCTCCTGTCTCTCCTTCATGCCTGCTGCTTCAGAGAAAAATGCTTTTCAGACTTTCTCCTGACACAACAGCAGACAGAACCTTGGCTCGGTTTGTCGGTGGTGATAAACGGGATGGGTAATTAAAAGGCTCTGTGATAGCTCTCCTCTGCCTTTTTAATTTCCCCTCCTCAGTTACTACTGTCTTTTTTACTACCCTCACCTCCCTCCACGCTTTGTTTCTTTTACACTCACTGCTCTTCTTTTCTCTGACAGTGTTATTGTCTGTCCATCTCTGCCCGTCTCTCTCACAAATACACAGTCAAGTGCAAATCTGTTTCAAACACACTAAACAATATTGAAAAGCACAAATATAAATAATGACAAAGACAGTCATAAAAAAAAAGAAACAATGGTGTTTTGTTAAGTTGTCATCTCTAATACAATAGGTTACAGTTTGGTAACAGGAAAAGACACAAGTGTGCTTCTGACGACAAGACAGGACACAGGAGGGGGGTTTGACTCAGCCACAGGTCCACCGTATACGACCCATATCCGACCCAAGTCATTACACCGTGTTTTACTGTATGTGTTTTTCACATTTTAGTCTTAGCAGAAAGGCTTTTCAGGCAGCCAGTCATACGTTAGATGGAGAGGACACCACGGAGACACTCAACAGGGCTAATCGTCCCCCGAAAGTTGCCTGTGCTCCAGAGATGGTACCACCAACCCTCTGGAGGTTGTTCTAATGGCCCCCTGGCAATTTTGTCTCGTTTTTCTACTGGAGAAAAACAACAACAACAACAACAACAAAAATACTAAATGGACTCGCATCTTATTAAGCACGCTCCAGGCATCATCAGGATGGGGGGGGGCGCTTAGCACACCCACTGAGAGCACCGCGGACGCCATAAATGGAGCAGTTTCATTGCTGGGTACTTTTACGAGGGACAGAATAAGCCTCCCGGAGCTCCTTAGAAAAGGCCGACTTTCTTTGTCGTGATAGATAACTGGTCAGCATACTGACAACTTCTATCAGAGAGAGCAGATGACTCATAGGAGGAGGAGAGGAGAAAATTGGGAGGAAGTGAAATCGAAGCATGTGGGAGGTGAGATTGAGAGGAAAAACTGTCTAGGAGAGAAAATAAGAAAATGAAACAGATAATTATGGAAATATGAAAGACCACTTTTCCTCTCCTCTCGAAATTCATTTCACCTCCTTTTTTAGTGATTCACCTTCCAAATCCTTGTCCTTTCATCTTTCCTCTGAGGCCTCCCTCATCAGATCCTATTTTACTCTGCCCTTTTTTTCTTTATTCGTTGCCATCTTCTGTTTCTCCGTCACCTCCTCGCTTCACCTCAGGCTCAAACTGTTTTACTCTTGCTCTTTTCTTTATTTCTTTTTAGACTTTTCGGTAGTTTCGGTTCATGCGTCCCATTCTTGTAAACACAATGTCCGAGGAATTTCCTGAGAGAATTTCTTCAAATTTGGTGTAGAGGCGAATGTGCTAAAAGGTCAAAGGTGGTGAAAATGAAGCTGGAGCTGGAGCCAGCAGGCAACTATTAGCACAGCACCAAAATTTGTCATGTTTATGTTATTTTATTTTTTTTATAAGTGAGAAGAGACTGGTGTGTGTGTGTGTGTGTGTGTGTTCTTGTACTTCCTACATATTGAGGACTAGAATATGTACAGTATTTAACCATCAGACGGAGGACATTTTGGAAATTGAGGACAGTTTAGCCAGCCCTCACAAATTCAAATGGCCATTTGAAGGTTGAGGTTAGATTAAGGTGTATTTAGGTTTAGGGTCAAGGTTAGGGTCAGGCAGTCAGTTGAGATGGTTAGGTTCAGGGTGAGGGGCTAGAGAATGCATTATGTCAATGAAAGTCCTCACAAAGACATAGGTACAAGGATTTGTGTGTGTGTGTGTGTGTGTGTGTGTGTGTGTGTGTGTATCCAGTCTTTGTCAGTTTATTCACTAGGTGTAGAGTCCAGTTTCCAGATACCCCCCAGATATAACTGCAGTTCAATCCACTGCAACAAACAAGAACGCAAATGTTAAAAAAAAAAAAAAGGTAAAGTGAAGAGAAAAAAAAACACAACTGAAACAACGATTCTGTGATTTCTGGTCGGCGGTGGAGTGATATTTGTAGTGATGAGGCACGGTTTGGTTGCTGCTGTCTTGGTCGGCACCACCTGTTGTGAGTCACACTCCAGGAAGTGAAGTTATCAAACTTTAGACATCAGACAAATATGCCACCATTTATATAATACTGGGATGCCATGAAGTGAAAATACTGTCTCATATTTTATTTCTCATTCTTAGCTTCATAATTCCCGCCAATCTGCTGCTTTTATTTTTTAAATTTCCATTGAGTTTTGGGAAAAAAGGGGCAAGAACAACAAACTGTGTGCGTGCGTGTGTGTGTCTGAACACGTGAGCCAAAACCAACATGTTCTATTTCAAAAACCTTAGAGTTTATTAATTTATTGCAAACATGGACATTTTGTAAGAAAAGGTACAAGCGCATAGGGCAGTCAACCTCCTGTGCTGAAAGCTGCAGCGGCACAACCTCATGCATACTCAGCTGTTCTCTTGAAATGACTCAGCATTTTTAATGAGCTTTTCTGCTGTGGAGCTTCTGTTGCAGCACTTAAATCAAATGAGGGATAAAGACTCTTTTCTGCATAATGAATATTCCCTTAAACGACAATAAGTCGGTTTTTAACAAATTTGAATTTAGCATTAATCCTCAATGATCACATCACAGCATAGAGAGGAAAACACCAGGGTGAAACAAAACGCACGCTTACGCTCCTCGTAAATCTCTCTTTACTCTCTTTTAACCTCAAGTACGGTTTTATTTTACATTAATCTGACGCAATGAGATCCCGCGAAATGATCCCAGTTATCAAATTTGCCACTTTTAAATACAAAACAGTTGGAATAATTGAAACAGCAAAGTCCTTAAAAAAACAAAAAAAAACATGCCTTTGCATTACATTTCATCTCCTTTGGCCACCCAAACAAAACAGTAGGAAGATTTAGGATCTCGCAATTCCATTTCAACACTGTTTATGATAATGTTTTCACCACCGTGCTCCACACCACCATTCATACTGTTTATGCACCGCTGGCTGGGATTTGTCGAACATAAAAGCTCCCAGGAACCATCTAATAATGCAACCACATGCATAGTGGCTTATATACAGCATCTCTACATGTGCACACATACAATATGAGCAAGGCAGTATGGGTAATGTACAGGGTTAGCGGGAAGACTTGCAGCATATGGCGTGATTTTACAAACACCACCGGACTTAAATCACCTCAAAGCACATTACTTGTTCTTTTTCTCTTTCATTCAACCTTCCTCCTTTTTTTTATTTCATTATCTGTGATTTGCAAGATCGGGCTATTTTATCTCTATAAATTAGCTAAAGGTACCTAGCGTATGGAACAATGAAGGTGATTTATCAAGAGTAATGAATTCATGGAGATGAAAAATGCTCAATAAAGGGGGGGGGGGGGGGTCCTGTGTCATTTTTCCCTCTGCCCACATAGGAATGTGCACTTGTCTTCCTGCGTGAAGACATTAACCGTGACCTGATAAACCACTTGTATCAGCTTTATTCGGGAATATATACCATGTGAGTACAATAGGAATTAAATCAAGGTCTTAAAAATGACACAGGACCCCTCTTCCACAAAATTAGGCAGTAGGACTGGTCATCATTTAGTACAGTGAATATTAATCTTTTAGGGTCTTTTGGGATCTGAGGCAGCCATGGCAGTTGCAGCTTTGCCCTTACATGACTTTTACTTGTTCCTGAGGAGAAATTCGGCTTTTACACAACTTTTATGCAACTCATTTTAATAGTATTGTCAATTAGATTAAGCGGTAATACCAAATTAATTACTGGGATCTAGAAAAGAAAAGAATGGAGATGAAACAGAAGCAGTCAGTTAAATATGTTTTGATAAATAAGCCAGTTTTCTACGGAAGCAAATACAGAGGTAAATAAGAAAACACCCAATTACAACTTATATACATATATACATACACACACACACACACATATATATATATATACATACATACATACATACACACACATATATACGTATATATATGTATATATATTAAGATCTAGTTACTGTAGTAGTACATGCACAGGTTTACTCTGCAATTCAAGAATAACACCTGCATTTTAAAGCAGTGCTGTAAGTGATACGTTGCTCCAGGATCTCAGTATACCTACTTAAAACTGCATGAATATCAAGAGTTTTGTGAGAACAGTTTCACATGAGCAGGTTGTTTGTACACATGCTGCACTGGGAGCCAGACAACTGAGCCAACACCACAAAATATTAAAAAAGAACATTCAGCTTCCTCTTTCCCCTGCAAGCAAATTTTAGATGTGACTGTCTCGCATCTGTGTGATTATAATAATTTGGAATAAATAAGTAAACTGAAATAGGAAAAGAAAGAGAAATTCAGCTGTACGCTCATAAATATCATCCATCAATCCATCTTCTATCCGCTTACATTCAGTTCTAAGTTACACCAGAGAATAAATCACGTATTGTGTGTGTGCGTGCGTGTGCGTGCGTGTGTGTGTGTGGAGGTGGTTGTTGGCGTTAGAAGTGGAGGGGTGGATGAGACCATCACAGTACATCACTACTGCGAACTAAACCACGCCTCTCCTTTCAGATATAATCGTTTGCTGATTTCAACCAGTTTCTTACAGTATTTCACACTCCACATCAGTAGGGGGCAGTATGTGACCAGAAAGCGTATCATAACAAGGAAATGCAATTTTCTTTTGCTGAAGGTAAAACTGAAATCAAAACCGCGGCTTTGTCACAGTGTGACTCACTTTTGCAGGGGGATCAGATCGGAGCGGGAGCTGCTACGCTCCAGGGACTCGCCGTCGCCTCCTCAGGAACTGAGTGGTATTACATGGTAGAGTAATTATTGCTTGGTTGTTGAGGGAAAAATGATCCACTGCCAAATTCAAACTAAGAACACTCAAGCCTGAACTTAGACTGATCATAACCAATAAGACAAAGGCCAAAACCAAGTGAACGACTCTCCTGTTAAAGTCACCATACACAGTGATGATGATGATGATGATGATGATGATGACGACGATGATGATGACGATGATGTGTTTGGAGGATTTTTGATTCTTATCATGATAGAAGGGCAGTAACCCATGTACAGGCACGCACGCACACATGCACACAAACACGAAAACAAACACACAAAGACACACACAAAATCACCCTAGAAAAGTTTATTCTCTAATTTGTTCTAAATTGATGCTGCAGCTCTCACAACCATCTGGCCACTGACAGTATTTAACACACACAGGCACGCACACACGCGTGCGGACACATAGTTGCACACGAGCTAAAACGCAAAGTCTTTGTGAAAAACACATTCACACATACTTTCTCCTTCACACATACACTCAGTTCATAAACATAAACCTGAATACAAATGCTCTCTCTGCCTCTTCTGTCTGTCCCTGACTACACAGCAAGAGCACTTACGCTTCTCAACCTCCAACACAACCATAAAAACACACACACAAACACACACGAGCTGTAAAGAGCTATTTGGTGAGCTTCGTACTTGTACAGCTTCTTTTCTGTTGGCCAATTTGATTTACATACCAATAGACAAGTGAACGTTTTCTGTGTGTCCTAATTTTATGAGGCGCCTTCGAAGGCCCGTTGGATGGTTACAGAAGGATTGTCAGGTTAAGGGTGGGGAGGGGGGGTAGAGGGCTGACGATCTGTCACTGAATATCCTCACAAACATGGTTGTGGCAATGTGCTCGTGCACATGTGCGATTGCGGGACTAAACACTAACCATACGGAGATAGGTGGGAGAGTCTAGACGAGTGTAAACAGCCTGCAGTGGGACAGTGCAACACACACACACGTGCACACACACGTGCGCGCACACACACACAGTCTCTCTCCAAATTTACGCACACACCTGTGTCTCTCTCTGGTCTCCCCCAGGAGAAGGGGGGGGGGCGGGCTGAAGGCTCATTGCTGTCTCCATATCCATCATGAAATGTCAGGATCCTGTTATAGGGGGACTGTCAGACTGCATGTAGTTGGGGCATGAATAACTGGGGTATACAATATGTATGAATGTATGAGGAAGGTAAAATAGAGGTGAAGAAATGTTGGCAGGGGAGGAAGGTATAGGATGGAGCGAGGTAGGAGAAAAAGAGATGTGTCTTCAGGTGCTTATGGATCGTTTTGAAGTTGCAAAGGAATTTACAATGTTTAGAACATAAAACTGCAGGAAGGCAAGTCCGAGGGAACATTTTCTCTGCTTCTACGGATATTTCTTTCCAATCTTTCAAGTTCTAACATTGTCAGATCATTAAGGGACAATGGGGGCTCCAGATCATTTGAGAGGGAGGCTCAATGAATGGATGTTATTTGATTTCATATATGTAAGGTACGGGGGGATTGACAGGTTGTTTTTTTTAACCATTTATTCAACTTTCCAAGATCTAGAAAATAGTCATTGACTCGCAAAAGACCCTGTTCATGCGTTTGATGTGCAACACAGAATAAAGGCATCCAGAAACAAATGACCACCGTCTTGAAAAACCCTGCTCGGTAACACGAGACGCATCCTGTGCTTTAGTTGAACTGACGGAGATATTTCATTGCCCGAAACTGATACTCAAAATGCTGCAGCACACAACATACTGGGTATCGGGAGCTCAACTCCTGCTGATGCCTCTGTCTGCCACTTTGGTCTCCTTGAGCCTCAATAATTCAGTTTCTAAAGACTTACTTGTGTTGGTTGTGCATCCCACCACACAACAGCTTTTGGGCAATTCCCAGTCTGTCTTTTGGTTTTGTTTGCAAGCAGACAGCACTGACATGAGATCTTCCCACAATGTAAAGTCAATTGAAAGCAGTGAATTGTTTTCCCCTCTAGCGTGGGCGGCATTTAAGCTGCTCTATTTGATTGTAAAATAAGAATCTCAACTGGATGGTAGAGACACGGAAGAGCTGATTCAGATTGTCGTCTTCTGATTGGCTCAAAGTCTTTTGCCTGTACCTTTCCATTTTTAGTTTACCCTCATCTTCTCAGCTGTTCTGACATTTCGTCTCTATGACTGTCTTTACTCCTGATCCTTCTAGGTGTCATCCACCTACACTCTCTCTCCCTCACTCTCTCTTTCACTTCCTGCCTCTCCATCCTGTCCTCCATCTACTGCGGAGGGAGCTAATGTGACCTTTATGAGCTGTCAGCTCGCCGTGTGGCCGTCAGTCATCACTTGCTCCCATTAGAACGACTCTATCAGGAGCTGTCAGCACCAAAAAGCTGCAAAAGCCACTCCTCCATTCATGTGCGCCACCGCCACCGCTGGTCCAACCGAGAAAAAAAACAGCAAGTGACAATGAGAAAGTGAGACACAAAGAAAAATGTTAGAAAAAGAAAGTGAAGAGTCTTGTCCTCACTTCGCCATCCACCTCTTATTCACCTCTTCCATCTGTCTACATCATCTCTCATTAGCTATGTTTACTGCGAGATACTTGTGTTTTGGTCCTGAAGGAGCCGACATAGTTAGCATCCCAACCAGCCAGAGAAAAGGAGAGAGAGAGAGAGAGAACGAAAGACACTATCTTTTCCTCTTTTCTCCAACCCACCATCTTCCCATTCCTGCTCTCTCTCATTATAACTCTTTAGTCCGACTGGAGGATATGTACTATCTCTCCTCCTCCTCCTCCTCTTCATCTCCATGTTTACCTGCTGTGGGAACTCACTATCTGCTCCTCTCACCTGTTTTTTTTTTCTCCTTGACTATCCCTCCTTTCTCCTGTGGCCCCGGTTCCCTTCACTCCATCCTCTGTTTGTTTATTTGTGATGCATCCTTCATTCCCTTATTCCCTTCTGCTCCTCTTTGTCTCGCACCTCTGTTTATTTCCTACTCTACCTTGTTATCTTGGTTTAATCCACTTACTTTTCCATTTCTTTTCTTTTTGTCGTTTCTAACCTTGATTTCCTCCTCCTTTATTAACTGCTGCTTTTGCTTCTTCATCTTACGTTAAACCTCTTTCGTCTCCCCCCCCCTTCCATTCCTCACTTCTGTTTGTTTTTTTTTCTTTAATTATTTAGAATAGGCACAATCAAATGGAAATCTAATTCAAACTCACATGCAAATGTAAGTCAGATTACTCAAAATTGTTTGGCAGATTTGTGCACTCGATGCCCGCGGTATCTAGACTAGAAATTAAAATATCAGCGTGGGTGCTCTGTGCCAGCACGGCAGCTGTGTAATGTTTCTCTTTGGCACGCAAGGTCAGTTAGCGATGCAGAAGTGGGCCGGCCATCGCACAGTTTAACAGGATGTCAAAGATACAGACAGGCAAGCAAAAAGGATAGACAAGGTACGTGTGTGTGTGTGTGTGTGTGTGTGTGTGTGTGTGTGTGTGTGTGTGTGTGTGCGTGTGTGTGCGTGAGTGTGAGAGAGGAATCCATACTTTTCATCACGCCCAGTCTATCATCCAACCAAGATGAATTAAATTTGTATTGCAGAGAAAAGTGACCTGCAGACAGGTGAAGCAGATAAACAGGGAGGCAGGAAATTAAGTCATGAGTGACAGGCCACAAATGGAAATAAAAGAGGAAGAACTCTGACCCTGTCAAATACTCTACCCTCAAAAAATAAAAAAATAAAAAAAAAATCCCCACAGCTCAACTTCTTTGCTCCTTCCTCTCAACTCCACTTTCATCTGCGAGAAGATTCTTTATATGAAGTGAATGAAGAGCACTTCAAAGACAAGATGAATCAGCCATTAACCCTGCTCTCTCTTCCTCTCTGAGTCTGCTGTCAATAGGATCAGCTCGATTCGAGTCCTTGATGTTGGGCAACAAGATGTCACTGCCACACACACACACACACACACACACACACACACACACACACTGAGATTTACACAAAATAGTTTCGTTGGATGGGACTTCAAATTTGAATGCTGGCACAAAAAGGAACGTGTCTCCACCTTTTCTGAATCACTTTGTTTCATGAGTTAAAGTGAAAAAAAAAAAAAAAAAAAACAGTTCAGCCGTCATCGGTGCTCCGACCGGGAACCTTAAAATCCCTGCATCATTTCTGCATCTCTCTTTCTCTCTTCCTTCATTTCCTGTTACCTCCATCCTATCATCTCCCATCTGTCGCCGTCTCTAATTAAAGGAAACGAATTACAGTAGTGCACATTTAGAAAGCAAAAGTAGCAATGAAGATTCTACTTCCCCTCAGATTTGCTTTTTTTAATGATGCAATAAAGAAAATAAAGATTAAAAAAATACTTCATTCCACTTTAAAGTTTAGCAGATGTAGCGGGTTGTAACTGATGATGTGTTCCAAAGGGTGGCAGTGGCCAAGGTGGGAAGAAAAATTATTCTGATTTCAGTGGGAAATTTATAAGAATTTCCTTAATATCTGCAGTAATTCTGTCTCCACCTAGTCCCTTTCTTCCCCTGGTTTTTAAACTTTTAAGACCATATATACATATATATTACAATAAGAACCAAATTCTGTGTCACAGCCTTTTCGTGAACTTCTCTCCTACTTATTACAAGTTTAACAATACTCATTTTGAATTTATGGTCAAAAGAACTCGTTCACATAAGACTATAGCACATTTTTAAGTGAAAAACGCTCAAAAAAGAAGTCAAACTGAACCTCATGAACAACCCTGTGTTTAATGACAGTAGCATGTCACTAACACAACAATCCATGTGAGAGTTATTAGGCCAGCAATGGTTAAACTCATTGTGCGGCTGACATAAAACTACCAAACATTCTATCAAACACCTCCCTTATGTGGGATTGTGTATTGTTAATACAGGCCATTGATATTCTGAGGGTTTCTTATCCGTCCAATCGTTTTTGAAGAGTTATTCTGGACCAAAGGGCTGCATTAACTCTCAGACTGACATTAATATAGTCCCAAAGGCCCACATCAGGCCTCCAATCATCATCAGAGGTCAGTTGGTTCAAGAATGGTAAGATACCGAACATTCATCACCACACATGTAATAAGTTACTACAATTCCCTGATGAATGGCAATGACTGAGATTTAACAGGAGGCTAATAGACAAACACCAACTGTCAATACGTTGGGTTAGGGTTCACACACCAAATTTCAGCGTTGTGTGTGTGTGTGTTTGCAGGCAGAGTCCAGAACAGAGCTGGAACCAAAACACAAGTGCTGATACCGGGCAGCTGAACAGATGGTGCTTCATAAGTTTGCGTGTGCATGTCGTGTCCTCAGGTGGCTGAGGTAAGTGATGTGAGGTGAGTTGATGATGATGTGTTGTTCTCATTACGCAGCCCAATGCTCATCCTCACTCTCGTCCCATTCCTCTCCGTCCTTCCTTCCCAGCAAACAAATTAGGACGTATAGGATGAGAGCTCTCCACGCCTGTCCGTCATAAGTCACTGTATTCTCGGTCTTCATCTAATTAAAATTCTTTCGCGTCTGCACTTTGCTCATCCTCAACACCGCCACACGACAATCTGTCTGATCATTATTGGCCATCTGACCTTCTATCTCTCAACCCGCATGCACCACTTTCAGAGCAAGACATGCCTCATGAATGACATTGCTTTACGGGAGACAATAAGGTGATTTAAGGGTAACGCAGCTTGAAACAGCTCACAGAGAAGATGATGAGCGTTCCTTTGAAACCCCACACGCTTGTATGGCGCTCAAACTGACAACGCTTCAAGTTCTCCTCTGTTTCAGTTCCGACTTGAGAGGACAGATCAACTTCGCATATATTTTTAAGAGAATTAAAATGATGTGAATTTTTTTTTGTGGGTTTTTTTTTTTACCCCCACAAAAAAAAAAAAAAATTGGAAAAGTTCAATTACCTCATTAAAACTGCAGCTACTCCTCCTTCCTCCTTCAGAATAAATCAAGAATGTATGAATATGCAAATATTTTTCATTTGAAAAGATTAACTGTTGGATTTAAGATGTCTGCCACTTTACTGGAAAGTCAATTCTCACTATTTGTAGTTTCTATTTTTTTCTTTTTACTGCACATTATGCACAGAAAACAACAACAAAATACTTTATGGAGGGAACCGCTGAGTTGCAATTTATGTGCTGCTTTTTTTGTTGCTCTACTTTTCTTTGTTTTATATCGTTCATGCTGCAGTGATGAGCTATAAATTTGCGTCATAATCAAAGCTGTCACAAAAATGATTAATCTTGAGTGAGTTGGCAATGTAATTGAAACAGAAGGGCCAATTAGGGGGGCCGTTCCTGTAAACATTCATACCACCTGGCCTCCTCAGACGGAAAAATAAATATGACTGTTTATTGTTTGTTCCTTGATCACAAGTCATGCACTCCGCTACCCACAATCCACCTGCCTTTTCTATTTTTCTGTTGTTGATTTAGTTAGATTTTGACACTACACCTGCGGCCTCTCCATGTTGTTTTGTTAGACCTTTAAATGCTCCTACTCCATTTTTACATCTGTCCCCCCCCCCCCTCCTCCCCTCCTCCCCTCATCTTCTCATTACAATACAAATCTCTCATATTCCCACTGCCGTTCGTCCCAGTGTGCTGCCGGTGCCTGAGGGGGATGGAGGCGAGCTCAGGTTGGTACATTTTGTCCTGACAACATCTCTCGCTGAGCTGGCACAAATACACACACAGACACACACACACACACACAAAAATACACTTACACTAACACCTCAGCTTGTTACTGCATCGGCTTGGTCGGACTTAATGGAATGAACTCTAATTAATTTTTTAGCATCAGGAGAGACCGTCGGCCAACACGGGGAAAGAGAAGAATGAGAGAGAGAGAAAAAAAAGGAGCAGTTAATGTTGGAGAGGTAGAAAGAAAGAGGTGTAAAAAGAAAGTTTTCAATGCAAGCGTGCGGTTACCGATGTGTTCAAAAGGAGCGCTCATTTCAAAAGTCAAAGTGTTGACGATGGGGACGGAAAAAACAAAAGAAAACCTTTCAATCTTCAAAAAAGTTTTTCTATGGTTTGAAGTAATTGAATAAATCTCTCCCACGATATGCCACTTTCTTCAGTATGACCTCCCCAGACTATTAGCATTTTAATAATTAATGGAAACACTATCAGAGGCAAGAGTCACAAAATTGGCAACTTTAAAGTAGCTAGTAAGGTCTCAGGAAGCAGTTTGGATTGAGGTTCCTCGCTGTTTGAGGTTCGTTGACCGTATTGTCACACCGTTAACGGTAACGAGCGACAGCGGTCATGTTTCTTTCATCATTCGTGAGCGTTTCATTTGCAGGTGGAAATAACTCACTTGCTGACGCATCCATCCACCGCAACCTCCTCCAAGCACAACAATCGACGCTTAAACATCATCGAAAAGACTGGTGGGTAATGTGGAGCAACATTTGAAATTTAAAGGGGGGGGTGAGGTTTGTTTTTGTTCATGGTATGGCTGCCTCTTTCTCCACAATGAAAGCTTTCACCTTTGGCAGGACACATATGCGGGTTCCATCTGCAGCCTCTAATTTAGAACGTCATATGCCATTATGCACAACAATCCTTTGTGGTTACCTTGATTAAATCATGCACTATCAACACCAAGCTGCTGCTACACAAGCACAGAATCCTCTGCGCCTCCCTGCACATCAAACTACTCACTTACCATTCTCTCTTTTCCTGGTTTTTATGCACGGCATCCGCCAAAACAGAGGACATAGTTCAGAGAGTTCACAGTGAAACTGTCCTGTTTTCATCCTCTCCTAATCTCTATAAACAGATATCTACATATATGCAGAATTTGTTGGCAGGGATAAGATATGGAGATGGGACTCTTGGTTCCATGCAACAGTGTAATCTACCCGCCATTGTCTGAGTTAACTGGATCATGTTCACTGTGGACACACACGGACAAAGAAGGAAAACTAGAGGATATATAAAACCTGGTTATCTAAACCTGGTTCATAAGGTTGAGCTTTCTATTCTTTTTATTGTGTTGTTATTGCTCTTTATCTGGTATCATTCATTGTTCATTTTACAATGGCATCCCTATAAAGTTTCAACAAAGTCAAAGCAAAGATTGGGGCACACAGCACAGTCTTTATTAACAAGGGAGTGCAGCACACGCACGCACGCACGCACACACACACACACACACACGCACAAAGACATTTAATTAGTCTCCAAACCCACGCACAGCAAAACCAGGAACCTGCTGGAGATACAAGTTTATAGAACAGTAACCAGGAGCAGAAACAATCCTCTAGAGGAAGAATTTCTGCTCCATGTGCACAAATGCAGTCCGGCGAGCACGAGGCTGTGAAGAATGGGAGCCAGACCCTCTCCACACGCTCTCACCTGCTCAACGTCACGCCACGTTTGCTGCAGAAGCGCATCCTTGAATGAATAACGCACGAACTGTAAACAGCACTGGGATAATATCACTGTATTGTCATAACAGGACTCATTATTACTTTAAATATTCATCCCACAACTGAGCCCAAGGCTTAATGCCTACAGGTCCCGCATGATGGGTGCAGAAACAGGTTATATTACATCTCTGTAGGTCATCCAGGTCCTGCACTAAAAAACTTTCACACTCACTGCCTTAAAACATGACTTTAACTCTCTTTTACTAACCACAGAACTGTTTCAGAGTCAAATTTAAAGAATAAACATGTACTTTACGCTATGGTGGGGTTTTTTTGTTTTTCATTTTTAATGTTTTAATCTTTCTCTGATTTAGTGAACACTACCTGCACTTTTTCTGCAAGTCTCAAAGGTCCAGACACTATAATCATTTATGAACGATTACTCATGAAATCTGTCCACCATTCATGTCCATGAACCCTTGAATTACCGAAAACTGCCAAAAAAAAAAGAAGAGCTTTTTGTGGCTCCGAGCAGCCGGTGAATGACGCGTCTCTTTGGGAAAATTGTGACATGTTTCTTTCCAAAGTGACAACTAGGCAGACACTCAACACAAAACAGTTGGTCCACAAAAAACAGGTGCAAAAAAATTTATGAAAGGGAGTCAACATCCAACATTGAACAGATGTAGATAAATGCTTAGCAGGTGTCAGGTGTGTAAATGTCTTCTAATTCAGGTCGAAGGAAAGCTCAAGAAACCGAGGACCAAAAATATTCAATTTACGACAACAGTTTCCTCCATCTTTCTTTCTCTCTCCCTCGCTGTGGATACATTTGTTTACAATGTGGACAGAAAATCGGAGGTTACTGGAAACCGATGTTATTTTTGCACGCACATCATTAAAATACTCATTAGAATAATTACAGGCAGGACGTCAAAGATGCTTTATATACCTGGACAGTGTGTTTACAGAAAGTAGCCCTGAAACAATGGGGCAAATTTACTTTAGGCTATAGCCCCATGAATAAAACATGGGTGTTGTGGCCTTGCCTTGCACTTTTATGATTTGTGTTTATTTGTGTGCATTTTTTATTTGAGAATAAGTGGAAAAATATTGACCTCCGAATGCAAGGTTATCTTTTAATTGCATGATAGCGGTGGTTACATAAAACACCATGCAAGCAGGGAATAAATTAGCTTTTAATTAGTAACATCATATTCCCATTTATCCTACTTGTTTGCTTGTTACCGCTGATGTGTTTTCATGAGAGACAGGCGATCGAGAAAATAAAAATGCTTTCCTGAAGGTGTGATAGGCGACAGAAGAGCCGATTATCATCCAACGCCCCACTGTCTTTCCCACAAATAAACCCTTAATGTCGCTGAGGTAGCACTACTAGTGAAGTGGTGACTAAAAGTAAATTTTAATCAAACAAAACACTGCTAAATGACATGTGTTGTGCAATATGGTGCTCTGCACAACCCTTCTCATGCAAGTCCTGCATCTATTCTGCACTTATGCTTCTGTAAACGTTTACATGCACAAATACCGTACTAACATCCCAGTAAACAATATCGGGAGAAGTGATTATTAACAGAAGCGAGTGTCTGTTTAGCAGGTTGCTGTCAGATTTTCTCCAAGTTCACCTTTTGTGTCACACGACAAACACGTTTGCTAGCAAACCTTAAGAGTCAAAGACAGACGACTTCTTTAAAAAGTCGCTTGTCCGGGAATGTTCTGTTTCACCAGCCGCCGCGATGATGCCTCCGTGGCTGTGCGCTGTTCCGCTGTTGCCACTCCAGCAGGACCTACAAGAACACGCACGGAACGCCTGTGACTATCTGGGGTGACTGAAGTGTGTGGAAGCACAACAAACAGACTTTAAGTTGCCTTATGGTGTCTTGAACTCAACCCTTTGTGATTTATCAATGTAAGTGGGGTTTGGGGGGGGGGGTGAGTCACTGAAAGGCAAATTACACTTTTGGGGTAAAATATTGGTTTAATCCATCATGCGCAACAGCGGTTTTTCCTTCTCATATTATGTGTATTGATTGCCAGCTCTCCTTAATTCACTCAAATTATTGTTTTTCTTTGTGTGTTTTGATCCCACACCTGCCGTCTGAAAGATTGGTGCAGATGTTTGACGCATATAACAGGAATTTAGGGGAATGGCAGCCATTTTTATTACTTCCACTACTTATAATAAACAATATTCGGGTTGTTGCCCAGTTAACCCCCAATTCTACGTCTTTACATCAGAAATCGTGTTCTCTGTACAATGAAGTAAGAATAGTCTTTTCATTACAGCCTGTAAAAAGTCAGTCTTGTGTTTTTTAAGGACCTGGACTATCCGTCTAGCAGGGCTGGCAAATAGTCCTTTATAAAGGAGAATGTGATGTCCACCAAACTAATGTACTTTAATCATTCTGCAGTGTGTGTTTCATGTTTCAACTGTCCAATGTGTGGCTGTCGGCTTACTTTATCTAAGTCGGTATAGCCCCGTGGAGGAAAATGTTGGCTACTAATGAAGATGATGTCTTAATGATGATGACCAAACTTCATGGCTCTTCAGCAGTGTCAGCTGCAGGGCAGGAACGTCTCCCAGGTAATGGATCTGAGGTCCCGGCGGACATCTTTGGACAGTCTGAGGAGTCTCTTCTAATTGATGGAGGCACTGCTCAGATTAAAGACTTTATGCTTCAATTCAGAGTTGGAGGATGAACCCAAGTATGCTAACAAGTCTTTTCGTGCAAGTCCAAATCAAGTCTCGTTTTACTTTTTCCTCCAAACTAAGTAGTTATGGCAACTGCCCTAATTATGTCTTTCACTGGGTTTGACGTTAATTAGCATGCGTCGGCATGGCAACATGGATGAATTATAGATGTCACAGAGAAGCCACAAAACTAGCAGCAAGCCGACAGATAGCCGTAGTAGCTGAGCTAACCTCAGACATGTTCACTGATCTCAGCTTTCACATCAGTGTCTGACCTGTTCAGACGGGTTCTCAGGTCCCTGATAAAAGTTTGATGTGGTTAATTATTTAGACATCACAAAAATTGAATATGGCAGGTCTTTTATTTGTGTTTTGCATAAAGTTTTTTTTATGTTTTTGTAGCCAAACATTCCGTCAAATATCACAGGAGGGCTGCCGCCAGCAATTTGTCAAATAGATCCATCGAGTCCCTGAGAGAGACTCCAAGTTGTTTTAAGTCATGTGTGTGTGTGTGTGTGTGTGTGTGAAGAACAACTCCAGTCCAAATCTCAAACTCTAGCTCCTGTCACTGGCTGAACATGAAATTTTGAACATAAAGGAGCATTCACTTGTCTGAGGATGCTGGTGAGTCGCTCTGACCTACCCGTGTGACTTTCCCCTGAGCTCTGAAGTCAACCGTTGTGCCTGGTTAAAACAACACGAGATGAAAAGACACCCTGACAACTAACAGCTCAATCGCTGAATGAGTGCTGCACCTTTTTATGTCCCACACCCTGGCTTTATCAAATATTGATTGCATTGAAAGCCTCTGCTGAGAACAAAGGCTTGGTGAACAGCTGGGAATCCTTGCTCAACAAACACTTCCGTCTCTGATACTCCCAGTCAGCCAGAGTGAACCCGAACCGCTTGGTGTTTTACAGAAATGTGTTAGATGAGTCTCATTTTGACTTATGACTCTGATATGAGTCCCAATGGCTTGATGATAATGAAAGCATAATAAAATATTGATTGTTTCCCATGTAGATCCAGCCCTTGGAACACAGGAATGTTGAGATTGAAGGAATATTTAGCAATCTGTTTGTTACTTTTTGTTTCATAAGTATTTGCTCAAAACTGAAGTAGCTACAGGGCTGCACGGTGGTGCAGTGGTCAGCACTGTCGCCCCACACCAAGAAGGCTCCGGGTTCGAGCCCCGGCTCCAGCACAGGATCTTTCTGTGTGAGTCTCCATGTTCTCCCTGTTCCTGCGTGGGTTCTCTCTGGTACTCCAGCTTCCTCCCACAGTCCAAAGACATCAAGAGGGGACGAGGCTGATTGATACTCTAAATTGACTGTAGGTGTGACTGTGAGTGTGAATGGTTGTCTGTCTCTATGTGTTGGCCCTGAGATGGACTGGTGACCCGTCCAGGGTGAACCCCGCCTCTTGCCCGAAGCCTGCTGTGATAGGCTCCACCCCCCACCCCCCCACAACCCTTAACAGTATAAGCAGTAGAAAATGGATTAAGTAGCTACAAGACAAACTGTTGATTTGAATCTGTGACTTGATGAAAAAAAAAGAAAAGTTTATGGTGTTGTGACGCGAAACACAAACTGCACAGGGTATTTTACTTTGAAAACCGACCGGATTGTCTTTAGATCATATGTCGGACTTCCTGCTTGAAGCAATCTTCTTTGTGCGGTTGTGTTTCTGTTGAAGAAAGACAGGCATGTTTTCTTCATGGAGCAGAGAGGAAAACACCTCTGGGATGAACGGCTGGTGAAATCACAAGCGCTATCTGGAATGGCTGGGAAGAGCTCTGGAAAGCTGAGCCGGAGCACATTGCAGACAGACCCAGTAAAAAGCTCTACTACCTTTCTCTACACAGGGTTACAGAGACACAGACAAAGCTAAAATTACTTCTTTTTTTTTCAAACTAAGACTTGAAAACCTCTACGATTTTTCAAGCCTTATTAAAAAAGTAAAGGTGGCGGTTATGTTGAATGTGTAGACATTCTAAAAGGCTAAAAAACTGGCACGACACAAAGTAAAGGGCTCCAGTAAAGGTTCTTTGAAGGTGTATTCTCCCACTTCCTTGAGGTGATTAGATATTTCCCTTTGCTCCCATACATCCATATATCATAGGGATTGGAGCTGAAACGGAGCAAAGCATGCGCACATACACACGCACACTTGCAAGTCGAGAAGGGCACTTGTGCAAGCGTGGACTGGTATGCCAGGGCACTGACTTCTATCTCTGGGGTCGCTGGCTGGTAATTAGTTTTGCTCTAATGGCCGCCTGGCGAGGTCAGGGGATTCCTGTAAGCGTTCCTCTATCAGTTCGCCTCCCGCTCGCCTCTTACTACTAATCACTCTGACCTATCTTCGCCTGCCTGCCTCCCCTTCCCTCCTTACAACATCTCTCCTTCAAGAAATTACACGGTTGTCGTTACTTTCTTCCCACCGTCCACACAACCAGGCTCCTCTTTCTGATTTTATCCCTTTCAATGAATCCTCTTGTGCTTATTGTCTTTGCGCACTTCTCCCTCATTTCCTCCACAAGACATTTAATAGAAAATATCCTCCTACATATATTACATCCCATTCCAGTTCTCCATCTCTCTGTATTTCTTCGGTTTCATCTCATTCCCTCTCATTTGGCACTCTACAGATCATAGCACCTGCAGAGTGGTACTGTGACTGTTATTATTCAACAGCAAGGTTTTTTTTTCTTCATGTTTTTCTTCTTTTTTTTTTAATTCACACAATCTCTCTACTCACAGCGAAACACCACCAGAGAAAAGAGACCATTTGTGACTGTAAAACAAGCTACCATTCTCTTCTTTCGCTTCATGGAAATGCGGTTATTTGGACAGGCAGGGCGCTCACATCGCTCGGGTCATGTGCGCGGCGAAATATGCTTGCGTGTTTGTTCTGATTTACGCTCGTAAATCCAGGGTGAGAAGGAAACTATCTCGATAAAAGCTACACAGGAATGTCTTGGTTGTTGGCTTCCAGTCTTTCCATGGTGATCAAAACTGACATTATATTTAAAAATGTAGAGGTACACACAACCCTTGTCCAGAATATTAATAACTAACAGGCAACACATCAGTCAGCTCAAGACTTTGGCCAGTAACAAACTACATGCAACCTTTATCAAAAGTATGAAGAAAATGCCTTTTATTCTGAACAGACACATTTTTTCAACCCATGAATTGCCAAGTTAGCACCAACAGAAATCCCTTAAACTGGATGTACATTGTGTATTTCTGTTGAACACTGTTTCAACTATTAACTTCTCATGTCGCGTGAGAGCGCGCCGACCTCACACAGGTTACGGACCATCTGTGATGAGCGTACCCACATCAATCTGATCATGATTAGCCCAATCAAGTATACACATATAAATTGATTTTATGTAATATAGATTTGATTTATCGCAGTACAAAGTGCCATTGGCTACCTTTTCTTGACCCTCACCTCACTCGTGAGACATTTGCCCCTGTATACCCATCGTCTCGGGTGCTTTCACCCCAGATCTCCCATGATCCTCCTCCACCTTCTGACCCCAACCCTTAAAACTCCCTGCGCCGTGTACCGCCCCCCAAACTGTGGGGAATTCATGAAGGAGTGTAACAAAGAGAAACAAAACCTTGCGTCACACTGTGGCGGCTAATCATGTAAGCTGGATATCAGGAGGGCTGTTTCCCCAGCAACAGACAGAAAGTAATCTCTGTCGATGCCGCTAAACCATGATAGATGTGACCCATAACCAAGTGATTGTATTTTATTAATACAGAAAAGTGAGGATACAACCAATTCATTCACTTTCCTGATAAACTGAGAACGATACAGGGTTTCAAGTACGGCAGAATAATTTATATCTAATGATTTTAGCCCAAGAACATCCAGCAGTGGCAGAAGGCCAAAACAACTATATAATTGCAAAATGCACACTAAAAGACATGAATATAGTGGAATCATTCCCATGATAGGAAGTCATCTTTAACTCAGTTATCATCAGAGTACATCAGTTCAATAACTGGAGCAACGGCTGAATTAAATGTGGCGACGGTGAAGAGCGGAGTGTAGAAAAATTACGAAACATTCAAACAAATTAAGCACAGAAATTACACACAGGAGGGAAAAGGGAGGGAATGAGAACATTACTGCTCTCAGATTTACTGCTGTTTGTCATCAATTACCAAATTAAAGTTTCAATGTCACATTTCTCAACACTCCATTTGTTTATCACACTAAATATAATTTTCATTCACCTGTTTTATTTTCTGCTCCCTGGGAAGCTAATGATAATGTTATTCCAACTGTAACGTTAAATCCTATCTGTTATTTGGCATTAAATAACAATCAAGAGTAATACTGAAAGAAGATAATTAGCCTATATTCTATTTGATTGGGGGGGTGGGGTGTAAGTACCCTAGATAATGGATGGGTGTGGGTAAGGGGGGTGGGACTTGCTGCAATACGTCCTCCATATCCACATATTCTGTCAAAATAACTGCATCCACAATCAGTTAAGTAGCTACTCATCCATTCACCGCTCCCTCCACCACCTTATACAGATTTATTCACTACATGTGAGTTCCTACTTTCCTGTGGTCATAATTTCTACGGGCACTAGATGGCATCAGTCACTCCTTCATGAATATAAGTTGCCTTCCCGCTTGTACAGACCGTCTTTTCTGCTGCGTTTTGCTGGGGAGGACAGGCTGGTTTATATGCACTCAAACCAGTGAAGTCGCCCCCTGTTGACCACTGGAAAGAATGCAGGATTATGGTATTTATAAATCCACACTAACTTCACTTTTTCAGCCTGGAAAAGTTTGTCCAGTTCTTTTCCACAGTCAAAGTCACTCGTCAATTTATTCTTCCGACTCTCTCAGACGGTGATGTGACTATTTTGTTGATTGGACGCGATGGGACTTTATGATGCAACTTCGGGTGTAAATAAAGAATTAAAAAACAAAACTTGTCAGAGAAACTTAAGCCTGTGGATGTCATGAAGGACACAGCACCCCATAAGTATGACAATTCAGAAAGAGCCAGTGAGTCAGTGAATGAGGAAATTCTGTCCTCCGCAGCACACCTGGCTCACTAAGGAGCTCATTTTGAAGCCCAGGATTAAGCCTAATTACTGCTATAATTAGGGAGGTGCTAAGGGCCGCACCCCGCCCTGCCGCCACCGCCAACGGCACACTGCTTTGCCAGACTGGGTGGCCGGGGAGGGAGTAGATCAAATGAGATCTAATTGATGGCAGCTTAACATCATAAAAGCTGATGATCGGGGAGGCTGGTGCTCAGCTGAGTCAAGTCAAAACAGAAGAGAGGCGAAATTCATCCATATTTAATGGGAGTTTTCAAAGGCGAAAGAAGAATAATTAGGAAGCGTGTGTCACTCAAGGAAAGACACTTTGTTTGTGTGCATGTGTTTGTGATCCCGTGGAAATAAGGAAATAAGAATCCCCCCTGAGGATGTCACGAAAATCTATCAGTCCAAAGAATTTGTGTCTTTTATTAGTAGATTTATACCTCTTCTACTTATAACGGCTTACAACAAATACAGCATAAGATAAAATGGATTATTTTGAAGGGTTCTTTCCTCTCGCGCTTTACATTCCCCAAAGTGACTGAAATTGGCAAAAGTAAAAAAAAAAGAAAAGAAAAATTCTTTAATTCCAAATGTCAAGTAATTACAGCAGCATGAGTCGACTTCAGTGATGGATTTTAGGGATTGAAAAATAATTAGCAGAACACCCTGGAGGTCCGGCTAACCCCCCCCCCCCCCACACACACACACACACACACATACACACCTCCTCACCCCTCCCTCCTTGAAAATTCATTCTGGACTTGCTGAGATAATAACTCAGTAATTATCTGGCCCTCTGGTGCTTCTATTGCTGACCGCAGAGGTCCGAGACGATGGGCCGATTGACTGACAAACAGAGATGGAAGGACCAGTAATCGAACTGGCTGGGGTTGGTTTATGGCCTCATCTTAATGTCTAAATGGCTTTCAGTGGACCAGACTGTTGTTCTGTCTGGCAGACAAAACGTCTAGGTCTCTTCTCTAATAACCCCCATTGTACAGTGTTCCCAGAACCGGCTGTGGGATGTAATAATAGACCAATACATCTTTGTTTATGGGTAGTGAAATGATCCTAATGTATGACTAAAATGCAAAGCCCCAGTGAAAATGAGAATGAAGCCATTTCATCACAATAACAACATTTTGCTTGTTGCTTTTGCAACGGAAGCTTCGAATCTCTGCATATCCAAGTTTTGTTGACACACAGATAGATTTTAATCGAATTCCAATCGTGTTGCCTATCAGATCCCTAATAGACTTTTTGACAAGTGAATCCATCATATTATGGCGTAATTGATTCGGAGCTGTGGTGTTGTCATTTCCTACAGGATCATTAGATGCTCGTTTCAAAGAAATCTGATTTCAAGGTCACACGCATACAGTAACATCAATTATGTAGACTCAGCATTAGGACCTTGTTTACTTATTAACTTACCTGCCTTTGCTATCACATACTGTATTGCTTCAAGGGTATATACTTTGATAATGCTAATGAAGTCCGGTATAAAATCCCTGCAACAACTTCATGTCTTGTTTTGCTTTTACAGAGAAGTGTTGACGTAAAAACAACACGGAGTCAATGCTGCTTTCATGAAATAAAGGAACATTTCAATGTTTTTAACTCGAGCCGAATCCTCCAGTGTGCTTGTTTTGAAATGATTGACAGGGGAATGACTCAAAAATGATTGGAGTTGATCTGATATTGAGTAAGGACGATGCCATCACGGAGGGCGTACCTGGACAGACAATAATAACAATAATAATGACAATACTAATATTTGCCAGATACAAAAATAATCACTAGGAGGAGAAAAAAATACTTTAAAAATATGTCGTTGTCCTTACAATGTAAACAGCCATCACTTTCTCACTCAATATCAGATCAATTCCAATAAATTATTCCCAATACTGACCCAAAAACCTTGTATACAAGTATGCTTGAAAGTTGAATCATACCAGAATTATTCTTTGAGGTAAAAATCCCAAATGAAAGGACAATAACAGCGCATACTGTTCTCTAACTGGTACGCTTTAGAGATTAGGCATGAGAAGAGATCAAAACAGCAGCCAGGAATCTGTAGCTTCCATCGCTCTGGCGACGAGCAGGTTGAGTACGTATTATCACCTTTGGAGGGAAACTCCGGTGAATTAATTGAAAAAGCTCTTTTTATATTCATACCAGTTAAAGCAATAGGTACCGGAAACGGTCATCCAGCATTGCGAATCCTGATCTTCGCTCTAACCCTTTTCCTCAAGCAATTTAAAAAAAATCAGTCGATATCTGACCCCTTTTTAGATTCCAAAAGTCAGTGAAAACATTTCTCACCTCGCTCTGACACGTATTCACACATCTATGCTTACCAGGGAGGGATAAGAGGTTATTGTAATTACTGAGCGGGAGCAGAAGCAAGATGAGCAAATCTTCATGAAATATAGTCTCACAAACACACACACACACACACACACACACACACACACACTCATAGCCAACTGACAACCTTGAGGTCAGGGATGTGGGTTTGCACAGCCCACAGAGAACGACATTGAGGTTAAGGACACCCACAGCAGAAGAAAAGATCATCTATCTGTTTTTTTCCCCTCTATGCTGTTGTTCTCTTTTCCCGCCCTCATCCTAACCACCTGACCTTTTCTCCATCCCTCGTCTCCTTTACTTCTTGACCTCTACACGAGGGAAGGAGAAAATGAGAAGGAGGCAGAGAGGGAGACAACAGGGAGAGAGAGAGAGAGAGAGAGAGAGAGAGAGAGAGAGAGAGAGAGAGAGAGAGAGATGAGACAAGGTTGCAAATAAACAGGCTGAAGTGAGAAACGAGGGCTGGATGGGAAGGGCAGAGGGGAGATAGGGATCCGCTGGAGTCAGGGGAGTCGAGGTAGGAGGGGGACAAGAGTATTTTGCCCTTCTCTCTCTCTTTCTCTCTCTCTCTCCCCCTCTCTTTATCTATCTCTGTCTCCCTCACTCTGTCTCCTCTGCTCAGATATGTCAGGAAAAGCAGAGGCTGTGGAGGCAGCCCAGCAGGTTTCTGGCCTCAGCACAGTCAGGCCGAGGCCACTGCTGAGCATGAGGTCCTCCGCAGCTTTACACACGTGATGACAACACGTTAACGTCTCTATGCCTCCATGTTGCTGTGTGTGTGTGTGTGTGTGTGTGTCTGTGTGTGTGTGTGTGTGTGTACGCACTTTTCTGCTTCAAACTCAGTAAGAATGAAACATGCCTTTTTAAACCCCTATAGCTCTTTTGCTTACAACATTGGCTTATTCACTCATAAAGACTGAACAAATAACAAAAAAGAATGATTTTGACGTGAATTGAAAGGGAAATAAGTGCTTTTGGATCCATGTGCCTAACAATTTTAACCAGTAAATGACATGATCTGCTCATCACCGGTCCTCAACTACGTCAGCTAGCTTGCAAAAAAGTTCAAATGCATCCCGGTACAGCAGTCAGGCCCCCTGGAAAAGCCATTTCAATGAACTTGAATTCACTGTAAAGTACTTTAGTAGGAGCCTGGTTTGTTTTTGTCATCTAAAAATACATTCGACCTGATATAACCTCTAAATTAAGAGTCAAACGGCCAGGATGGACACTTGTACAAACATCATGCTATACAATGTATCAGCTCTTAGACGGAGATGATTCTCCTTCCTCGTGTTGCCTTTTGCCCTTCATTTTTTTTCTTGTAATAATATGGGAGTGAATGCTGCCAGATGAGATCATAGCGAGGGAGTTACAGGTGACTGCCAAAATCAAGGAGATGCATGAGTCAACCAGGGCTTCAAAGGAGATAGCGGGAATCTGGCAGCTCTGTTGCATCACAGGGCGTGTTTCATCAGCGTGGTTCAAGTCCACCCAAATATTTGGAGTAAAAACAGGAATTGGACCCTGTCAATTAAAAAAAAAAAACTTTTTGAAGGACTGACTCATTTTTAACTGAAACAGAATATGTGGGAGGGGTCCAACTTCACCACAGATCTGACTGTTATCTATCAGGCTGCTAAACCGTGGAGGACTGTTGATTCCAGCACTCACCTGTTAGATCAGGAGGTGGGCCGGTGAGAGGGAAAACATCAGGGCTCTTCCTGGTTCCATTTTCCATTGACAGCAGGGGTTCAGTTCACCCTCTGAGCTGCACAGTGGATGTTGACGCAGGAGGGAGGACGGCTGGTCGTCGGTGGCGTCTCTGAAAACTACAAAAACAGTCGTCATAAAGACTGTTGTCGACTTGCGTCGGGGCTGAGTTCAGCAACCAACCCAAGTGGTCCAGGTGCAAGGCCACATCACCGTCAGGGTCGAAACTAGATTGACAGCTGGCCCATCCAATCAAGAGTGTTCCCGGCAGACAGAAGGGATGCTGACAGTGATCAGATAATATCCCTTCGACAAAGACCCCCCCCCTCCCCCCTCCCCCCCCCCTCTCTCTCTCTCTCTTTGTCCTCCTGTGCTTGTCACGCAGAGCAAAGCTTCCAACAGATATTTTGGCTTGACTTACTGACAATTGGGGTCGTCATCTGTCCTTGTTTGATTTCGGATGATTTGCCAGGAAGCTTTTATTGCGTTCACAGTAAAGTTACGAGTCGAAGTCAACTTGAAACTTCTTTATTTTTTCTTATTTGTTTCCCGTCGCTCTTCGGCAGGAGTCGACGCGGGGAAGAGAGGAGAGGAGAAGAAGGAGAAAGCATGACCACACGCATGAAGCCAAAACACCGCAGTCTCACTGAGCTCAGATCAAACAAGCGCTCATAAATGAGGTACATGGAAATATAATTCCCCGATGCACTGGCGGAAACCCTGCTGTTTATGTATAAAACTGCTTCAACGCCACTGTGAAATAAATGTAATATTTGATTCTGAAACAAAAGAACAAAGGAACGAAATTAAATCTACTATACCACCAGAACAATTTAGGTGGTTATCTGCCAATCTGCTTCCAACATTCATATTCCATATTATGGCCATTATGCAAAAAAACACTGAAAATTGGAGGAAGGGAATTGTTCACATCTCAGACCTGCTCTACATTTGCAGAATGAAAGTACATGCAGAAATAGAGCAGGAGGGTAAGCTGATATAATACAGAAATTCACATATAAACAAACAAATGATTGTTCTTGTGATTCATTGTGTTGAAATAACCGAATATGAATTAACGTGACGCTGACCTTGTTATTATCGATACTGCCATCAGGAGAATAAATAAATCGAGGAAAGGCGGGATTAGGGACAGGTGGGGCTCAGCAAAGAGTGGAAATATAAACAAAATATGTGCGGTTGAGTGTATCCTCTCAAAAACAAAACTCGCCAGGCAGTAACCATGAACATTAACGCCTGCATTTATCAGAAACATTAACATCAAAAGTGATAAGAGCTGTCAGATAAATAAGATGGACCGTCGGCTGAAGACACGAAAACGAATCAAACCTCTGACTCAAGTGGTGCTGCCGGCACCTGCGCGAAGTCATCATATGCTAAGGTCAATCTAAAATACCTGGGCGACCACCCTCGCTGGTGCTGCCCTGAAAACGGTGCACCATTTGCAGCCACGTGAAGTTGGATTTTCAACATTTGTTGGTCTGAAAACAAAACAACGCAACTGGATCGACTGGCATATGTAACTAAAAGTTTCCGGTTTGGAGCCGATCGGGATGGTAGAAGAGCAGAGTCGAGTGAAAGAAAGCCACGCAGGTATTGAAGGAATAATTTGGATGAATTGAAGCTGGGTTGCATGAGGAGGGCGTCTAGTCGATGGATAAATATGCTTGTTATTACTGGGACCCCCAGCGCCCCCTCCAGCAGAGGAGAGGTGCTGACCCACATCTTCAGAAGGTGTGAGACCATCATGGTTCACTACCTCATACAGCCCCACTTCACTAAACCTAATCCTATAAGTACAGGTGACCTATATTAGGAGAACTTGTGTGTTTAAGCAGTCGGTCCAGCGAGACGTCGCATCGTCCCCCGCATTCATCAAACAGCCGCCCGGCTAATCCTAATTTCCTGTCCTGATACAGCCAGCACTTGTTCTTGATGTATTCTTTGTTTCACAGCTTCCTGCTCATCCTATTACTTTTAATGTGATGCGTCTGCTGATAGCTGGAATTGCATGACCTCCCTGAGTCAGCCACAATTACAAAATGAATTCATATTTGTTTTCAACTCAGTCTTTCCCTGCTGTTACATATTTGAGCAGTTGTAGCCTGCTATTCTTTAGAGGACCAGAGCTGACTGTTACCGCATTTAACTTCAGGGTTTGAACAATGGCAGTGTCACCTCTCCAGCCGGGGGAGCCTTTTAATGTGACATCTTAGATCGTTCCTCTTTTTTTTTAAGTTTGGGAGGGGGTGGACTAAAAAAAAAAAGACGAGTTTTGCACCGTGAACCTGCTGTGAGGATGCTTTTCTCCAACCATAATCATTTCAAGAAGAGTATGAGTCAACCCTGTTCACAGCTTTTAGCAACTAAACTCGGGACACACACAAACCTGAAGAAAGACACCACCTAAGGATATGTGGAGGTTCCTGCACAAACAGCCTAACAGGACAACCTGTCAGACATCCCAGACAGACTTTAACTTTCTTCTGATGAAGTTCTCCGAGTTGGAGATGAAATTGGAAGAAACAGTCAGAGCCACCATCTCCTCTATGTCTCCTTCCCTGTTTTCCACTCTTTTCTCTGCACTGTAACACTTCATTTTTCGCTTTATTCCAAATCAATGTCCATCTCCATATCAGTCCCCATCTCAATATCACTTTGGGCCACGCAGGGTGTATGAAGATCGATACGGGGAAAAGAGGTCAGAGATGGAATTAGGATTGAATGGAGAGCCCTTTCATTCTGAGCATCACAGAGGAGAATATGAGCGGGAGAGGGACTTGTGTGTGTGTGTGTGTGTGTGTGTGTGTGTGTGTGTGTGTGTGTGTGTGTGTGTGTGTGTGTGTTCGAGAGAGACAGAAAGAGACAGAGAGAGGTGAGAATCAATACAAAAATACATCACAAGTATGATTCATTGACAAATTAATTGATTTGTATTACAGGTTTGCTGGTAAGGAGGGAAACTGATCCTGTTGACAGCGTCTGAGAGTCCCGGGTAAATACGCAAAGGACAGAAAAAGGTAGAAAGCAGAGAAATGTTTTCGGGGAGACATGAGAGGGAAACCTGAGAGTCTTAAGTATTAAAGGTTTCAATACTGGCCTGGGATGATGAGCACCTCAAGGCGATTGTGTACCGAATCCGCAGCGCAAGAGTACGAGGGACTGAAAATTCTTCTCAGTTCAATATGAGAGAGAAAGTTTAAAACATTTTAGAAAGTGAGATATTCAGTCCCTATAAAAAAGCATTCACCCCCCTTGGACCAGAGTCTTTTCATTCACCCACCATATAACTTTATCCAGCAGTTGTTTTTTTATTAACGAGAAGTGGGAGAATTGCTGCAACGGGCCTGTTTAATGTGTATTGTCAAAGTGTAGAATGAACTGCAAAGAGTTATGTGGGGGGGGGGCGAAAACTTACTACCTGAAAAACAACCTTCAGAGTTTTTGACATGTCACCTTTATCAACAACTGGAGTAGATTAGACAAATAGCCCCTCTGCTATCCATCAACTAGACATGGTCAGTTCCCCACCACCCCTCCATTCACCAGAGAAACAATAAAATATTATAGCGCACAACATCCATCAAGGCTCCGGACAGATGTGACATGAGTTTGGATTTTGCAGCAGTGGCGTGTACAGGGGTGGTGGTGGTGGTGGTGGTGGGGGGGGGGGGGGTAATGAAACCACTGTATCTGTGAGATCATACATTTCTCAAATGAAATGCCCCATCTTGTTGAGCAAATGACTAAAATATGTAACAGATCTATCAGGATATATCCGGGAAGATGACCAGTGAATGACGGCGGCGGCGTGCAACGCAAGTAAGAGCTGCAAAAACTCGCCGTCTGATTGGCTGATAACGGAACGCCCAATTACGCTAAACAGGGTATCATAAATTACAACCGAGGCAAAAACTGCGCTTTAAAAAAAAAAGCCCTCAGTTCACAAGCCACAATTGCAAATCTAGAAATCTTACATGTTTAAGAAACTTGATGTCACATTTAAAGCAGAAAAAAACCTAAGCTAGGAAAAGACAAAAGCTGGTACTTTTAATGGAACTGAAAAGCAGCTGCATTTTAATGTCTTCACAAGTGCTGAGGGTACACCGTTACAGTGACACTAAAAGATACCACAGTAGAACTTCGGATGTTTCATTCCAAATGATGTAGCGTGGTACTCTTGATGAATCAGCATCCTACAGTTCGCTGCTTTCAAAGGAAGTACAACTCCAACACCGTATGCACTCCAGAGGCTCTGTGGCGTATTTTCACGGCGGCCACGAGTTTCACCCATCCGTTGAGGTGAATTGCTCTCATCTCGGTGTGTGTTTACACTTTGAAAAGGACACTGAGCTACGACAAAAGCCTTACCAAACATATTTGTCTAACTTCTTGTCAAAAACCTTAAATCTTTTTTTCAAAACTTTTCTTTAAAAAAAACAAAAAAAAAGATTACATTGTGTTAATATAATAACAACCCCCACATGGATATGCTTTGTGTAAAGCAATCCTGTTTTAGAATTATATTCAGGTTAATTTTTTTTTCTGAATAGAAATCAATTAAACTTGGCAAGACTTTTTGCACTGCAAAAGGTCAAGAGGGTCAACACTGCGCCACTGACACCTGATGTTGTTGTCAGTTGTTACAAATTCATCAGTTTTAACCACTTCAAGCACTTGGTCTCATCGGTTCTAAAATCAGAACAGAAGCTCCTGCTCCGCTTTAAAGCCCCAGATTAGGATTAAGTGCTTAATGATAGTGAAGTGGTAGTCCTGCCTCAGCTACCACAAGCACCATTTTATGAACATAGATATTGCTTTTCCATATGTTAGGCACCAGAGCGCCAATTTGTAACTAATGTCCATTACATCGTCATTCAGGAATGACTTTGCATAGGAGCACGGACGCACTGTAACACTCACCTGTGAATGCATCATTGCACGGGCTGTTACACCTGTGCAGAAAATAGTGCATTTCCCAGCAGACAGACACCATTCAAATGACAGCTGACATTGTAGAGGAAACCTAAAGGGACGTTAGGGGAAAGTCATGTTTAGAAAGTGCTGACTTCGAATTTAACAACGCTGCTCTACTTTCCGAACGTGTAGTTTCATAAGTCAGGATACGTGTTGTTTTAGATCAAATCTTCTTTTCTTCCTTTGTGTTAAAGAAAAAACAGGATTAGGGGTAAATGTCAGTCTCTTCGAAATGTAACTAAAACCAGATTACAGGCAAATATCAAAATGACATTTTAATCTTTAATATCAACCAAGTTTGACATTGCATGACTACAACTTATGTGGGCCACATCTTTTTTTTTTTTATATAAATCTTGTTTAACCTGCTTCCTCTCAGGTACTGCTGTTGGAGCAAACCTCTCTTTATACGTGTCCTTGTACTTCCAGGTCTACACAACATGACATTTAGAGAAAAAGAAGACAAGCAAAATCAGACATGAGGTGTTTTGCGAGGAAGCGCCCTCAGCAGAACAGCGACCTGCAGACTTCCGGCAAAATTTCGAAAGTTCAAATGTGGATTTTCTGTTGGCCTTTGTTGACAGGCTGTCCAGTCGTCCAAGCTGGTGGAGAATGACTCACCAGAAATTCACATCAAAAATAACCAAAAAAAGAGAGAAACAGATGAAAAGGCCTCTCAACTTGCCTCTGATCACATGACCGAGACACTGTCAATCATAGCTGTCCTCCATCAGTAACTCAAGGCTCGTTTGAGATAGTAAAAACCCTGGATGAGTCCATGCAGTATGGATGTTATCATACAAATAGCAGGTTTCTTATTCTGCTGACACGTTTATCACGTCATTTTCACACAGCCATAGTATATCAGGCTACACATTATTACTGCTACTTCTGCTTTTTATGTCAAATGTAAAGAGGAGGCAGAGATGTGTAACCGGTGAAGTAAAACTTTCTGCGGGCAAAGATGAAGAGAACGGCGGCAGGCAGGGTGAACCACAGGGAGGGTGACAAAACTGGCGACTAAACTAAAATACAAACTCTACTAATGACACGATGAGAGACAGGTGGGAGGACACGAGGGGCAGGGAAGGAACTGATTGGTTCAGGGAGACAAGGAAGGAGGCTGGGACTGACCAGGACTAACGAGCTAACAAGACACAGGTGGGAATCAAATAAAGACAGGAAGTATAAAGTAAACAAAGACACGGGAGGTACAATTTTTCAAACTAAAACAGGAAATGACAACAGTAATCAAAACCAAAGCCCCAAAGATAATAACTACAATACTACGAGTTCATGATGATACAAACTTTAAGAGTCCAAAACTAAGCATCCTGAACTAAACGCCACACAGTTATGACCGTGACAATTCTGGCTGTTGTGGTAAACTTTAACATTAAAATGCTTTTTTTAAACGACAAAATATAAATATGAATAAAATACCATCTGATAACTTGACTGTGGATGAGTTACTTAACTGCATGGCTTAGAATTTCCAAATGATATGAAAATAAATCGATCCAAATTTGTCATTGAAACTAAGCACGGGGGGAGTAGATGATGCTTAAAACATTTTATCCACAGTTTTACAGCTGCAGCAGTTGCACAAGGGTGAAGTCGACAATTGTTTGTAATCACTGTGAGTGCAATGAGACGTAGAAAAAGGTTCCGCACTTAACAAAAACAAAGTAATTCCAAGTAGAATCTATACTCACTTAATAATGTACTCTGTGGAAAACCAACTAAATAACTAAATGTGAAAAGCATCACACTGGATATGGCCTGGCAGTACACATTATAACATAACAGACCTTTATTTAGCCTTTATTGTGAAATTACCATTTCCCATCTGTCAATACTGCACTGTGCGGCTATTTAACATTCACTGATAGCAGGCCTCAGGTGGCAGAATTGCTAGCGTGTTGCGAATTGTTGAGTATTATAATTCGCCAGTTAATCCACTGTTTAAAACTGGCCTGCTGCCCAGTTACCCACCCAGGTCTGCTGGGGTTGTTGTACTGGGCCACACTTTTGTCTATGATTGACTTGTGGATTATTTATACCTTAATCCCTGCAGCCACCCCTAATGACTCTTAGCCTCCTGCTCGCCCTTCTCCTTGCCAGCTGGAGAGGGCTCTGTCTGACTTTGTGATACCTTTTCATAACAGCCTCCGCATTCTGTGGATGAGGATGATAGGGCAGACAGTTAGGAGGAAGATAAGGAGAATGAAGGATAGGATGATTAAAAGAGAAAGGGAGAAAGCGAAAGGACGGCACAATGGTGGCAGAAAATAATCATAGTATAAGCGTGACAGCAGGTGAAAGGGGAGATGGAGAGGTGGCACAGGAGGTGAGTAGAGAGCAAGAGAAAAGCAGAGAGATGGACTGATGAAGACCTGAAAGAGACAGGAAATGGATTTATATTCACCACTCATTTTGCGCTCCGTTTGACTTTTGGAAGGGAAGCAGATGTGCTGCCGTGCACACGACAGCCTCTATAGTCACTCAGTGATTCACAGGCTCACAGATGAATATGGAACAAGCCCAGTTCACCACATTAGCAGGCTCATTTCCCACAGAGAGACAGACATTCAGTCAATCCGTCACTTCTCCTCTATTCTGAAAGACAGAGGATGGGGGAGGGGGGGTTGGTTTGAAGGAAAAGGAGGACTGAAGGGGTGGCGGAACAGAATGACAAACGTAATGAAAGCGAGTGAATGACAGAGAGAATGACAGAGTGAGGACAAGAGAAGAAGAAGAATGAGATGTCTTTGGTGGGTTTGTTTTGTGACGCTTGTATACCCCAGTTTAGAGAGATGCTGGAAATAATGTGATTATCTGCATGGAAGAGAGTCTCAGGGATACATGGGTCATGCATGATGAGCAGAGGGCTTCTGTTTGAACGTCACCAGAGGGAACGGTTGGCTTGTTTATCTAAATTGTCATTTCTTTGACAAATGCTCAGTATCTCCTTCAGCCCTGCAAATCTCTGGTTGCATAGAAACAAAGCAAAGCAGTGCTGCCAGTTACTAGCTGGCAAGTATCTGACAGATGGCGAGTCCAAGAAGTTCACAGTCAGTACAAAGTTCTTAAAATACACTACAAAGTAAAGTCATATTGAAAGCTGGGTAAACTTTTTTATTTTTCAAATTACATTAAAAAACAAAGGTAGAAGATAGGAGGAAGTTTTTAAGTTTTGGGGGTTAATGGGGGCGTGAAAAAAAACATTTCAAATCTTGCCAGGAAATTTTGTTCTTCTCCTATGCAGATGATAACGCTTTTCTATCAAGTCAGTAAACATAGTGAGATTGTTTTATCGAAGCCTTGGCAAAAGTTCAAGAGGGAAGGCTTACATCTTCCTCACTCGCTTACCCCTGAGAAGGTCAATCTGAGACTGAAGAGCTCCTAAAGGAGCCACTGCTAGCCAAAGTGACTTTCCACCGGGTTGAACAGGGCCGGACTTAGAAGGTCATTCAGCAGCGTTAAATAGAGCCTAAGTCAGATACACACACACACACACACACACACACACACACACACACACACACACACGCATAAAAAAAACACACATCTAACATTTCTGTCTAGGTATCACATGCAGGACTTCAAAAACAGTTGGTAAGAAAAACATCTTTGCTTGAAAGCTCAGGAGGCAGCAAAATCGTTCAATCACGCACGCACACAAACACACACACACACACACCCTCAAAAAAATAAATCCATAAATTCAAGCAAAGTCAAGCAAGCAAACACAAGGAGCAAATGGTTGAAGAGTATTTATGCTACACACCAGGAAGAAAAATGTTTTATTTTCATTTAAATATAGAGTGAAATTTTAAGCTGTGGAAATGTTGCAAAATGTAAATTAGATGCGTTTCCATCAACTTGATTGGAGCCAATAAACTAGGCTGCCAGAAGAAGGCGGTATAAGTAAAGCTTACAATACAAACTGAGGAGAAGAAGAAATGTATCTCAATGAAAAATGGAGAGAGATCTTCAGGAATCACCTTCAGTCGGACACGTTGCAGTAGTTCTGAAGTACTCGCGTGTGTAGGCTAAATTTGGGAATAACAGCTGGTCAGTGCTCGGTAACCCGCAACAGCAGCGCTCGTCCCAAAAAACGCTTGTGTATTTTGTGCATTTACACTTTTATGCAGTGGGCAAAGTCAGGATTTTCCAAATGTCACCCTTTCCAGGCAGGTTTTTTTAGGGTTAGGTAAGTCTTACCTCAAAATGCGTCATCAATTCGTTGATTGAAATGCAACTAATGACCACAGACGGCTAACAGAGGAGCAACACTGGGCCTGAGGCAGCTTGAAAAAAAATGGATGAGAAAACACAGTTCATAAAAGTAAAAGTAGCACACGGGGAAGACATCAACATGCAATAATTTCAATACCTGGTGATGACATGGAGAAACAAACCTGTAAGTTCTGCTGTTCATTTGGAATATGAAGTGAAGTGCTAGATTTATTCAACAGAGAAACCGGAGTGTGAAATTAGCTGATACGATGACACTATGACTTCTTTTATCATGATGGAATACTAACTTTGCTGTACTGGTATTTGACCACCATCATCCCAGGTGAGGTTGGTACATTTTGTCCTCACAACATCTCTGAGCGCTGAGCTAGCACAAATACACACACACACACACACACACACACACACACACACACACACACACTCATGTTATTCCCCTACATCACCCAAACCTCGTCTCATGGGACTTTTAAATTGGGACAGTCCTTGGTCCCCACGAGGTCCTGATGAGGTTGGTGTTTGTAGCAGAAAAATGTCTTCACTAAGTACGGACATGTTACACTTACATTTTTGCGTCCGACCTTTGCCACAATGCATTCCCTAGCTCCTCACACTGAGCTCAACCATCACAATTATAAGTCTGACCCTGACCCTAAACCCAGTTCTAATTCTGACCCCGAACACCAAAGAATTAATCCTAAAACAGCCCTTTGAAGTTGTGAGGACCATCAAAAATATCCTCACAAGTGTCCACACAGCGCAAAGATTGGTCTGCACAAGTATAGAAAGACACACGCTCACACATTTCCACCAACTATACTCTATTACCTCTTTCACTATCTGTCCCTCCTTCACGGACACATACACACTGCAAACAGCAGTCACCCTGACACACACAAACACACTCGTACAGTAGCAGCAGCTTGCACCTGGACAAAAAAGGAAACACTATAAGTGCTGACACGCCAGTTAGAAGTGAGCCATGAAGGAAAGGATGAAAGGATACAGACAGAAAACAGCAGCGTTAAAAATGTGTCAGTGTTAGTTTGCACTGCCCTCGTCCCTGCAGCCGAGACATCGGCAAAACCCTTAAAACTTCTGATTGTTATTTCAATTTTTATGTGCAGCGTTTCAAGGTGAAACGTGTTTTTAAAAAAAGGTAGTCCTCCTGCTTATTTATCACCAAACTCTGAACTTTTTCGCAATCAAAACTGCCGGAAAATCAGCTGTCAATCACAGTCACAATGCATTTAAGAACGGCTTTCATTCTCAGTGACGGAATATTTCAAGGCAGTGTGCGGAGATGAAAGCATTCGTGTGTCACGCCGTGTTTTCCATGAAAGATTTAACCTGCTCCACCGTTACAGTTTGGACTGCAAAACAGCAGATCAATTGGTTTTGAGCTTCGCACCACTCCCACTAAATAAATGGTTTCAATATCAGAATTTGATCCATTTGGTCTGATTATTTTATTTGGAAGGTGTAGAGGAGCTGTGTGATTAATTATTTATCCATATTCAGTTAAGGTGAGAGTCTAAGCAGGGATAAATCTCAGGTGCGGTAATCTTCCTCCCGACAGTTAAGGTACGTGGCCACAGACACAAACTCTATAAACTTGTTAAATGAAAGAGATTTACCCGGCGGTGATGAGCTAAATGAATATTGCGTTGGTGAGGGATGTTCTTTCAATGAAAATATGATGCGCTTTATCTTAAAGGAAGCAAGTAGTTAGGGGAGAAAAGAATGACTTAATAACACATACAGTATGAGGCCTGAGAACAGTGTAATATCACGGTTATGAAAATTTTATCTCGCTGACAAATGTGTGCAATAGTACTTTGTATGAAATTACTATCAGCTGTGTGATTTTAATAATCTAAGGTAGGTAATGAACCTTGAATGGCCCCGTGCATGATAGCTCCATAGATAAATCTGCCTCGCCTTGCTTCACTGTTGCATCGCCGTCTCAAAATAATACCGACATGTTTATTCATGCTTTTAAATTGTTTCGGGTGCTGTAATTGCTCCTGCTGGCTGCTGAAGACATTCTTTCCAAATGTGATGTGGGACAAAAATCAACAGTCCTTGTTTGGTGTAAAATGCTCTCTGAAGGTTTCAGCAGGCATGTTTGACAAATCAAAAGGGTTTCCTCTAAAGTCGCAAACTTTTCAGAATGAAACGGCTGCACCTCAGCTCAGCCGGAAGGGAAACGGAAAAGTTATTGTGGAACAAAGCGCTGTAAGTTAACCCGATTTCACCAAATCTGATTTTCCAAAACATTATTTGAAATTCCGCTGGAATTTATTTCAACACAAAACGAGGACTGTAGATTTGTCCCTGGAGGAACCGTAAATGGTTTCAAAGATCTGTGAAGCAGAAGTCAGAAGACTGTTTCTTTCTGCATATTTACATGTTTCTTGTAAAAAAAGAAAAAACAATGGAGCGAAGGAGGAATTTTTGATTGCCATTTCTAAATGTTATCAGAGAACACTGATGAAACCGTCACAGCGAACGCTATGGTTGTGGGAAGCCGAAAACATTTCAGTTGCCACTTCTTTCACAGTGCAAGTCTCCCAGGGGCAGCGCATCGTGTGACCGATAAAATTCAGAGAATCATTTTCACCGGCTGCAACATTAGGACACGCCCCTGAGTTCTGGATGAGTCGTTGACAGAAATGACTAAAGTCATTCTTCCGATGGTGTTTTTTTTCTTCTATTTCTTTCACTGGATTTCTTTTTTAACCAAAGTGAGTCCATCGAATGTGTCTTGATTGACATTTCCTGTTCCCGTGGATGGTCGACTCTCTCTGACAGGAATCCCGATGTTGTCACGTGGGCTCCTCCGGCTTCTCCATATGTTAACGCAGTATCAAGAACACGTCTTTACCTCGATTGCTGATATTATCAGTGATGATGTGATGACCTTTGACCTTCTAATAAGCGGAACATGCACTTTGTGATAATTAGATTGATGATCAGAAACACTGTAACGTGATGAAAGCGACTGTCTCACCATATGGCAGTGATGCAGAGTTATAGGATACGTCTCATCTCATTACCCCCCCCCCCCCCCGCGCATGCCTGTAGCTTCCAGCGCACTGTACAGTGTAACAGACACACAGCTGTGGTTACCAATCACACAAAATAATAACAGACATTTAGTTCTTGCTTCACCATATGGCTCAGACTCAGATGGGGGGGCGCAACTCTGACATGTCGGACAGCCAACATCAGCAGAACATTTGTACGCGTTTAGCAAAGCGGCAGCAGCGGCGGTGGCCTGTGAAGGCAGACTCATGAACCGGCTACAAGAGTTTGACATTTTGCATCTGGAATAAGAACATTTAAACCCTGATATGCACAAAAATACACTCAGGAAGAATGTACATATGTAAAGGTGAGGTTATTCATCTGCAGAGAAGACAATGTATCCCCTAATATAAATGTAAAATCAACCACGATCAAAAAGATAACATTTCATAATACATTGTTTTTACAGCTGATATCAGTAAAAATGTAGATTTCCCTACTGGAGAGACACTTCGAGAGTGTTTGAAACCCTTGTTTTGGCTGACCTCCAGATTCATGTTGCGGCAGCAGTATAAAGGTCGACTCAAGTCATGTCAGAACGCTGTGACATCACAGTCAGATGCAGTTACAGGTGTAACGGAACACATTTATTGCTCGCTCTGGGTCAGAACAGAGGGCTGTTCTAGGCTGGTAGGAGTGACCTTTTACCTTCTCACTCTGACATGTTCCAAAAATAACGATTCACCAGAAATACCTTCATTTCAGTCCTGAGGTGCTGTGTTAATAAGAACCAAGGTTACGCTAAGATAAAGCCACCGCTAACAGTGTCTGCGGTACTCAGGCGGTTTTCAGTGGTGTCATGGCAGGGCATGCTCGCCATCGGCAAAACAGAACATCAGATTAAAGGGGTTTTACAACTTCAGCTTTGAGGATTATGATTTTAACTTTGGATCTGCAGTTATACCCCCATAGATTTACTAACACATGGCCGCCTGTGGAGCACGGTACGCTTCAGATAAGGGCTGGAAACTTTCTTGAGACAGCGTTGGGCGTCGCAGTGTAGCACATATTTAGATATATTTATTTTACTGGCAGTTGAAGAAAAAAAATACAAAAGATTCACATAACCGTACTAAATGTTAAATATCTGAGTCAGTAATCATTCGACCCTAACGTGGAAAGACCTGTTCCATTTTGGGGCAGATCTGTTTAACACAGTGAAAAATTACAGTTATTTTACATTTGGTTCAGCTCAGTTCACCTTGGCAGTTGTACAGTATCCGTGCTCAAAGTGCTCTCTAGTTTAAGAGTGTCTATCTGGCTAAAAAAGGAGTTCTTACTAACATGCTGTTACAAAATTTAATTCATAAAGTTTTACCTTTTAGCTGGTGGTGATCAAAATTTTCAATATAAAAGGGGGGGGGGGAGTCATAAAATTTTTCACACAACAGCAGCGGCAGTATCCAGAGCACTATGACCCAGGGGAGGAGAGCTAAGCTAGCAGACACGTCAACCAGAACAGACTGCAACTCTATCAGTAACTTCTCCTGACACTTAGAGGCCTCTTGAGCCGCACTGAGCAGCGCAGTAAGTACTACCCTGTGTATACTGCAAAAGACATTTCTATACACGTGAAAGAGACAGGCAAGAGCAAAAGAAAAGAGACAGAAAGAGAGAGGGGGGAGAGAGAGAGAGCTAAAATGAAAGACGTGAGAGGAGAGGGGGGAAAAGTGAAAGAGACTTAAAGCGAAAAATTGAGAGGGAACACAAACAAATGGGGAGAGAGGATGAGGAGGATAGGTGTTCTGCTCTCCTGCTCACTTCGGCGGTAATGCTGATGTTTATTCGAACTGTCAGTCGCACACCTTACTGTGCCAAATTGGTACACACATGTGCACACACACACACACACACACCGGCATCTGCACACAATTAAACACACAGAAACACACGACTACTTAAACGGATGAACACACACATCTAATGTAAAAAAACGCATAAAATTTCTCTCTTTTTCACACACACACACACAAACACAGAAAGAAGACAGAGGCACAAACTAGAAAAACACCTCACCGGTATACTCCGTAAAAACAAAAAAAAAGCTGGAGGCTTGGAAAATATCATTTAAATTAAAGGATTAGACAGATGTGTGTGTGTGCGTGCATGCAATCAGTGTGTTATAGGAGGGATGTGTTTATGTTTGAGACCCCTTGGATGAAATTAAAAATGTATGATTGTCAGCTGTGGTAAAGATTGCGTGTGAAAATTCATGTATTTAATCAGAAGAACCGAAAAAAAAGCAACATGTGGAAAAAACATGCCGAGTAGTCCTACATTCCAGTTATTCATTCACTAATTATTTATATTCACAGATTCAGTACAAGCTGTCAAGACAGCCATAACTGCAATATTCAGTGCCATCATGTTTTTCTTCATGTTTTCCATTCTCACGAGTTACTGCATCAGTTTCATGCAATTATATCATCTTGAATTTGACTGCAAATATTAATAAATATTATGAAAATATGTGAGGGAAGACATAAGTAATCACATTAGACTTTCTAATCGCTTATAAACACACCTGTTAGATTTTAAGGGATTATCTGCTGATGCAATGAGCCAATTTCTCCATGGAGATTATTGATCTTTCATCTTTCAGCACCACAAGGTTGCCAACATGCTGCTGAGCATCAATTTCTGCTCAGAAAGAGACATTTGACCTTAGGATTACCTCCTGTAGATCACACTTTCCCCACCTGCTGCACTCCAAAGAACTGATTCATTGTGATCCCTTGTATTACTCTGTCCTGCACATCTCTGTACAATTCTCTATTTGCCATGGTGAGGCTGGGGGAATATTTTGAAAGATTGATAGCTTCCAGAAATCTTCTATATTCTTTAGACATCAGGGGCGAAGTGGTGTGAAGTGTTGGTATGCTGCTTTTGGGCGATATTTCAGAATTAGCGACTAGCTTTGGGAGTCCTGAGTGAATACTTGATACCCTGTCACCAGAGCAGAGCAGTGAACTGCAGCACTAAGTAGCTGTGGCACACTCACACCATGACAAATACCTAAACTATCTTTTTAAAAGCCCTTAAACTGGCAGTGTAGCACTTGAAATAAATAAGCATTTAATCAGCTGGTCTGAGTCACCGTGGCTCGGGAAGTCGAGCAGACATCTGGTGATCGCAGGGTTACTAGTTCACGGTGTCGGACTGTCCTTGAGCAAGATACTGTAGCCTGATTCCTGACGAGCAGGTTAGCACATTTGCAGCCTTCATCATCAGAGAGTGTGTGTGTGTGTGTGTGTGTGTGCATGTGTGTGTGTGTGTGTGTGTGCATATGTGTGTGTGCATATGCGTGTGCACGCGCACGTTTGAATGGGTGAATGAAACTGCATTGTAAATCGCTTTGAGTACCCTCAGAGTAGAAATATGCCATATAAATTGACAGCATAGGTGCTGGAGCTTTCACTTCTAATGGATCTGCAGAGAAAAAATGTAATGTTACTTCAATTTCGAGGACAGTCCAGAATAGAACCAGAAGAGAACATGAGTGGTATGTCTCCTAAATCAATATTGTCAAAAATATCCTCTTTTATTTTCCTAAAAGTCCACCGAAATAATGTTCTGCCAACTCTAAAGATCTCTTGATGGACTGGAAACATGGCGTGTAATTATGACCTCTTAAACCTTGCCGAAAACATACTGATTGTCCCCTTAAGGCCTGTTATCCCAACAAATAATTTTGCCCTACTTTTTGAAGACCTTTACATCCTGATGAGGAGGAAACTCGTTCTAAAAAATTCACAACACTCATATATGCAAATGTCTCCTGAGATAGCTGCAGAGGAAACTAAAGCCTGTTATTATAGCTTATTCTTAGCCTTTTAGCTTGTTTATGCTAGTAGAGTGTACACAGGATATCCAATATTTGAAGTTTTTCAGTGACTTAAGGTAAATGCTGGACCAAAAATAAACTGAAGGAAGAGTTTTGCAAACATTTATTACAATGCTGTGGGAACGTACGATTTGTTGCAGGACAAGTTTTATTACATTTTTGTTTGGGGGGGGGGTTGCCTTTTTAGTCTTTTGACTTTCATAACCAACAGAGGACGTTGGATGAAGTAAACCCCAGATATTCTGTAAAGATCCGAGAAGTTCGTCACATTTTGCAAACATGCAGGTTCCCACAAAGTCCCCTCCTCTCGACTCTTTGGCACTCGCTGTAAACACAGTCCTCCTTCCTTGTTTCTCCTCAAACAGAAGCTTGGCGTGAAGTTGATTCCACCATCGATGCAAGAGCCAATTTAAAGTCTCTGCATGGTGCAACGCCCGCTGATGTGGTAGACCATTCCTCCTTACCATTAGCCGGCTCATTCCCCCCATGGTACTCCACCATATACAGTGAATCCGTGGGGACCTGAATGTATATGCAAATGTGTCACTTTATTCTAACACTCAGTATACACTGCAGTATGTGTAACTGACACGCAAAAAAAATAACCAACACTCATACATTCAAGCTATATAAACTCACATATTCATGAGTATGCAGATTTTGTTTTCATCCCAACTGAATAAACCAACAAACAAATGGAGGTGGGGGGGGGGGGTACGGACAAGTAGCAAAAGTGATGAGAGAGTAGAGGTGGTGGTAGAGTGAGAGAGAGTGAGTGGAGAAGAGAGAGGAGGGAGGAATGAAAGCGTAACTGAGAGGGAGAGGGAGGGAGAGAGAGAGAGAGAGAAAGAGAGAGAGAGAGAGAGAGAGAGTTGTTGATGAGAGGAGTCCTGACATCACTCGTCTCCATCGGTTTTCACAGGCCAGACAGCTGGACAGACTGCTTATGCAGCAATACCCTTCTGTGTCGGACTCTTCTTTCTCCCCAACACACACTCACACACAAAGACACACCTTCGGCTGTCTGCCACCCCACACGCACGCACGCGCGCGCACACACACAAACACACACACCACAATCCATCCTCCCCCTTTGCTTATCCACACCTCGTCCACCTCTTTAAACACCTTCCCTCCACTCCATTCCCAGCTTGTCCTGTCTACTGTTTGCCTGTCTTCCTCCTGCCCTCCCCCCTCTCCCAGCCTCCTCTTCTACTATTTACTCTTGTGTTCCCCCTTTCCCCTCTTCACTCAAGTCTCACCTCTCTGTCTTGGCATCTCGCAGATCCCCCCCCACACACACACACACACATACACAACCACACACACATACACAACCACACACACACATCTCATATACTCTCCTCACCCCTTTTCTCCATTGTTTTTTCTGTCTTGTTGACTCCCCCTGCACCACCACCACCCCCCACCCCCACCCCCCACAACACCACCCGACCGCCCACACTATTCCTTATGTCTCTTCCCTCACTTGTCATCCGTGCTGGACATCTCTCTTACTTTTCCCTTAAGAGCAAGACAATGTCCCGCTGCACACTTCCTTCATCTGTAGGAAAAGTGAGGAGGGGGGACAGACATACACAAAGTGTTTGGACAGCTTCAGACTGCCCCAGGGGTTGATTTCTTTGTGGTATGTCATCTTTTGAAGTTTGGCCCGTTGGTCAGTTAAGAACGTGAGCGCAGATGACATATCTCTATAATGTCTTTTTCTGTCCACACTGTTATTTGCAAGAGATGATATAAGAGTCGGACAATGACACTGGAGAACTGAGTGATGCAAAAAGACACTTTGGAATCATATTTGAGTGTCCAGGGTGTTCAGACAGAGACGGATCAGTAGAAATGTGGCTTGAATCAGATTTCAAACCTCCTTCAAATGGGGATTGGATCTGAGTTTTTGATCGTCCAAAATGGATCTGCATACAATCTGGATGCGCCAAAAATCTGATCTGGGCTGATAGCCTCTACCTGTCTCTGTTTCGGTCTCTGTCTCTATCTTGATCATGGCCATGCTGAAAGACAGCGAGGAGGGAGAGAGGGGAGGAGACACAATCAGGTTTGTGTTTTCACCACAACTGGTCGAGGCAGATGGCCACCCACATATAGGTCGGCTTCCATATTCCTGCCTGGTAAAAGACAGATGGTCAGGGTGAATTGGTGGGTCTGCGTTCACTAAACTAATTTAAAGTGGTTTGAGTTGTTTTGGTTGGTGCTGTATAAATTGTCTCGACTTGACTAGATGATCAATGTGCCATCAGACGAACATGATAGAGTTTGACAGTACGTCAAAATACCATGCGCCACGAGGTTTATCAAGCAGGAGGAGACATTAAAGTTTTTTAAACAGTTTCTTCATCTTTTATCGCTAAACTCCAAATGAGAGGTGAAGTTATGATGCCTTCTCCATCATGAATATTGTTGACACCCAGCAGCCTCTGCCAACAGTGTATGAATACGTGTGAAAGGGTGAATGTGTTTAAGGGCTTTCGAGTGGTTGTTAGATTAGACAAGCACTATATAAATGCAGCCCATTAACCGTTTTATTGATAACATGAATGGGCCGTTAAATGCATTAATGGGCTGCGATAAAAACACTCCTTCATACTGTTGTCTGACAATAGAAACAGTAATATGCAAATAAGGCCAAGTATATCATGAGTTTGGCTGCACAGTAGAGGGGCTGCTGGAAACTGGAGGTCGGACCTTGATTATTCAACAGCTATGACTCGAGCTGGCAGGCTTTTACTGTAAGCTCAACAATCTCAGAACACACTGATTTAACAGGATGACTACTTCCTTATGAGTGTGTGTGTGTGTGTTAGTGTGTGTGTTTGATTTTAGTCAGATTATGCTGCAGCCAGTGACCTGGTGTTTTATCCAAACCTGTCTTTTAGAACTGAAACAATCTGTGGAACGACTAAATTTATAGTGAATGAAGACGAGAAGCTCAAGAGGACACATCCTTGAAAACCTCAAAACCCAATTGGGTTCACATGTTCTGTCAAACTTTTACTGCTGGGTCAAGCTAGCTTTGAATTATTTGCTTGTGTTTTCCAAAGTCTTCAAAGAGCATAATTATTCTCATCTTCTGTCCAACAGTTCAGCTTTCCTTTTTTGTATTCTCTTTGTTGTCTATTTTGGAGAAGCTGACATACTGACAATAATGCTGTCTGGTAATGATGGAGGCTCTGCGTGCTTGTTTGTAATTGGCCAAATTCATTTTCACGGAGGGTAGCACAAAAATTTTATTATTTATGGGGGGGGGGTATATACATCCTGATTCAACTGAATAATTTCTGAGAAAATAACTCTGAACTGAACTTTAAAATGCCTGAAGCTACAAACAACCTTTCTTTGTTTGTCACCTAAACCAAGAAAACATCCTTTATGATACAATGAGTTGATACCACTCACATATGAGTTTCCCTCTTGGCTCGAGCGGAGGATCTGGTAGTGTTAATCCAAGCAGCGGACAGGATATTAAGGAAAAACATTATCTATGTCCTGATGCTGAAGCTATCTTTGAACAAAGAGTTGTTTTTGGCAGCTGTGAGACCACTCGGCAATAACTGGCTCTTTAACTTAACTGCGAGTCAACACCAATGAGCAGAGAAGTTAGAAAGCGAGTTATGATCTGTCCCATCAGTTCAGACAAAGCTTTAGATGTTCGGGTTCGCACTGCTTGTTGAGCTTTCTGAATGGTGAGATGAGTGTTGCCCTGTTAACTATGATTGTGTCTGAACAGGTTTGTATGCTGCAACAAGACATCTCTGGCTGTGAATGTCTTTCTTTCCTTTTTTTATTTCAGCTGCCATGCAGAGCACGTTGCGTTCTCCCTTTAGTATAAAATATTCCATAAAACTGAAGCTGTTTCTTTCTGGACAGCTACAGTGCAGAAGTGCCAACTATGACCTTCAAACTGGGAATTTCTAGCTTCTGTCACAGGATGGAAGTCTGTAGATTCAACATGGTGTTTGCTAAAGTATAAATTTGTGACTCACAGTAGAAAGATGCAGTAACTTTACTGCAAGTCCCTCCTCCTTAGCTGCCTGGTACTTACTTTTACATTAACGCAAACTCCTTCAGATAAATGAAATGTTTGTGAGGGAGTTTGCTTAGAGAGGGAAGCCTGAATTCTTGAACACTACTTAAAAATCAGTTGCAGGATGGTTCTACCTTCCTCTCCCACACATTTACACTACAAAGCATGTTTACAGTTCACCAGCAGTTCACTCCGATAACAGGTCGACTCGACCCTGAAATGAACTGGGCCAGGGTCTTAGTGGGTAGACTGGACCTTCCTGCAACTTCTAATCCTGAACATATTAGGCTACATTTTAGAAGTACCGTCTTAGGTTGAAGTTAATACAATTCTTCTAAAGCACCGTGAACTAACGATGAAAAAAAATATAATTCATGGTGTACTGCTTCTTAAAGCAGGATCTCCTTGGGTTACATCTAGTTCATCAATGCATCCATCCGTTTTGTATACTGCTTATCCATTAAGGGTCGGGGTGCTGGGGGGGCTGGAGCCTTTCCCAGCTGACATTGGGGGGGGGGGTTCACCCTCGATGGGTCGCCAGTCAGTCGCAGGGCCATCGGGAGCAATTAGGGGTTCAGTATCTTGCTCAAGCAACTCTTCAGTTGCCATGGTAAACTCTGAGCCATGGCAAACTGCAAAAACTTTGAATGTGTCCCCAAGTGGAGTCACAAAAACCATCAAGAGCGATGACGAAACTGGCTCACATGAGGACCATCCCAGGAAGGAAGATCAAGAGTCTCCTATGCTGCTGAGGATGAGTTCATTTGAGTCACCAGCCACAGAAATCCCAAGTTAATGGCACCTCAGATTACAGCCCAGATAAAAGCCACATAGAGTTCTGGTAGCAGACACATCTCTACATAAACTGTTAAGAGGAGACTACGTGAATCAGGCCTTATGGTTGAATAGCTGCTCAGAAATCACTACTAAGGAAAAACAACAAGCAGAAGAGATTTGTTTGTGCCAAGAATCACAAGGAATGGACATAAGACCAGTAGAAAGCTGTGCTTTGGTCTGATGAGTCCACATTTGAGATCTTTGGTTCCATCCACTGTATCTTTGTGCAACGCGGGAAAGGTGAATGGATGGTCCCTACATGCATGGTTCCCACCATGAAGCATGGAGGAGGAGGTGTGATGGTGTGGGGGGGCTTTGCTGGTTACACTGTTGGGGATTTATTCAAAATTGAAGGCACACTGAACCAGCATGGCTACCACAGCATCCAGCAGCAACACACCGTCCTATCCCCTTTTCAATGGGACAATGATCCCAAACACACCTCCAGGCTGTGTGAGGGCTATCTGACCAACAAGGAGAGTGATGGAGGGCTGCACCACATGATCCAGATCCAGATGATCTGGATGAGATGGACCGCAGAGTGAAGGCAAAATGGCCAACAAGAGCTCAGCATCTCTGGGAACTCCTTCAAGAGTGTTGGAAGACCATTTCAGGTGACGACCTCAGGAAGCTCATTGAGAGAACGCCAAGTGTGAGCAAAGTAACCATCAAAGAAAAGTGTGGCAGTTTTAAAGAATCTAAAATAAATGTAAAAAAAAAAAAAAAACATATTTTGGGTTATTTCACACTTTTCTGTTTCCTACATAATTCCATATGTGTTCATTCGTAGTTATGATGCCCTCAGTGAGAATCTACAATATCAATAGTCATGAAAATAAAGAAAAACCACTGAATGAAAAAGTGTGCCTAAACTTTTGTCTGGTAGTGTGTGTGAATAATCACCAAAGTGAGGGACTTGAATGAAGGTTACACCCACTTTGACACATCATCAGTGATACCTTTTCCTCTGAAACATTATGTGTGACATAATAGAATTATCTACTTTTTTCTACTTCTCACATAATACAATTTCACATGATAAAGCATTAACAGGCTTTAACAATTCATGTTTTTGAAATTCATGCATTTCATATTTCAGTATTGTCCTTGGAAACGTCCAGCTGATCCTGATCCTGATCCAGCGGTTTTTGTGCACTCAGCTAAATCTGCTGCCTTGAGCTTCTAACGTATTCCTTTTCCTCTCTGAAGATTTGGACCCTGTCAGATCTCAGGCTCGGAGATGACCTTGGGTTCAACATGGAGAAGTGCTGACAAAGTACAGTTGCTTCAATGGCTTTTACTGATGGTGAGGCTGCTGCTACTGATGCTGCTGCTGCTGCTGCTCAGTGGTCCAACTATCAGCTCAGTGTCCTTCAGAAATCTTGAGATTGTCCTCCCTCAGAGGACATAAAAAGCCTTCTTTCAGCAAATGTCAAAAAGCAGGTAGTTTTAGGTTCAACTGAAAACACTCCCCGGAGGCCAAAGGGATGATAGCGACATGAGGAAATGAGAGAAATGGTAAGATGCATCAATGGAGCCACAAGAGCTTTGAGTTTGCCTCTCGCTACCTGGTTTCTTGTATCAAGAGCATCCTTCCATGGGTTTTCTCAGGGTCAAAGGTTTTATGCAAACCAAACATTAACCACTGCAGTGCCAGACCAGGGTAGGTTGCATGCATAGTTTTCAGACAGATTAACTCATCAGGAATCGTCAGAGATTCAGTGCCTTGTGCCCAGTGCCAGTGCCTACAGGCGGCGTGGCTCAGGGGTAGAGTGGCCGTCTAGCAACCAAAGGGTCGCTGGTTAGATCCTCAACCCCGGTGACCATGTCGAAGTGTCCTTGAGCAAGATACTGAACCCATAACTGCTCCTGATGAGTAGGTTGGCGCCTTGCATGGCAGCCTCCAACATCAGTGTGTGAGAGTGTGTGTGAATGGGTGAATGAGATGACACTGTAAAGAGCTTTGAGTGCCGCTAAGGTAGAAAAGCGCGATATAAAATTGAGTCCATTTACCATTTTACCTTGCTCAAGAGCTCTGCCATCACCAGAGGGCCACTCTACCATCCGACCCTTCTCATTGTCAATGTGTCATTCTAGATGACCAGCAAAAGAATGTGTAGTCAAAACGTGAAAACGTCCTTCTCATGCCTTTTGTAAGACACGATCATTTCACGCTACTGAGTCACAGCTGGGCGGCACGGTGGTGCAGTGGTCAGCACTGTGGCCTCACAGCAAGAAGGTTCCAGGTTCGAGCCTTGGCTCAAGCACGGGATCATTCTGTGTGGATTCTGCATGTTCTCCCTATGCCTGCGAAGTAGACGACGTAAGCAGGCAAGTTACCCAATTAGTGCCCTGCCTCTCGCCCGAAGGCAACTGGGATAGGCTCCAGCCCCCCCGCGACCCTTAACAGGATAAGCAGTAGAAAATGGATGGATGAATGGATGGATGAGTCACAGCTAGTGTTCACATTGTAATTTTGATTTTAAATGTAAAGCTGTCTTACATTGCATTTACTTTTCACTGTGTGAGCTAAGACTTAAAATGGATATGTAATTACAGTAATGTAGAGGTTAAATCTACACACGTATGATTGGAAATACATACAAGCATCCAATAGGGAGCCGGTGCTAAATCCATTCTCACGGCAGCGTTCTGCTACATGTTAACGCTCACACACGCACACACACATACACACACAGTCCTCATGCAAATAGCCTCAGACGTGCCAATCTTTTGCCCCGTGTCACTGACTCATGCTGTATCGTGCTGTATGTGAAGTTATGCTGATATAGAAATGGAATGCATTACCTTTATATTATGCATTGTCCAACTCTATTATGTAAATGGCTTGCTCTCCTATTGCGCATGTGTGTGTATGTGAGTGTGTGTGTGTGTGTGTGTGTGTGTGTGTGCGTGCGTGCCCACACGCGTCTGAAGGCCTTGCTGACGTATTTCTATCTACATTTTATCTTGTCTTTTTGGATTTGTCGTTAATATACCTGCCGGATCTACTGCCCCTGTGCTGTGGTGCATGCAGCATGCATGTTTGTGCATTTGTGTAATTGTGAATCGCACACAAGGACGTTTAGAGTGATTACAGGAGACAAAGGACATCAACAGCGCCTGGAAGTATTGATGGCTCCCATTAGGGATATGTATGCCATATGCCAAGCTTCCATACCTGATTAACCACTCCTATAGCTGATCAGTAAATCTTTTTTTTCTCCTCTTTGTTTTGCCCTGCCTGATTTGTTGTTGTTTTTTTTTTCTTTGCCAGGGCATAAACAACTTACAGCTCAGGTAAGAGTGCTATTGTTCTTCCTCTCTCTGTTTCGGTATTTTTTTTATTTTTTTTTTGTCACTCTTTCTACCTCAGTACTCCGCTGCAGTGAGAAGACATCCACGCAGCTGTGGGAATTTTTAATGAAGGCAGCTTTGGATAATACAGCCTCACCCAGGGGACTGCTTGTTTGGAAATAATTATCTCTTACAGCTGGCAGAGAGCAGTACAAGAGAGAAAAAGGAGAAAAAGAGATGTATGGCGGAGGTAGTGTGAAAAAGCGATGGAGCTGTCTGACTTTAGGGGCAGGGAGAGAGGAGAGGCTATAAAGACATAGATGCTACCGTGCTCCACTTAAACGGACTATTACAGTGATTAATATCCAGTAATTTACGACATGCAACTGCCATCACTCACTTTAAGTCTCACACAGGGTTCCACGTTTAAAAAAATGCTTTAATGGAAGCAGAACAGGGCTAAATTAGGCTGCAAATCCTGATGGGATGATGATGATGATGATGAATAAACCAAATCAAATGACCACCGATTGAGGATTTGGGATTAAATCAGAAATACTACGCTTGCGTGCCGGACAAGGAGCTGACGAGGCTTTGTTATTCCTATCCTCTCTGTGTAGCTGGTTATTTTATTTAACCCTCATGACTTCAGTGTGTGTAATAGCACGCTACATTTGCTTTATCTATTGTAGATTGCCAAACGCAAATACAGCCGCAGCACACCGCATCAATCCCCCGCTGCTGTTTCCCTGAAACATACACACACACACACACATATACACACACCGATATGTAAATGCACCCAGACACACACTGATGCAATACTATGCCAATACCCAGACTTGTCCCTCTTGCCTTTACATTTCATTCCCTTCAACTTCCCCCCTTTTTTTCTCTCTATTGGTTTTCTCTTTCACTGCTATCTTCCCTCTCTCTGTCTTTCTCAGCTGCCTCACAGTGCTGACAAAGCCAATAAAGAGGCTTCAGGAGTGACGGGTCAATGCTGCTGTTTCATCCGGAGACAAAGACACCTTCAAAACACAGAAGAGAGGAGAGGAGAGGTCAGAGGGGAGGAAGGTGTAAAAGGTGACCAGAGGGGCAAAAGCGATGGAGAATATTGAGGGGGAGTGTGACTGATAATAAGCAATAAAAGCAAGGACGAGAGGGATGGATGGGGCGGGAGAGACAAAATGGCAGGACAACGGGAGCAGGTGGATAAAGACGTGATTATGATAAACCAACAGCATGTGTACACAAAGATCTCTCTCTCTCTCTCTCTCTCTCTCTCTCTCTCTCTCTCTCTCTATATGCATCATCTCATTTCTGTGACCAGCCACTAATTTATGACACGATAGCGCCCGCCGATGTGCCTGAGAGGCACACATAAATCTACCTCATCATTGTGAACCACAAGGGCACATCAAGGATACGTCTCTCTCCCCACACACACACACACACACACACACACACACAGACACACAAATGTACTGTTCAACAAGTCATCAGTCAAAGTCGGAAATTCTCCAGGTGAGTCGGCCTGCACCTTTTCTGTTGTTGTTGTTGAGAAATAACAGAGAGCCTCATATTAAAAACTGTGCAACTGAAATGCATAACAACAAATATTCTTATTGGTTCGTTATTACTACCCTGTTAAATATTAAATACTTGATTTTTAAAGGAATTAAACATACAAAGATTATCAAACATAAATTTGAAAATTTCAATAAAAATATAAACCTGGTGGGGAGAAAGACAACAAAAGCGAACTGAGATCTATTTGATCTAACTCAGTTGCATACAGAATATATTATCATCAATACCACTGATAGTATATGTAGGAGTATGCCATACGTATTAAATGGCATTGTGTATTGCTTCTTGCTGCATGGTAAATCAATGTTCTTCACTGTTATCTGTTCTAAAAATGTAGTCAAGAAAGTTCTTTAATTTAGATTTTCAAATTAATTTCAAATCATATTTGAATTGCAAAGTGTCCCATTTCAAAAACATGCAGAATGGAATCATGGGCATAATTGAACACCAATCACAAAACCTCTGGAACGCCAGTTCTTAACACAACGAAAATAATGTAAAAAAAAATATGAAGGAAATAAAATGTATGAATAAAATAAATTCAATTCAGCTAATTAATTTTACTAACAGCGTTTTAATTCATTGTTGATTCACTTTCTGAAAGGCTTTTTTTTTTTATTTATTCAGTAAGAGTTCTTTTAAGACAGTCACCACACACACACACACACACACACACACACGCACACACACAAACACACACACACTTGTTCTGTTGATGACAGGTCGATCAAGTGCTTACATGAGTTCTCCATAGTGAAACATTTTGGTTTACAGTGTTTACAGTTACTTGGCTGAGAGGAAATCTAGTGTTCTTGTACTGTGTCACTCACTATTGTAAGAGTCAAACCCAACAACAAACAACAGCACCTGCCCTCAAGAAAACAAGTCCAAACATAAACACAGTGTCAAGTTGCATGAATGGATTTAACCAAAAAAATACAAGTTCAGTCTAATTATCCAGCATCTTAGAAAAGCATGTATATTGATGATAAAAACATGATGGAGCGGAGAGGGAGGAGAGGCTGCTGCCTCGTCATCATCTCAGCAAATTAGTTTCAACCAAACACAACTCAGGTGAGGGCTGCTTGATCTATGCAAAAATCCCCACCCGATCATTTCTGTTAGTACTGTGTCATAACGTTAAAAAAGAGGGCATACATGGGATGCAAAACAATAATGCTTTTATCTCTGTTTTTCGTAATAACTAAAATATGAACTATTAATTCAGAAATGTGATAAACTGTCCAGCCCTGAGTCAAGTTTTTAAAACCCAAACCTTCCTGTAATTGAATCGAATCCACCCGTATTAAAGAGAGATAAAAAGAAATCACATCCAAAAAGAAAAGATGGTAATATTGATTTATGTGGCATGAAAAGATAAATAATTAAGAAAACGGAGGTTCTTTGACAGACAGGAACACAGACGCACCAAGGTTACTGAGCCATAGAAAAGGAGTGAGATCAAACCAGGGAGAGAAAACAAAGTGGATTATGGGAACAGGAGGATCAGTTGGTCTAAGGTATTAGCTCAGCCCCCCCCCCCCCCCCCCAGTGCAGCGCGGAGCCCCCGCACCACCACGGCAGGAAAATGACAAAAGACCAGCCAGGGGCGCTACATTCAAAAACACGGCATCAAATCACACGCCATTATTGATTCATCTACATGCACGGAGAGGCATCGCTGCAGTGTGCAATCATATAGCGGACACACATACACAAACACACACACACGATTTATATTCAGTCCTGTACATTGAAGGAAAATAGATCGAGAAAATATATCTGAAATAATGTAGTTTTTGGTGGCAAGATGATTCAAAATCAAGCTTTTTTGGCGTCTAAAAAACATAGCGGTTGCAAGCATGCTAACTGACATTAACGTTAAACATCGACAGGGCAAACAAGAAGAAGAAGGGCAAAACTCTGCTGCGGTAAAGTCGCGTGTCCAATCTGAGCGATGATGTCAAAAATCATCAAAGTGATGTTCATTTGAAGTTTATCTCAAACAACAAATTTCGTGCATCTTCTGTGTGAAATTCAAAGTAGAAATTAAGCCACAGAACTCACGGGGATGCTAACTTCCTGCTCGCCCTACAAAACACGTCATCCCTGCAGTGGGTGATATGATCCTCGGTGTCTCTGTGTCCCATGATGCAACTGTATCTCTTGCCAGTGGTTCTAATCTATAGGTTTACCTTTTACTGCCGATAATCTAACTATGTATGCTTAATTAAATCTGCACATTAATCACTCACGTACTGCACATACACACACACACACACACAAACACCCAAGTACGCACACTCTTGCCATCTCTCTGTTCATCTCCCTCCTCCCATTCTCATCTCAGTAAGATGTTGGCTTAATTGAGACCCCCCACCCACCCTCCCTCACCCCCACCCCCACCCAACATAATGAAAAAAGGAGCACTGACACATAAATGAATGTGGATTACACTCTAAACCAGCTTTTGGAAGAAAAGGCTCCTAAGGGGCACTCCTCATCCCATCTAATGCAATTTCTTAGATGTTCAAGAGATAAATAAATAAGTAAACTCCTCTCTGTATGTGGCGTAATTAATTTAGAACAGTGGAAATGAAATTAAGGAGGGATCGCAGGCGTCACCGAGGAGGTGCACTTTACATTGAGATGATGAAAAAAGACGGGAGGTGTTCAGAGGAGTGTCATGTTCACAAGCATGTGATGATGTCGCTGTCAGGCCACATGTGAGAGGTCCGGGTCTAATTGCTGGCTCTGGGGACTAACTAAAGGACTCGCCTATGATTGGCTGACTCAATCCAAGCAATCATCACTGGTGCTACCAGTGGAACACACGTCAGAATGACCCCACTGAGGGGAATTTATTATAGTTTCATACTTTTAGGGCTCTATTTAAATAATCTACAGGCCGCGGTCTAAGACCCAAGGTGCAAGTGCCTTTGCGGCAAGAACAATCCTTTCAAATTAGTTAAACAGTGAATATTCTGGCTGTCCGGTGCAAGGTCTTGTCATTAATCTCTAAATTAGTCATAAATGTGTTCTGGGCGTAGCACGAATGTAACCAATCAAGGTGTCAGCTCCTATTCTCCAAGCCAGGTGCACCTGCGCCTCGGCGTGTTCACACTGAGGTGGTGTATTAGGCCAGTTTGAGAAACAAATGACTTTCTGCTGAGGAAGCAACTTGTTTCTTTCTTGCTCATCTGTTTAAAAATAACCCAGAAGCTCGGAGTTTAACCCTTTCTCTTCCAGAGTCCCCCCCCCCCCCCCCCCCCCGTCCTGTCCGGGTTTATAAATGCGTAAGCATTTTTTGCAGATTTGCTTTTTAAATGTCCCATGATATTTAGTGCGTGTGGGAATGTAACTGCACACATGAAAAAGGTACAACCGCGCCACTTCAAACTACAATGCTTCAATACAAAAACACAACAAAGGAGTCACCTGACAACTGTCAAATGAAATCATGCTGCTGTGTGCGGCGCATAAATGCTCACGGCATCTCCCGAGATTCCACCAAAGCTCTCTGGGGTGACATAGACGTGATGTTAAAAATAATCATCTTCATATCCTTGTTGTTGTTGTGATCTTCTGCCAGTTAGTTTGTTTGTTTGTGTTGCTGCCCATCCTATTTAGTGTGTTACTGTCTGAACGTCCTTTAACAGCAGGAAAAAAATCCTGTCACAAGTACTTTTTTATTTCAATGCTAGATTTTATTCTGACGCAAAAACACTGCTTAGTTTAAAGGTCACGCGTGGGGTCGCACAACCGATGCAGTCGCTGCGAGCATCTTGTAGCGTCGTGAGATGAGACGAGACGACGCGAGAGCCGTAGAAAGCGTGGGATGAGAGATGACTCATTACACTTTGGCAGCCATGACGGATTTCCACATGTGCTCAGCACCAACTGTTTCATAATCTGTCTGTGCATTCATTGTTCAAATGTACATTTTCTTCCACTTTTTTGTCTTAATTCTTGTGTTTTCAACCTGAATCCACCAAAGTAGGGCTGTGTGGTTGTCAAGTTGCGGCAGCAGCTATTATTGGTGATTTGATTTTTCACTGTCACATTTTCATTTCCTGAGACATTCCCAGCTGGCAGTCACAGAGCTGGAACTAAGCTAATTTTCACTTGCTTATTAGAATGCTTCCTTACTGCTGTTTAATAAAAGCAATGAGCTTCAAGGCCATGTTTTACAGTGTTGTTGCTTAGCACTTAATTCTCCACATGATGTCTGCTTGCCTTTCATACAAGAGTGCGTATAAACGTCAGCATTATGCAGAGAGCCCCTCATCGATGATTTTCCATTTGATTTACCACAGCTGATTGATGGCGGCGCCACAAATGAGAAGAAAATGAAAAATGCGATTTTTCTTTTACCATCAGGAAAAGAGAGACAAGCTCATCCGCAGACACCGACAAACACGCCATCACCTCTGTATGTCATGAAGGCATTCACCCAAACACACACACACACACACACATAAAAATCTGTCTTCCTCTTTGTATCAAACACACACCCACATATGTTGCTGCTGTCTTAATGGATGGAGTGAAAGGAGGGTCTCATTTGCCAAAGTGTCTGTGCTGGACTGATTGCGGCGATGTGATGAATGGCTGATCGAGGCTCGGCTGGGGTGCAGAGGAAACAATTAGTGCCATGTTGATCTCTCCTCTTCTCCTCCGCCCTCCATCCATCCTTCATCCCCCTGTTCTCTCCCTCTGATTCTGTCTCATGTTCTCCAAGTCAATCATTTTCTATATGAGTCCCATCAGCTGGACCAGTTCACAGTTTGCCCCCTTCTCTCTCGCTCTCTCTCTCTCTCTCTCTCTCTCAGTGAATTTGCACCTTAGTGCCATTAGTATTAATATGCATCTTGAGGCGAGAGAGAGGAGCAGGCATAAATGAATAAAGATGGAAATAGGGAACAGGAGGGTGGGCGAGAGAAGACAATGAAGTGTCTTATTCCCGTGATGCCAGCATTGTTAATGTTGGCTGCTGGTGGAGTCACAGCAAGAGAAAAGCGTGAGGGGAAGAATAAATGAATTGTTAAAAAAGCATCGATGAACAGGTGAGATGCTTCTAGAGGAAGAGGCATGTTTCACAAGTTCTGATGCGTGTAGCTCTGTGATGCCGTCATTTCCTCTGGGTTGTGGGGGAATTATGACCCTTTTACTTCTAGCCCCCACGAGTTGAGTTGAGTCACCTTCAGGTAACACCTTGTACTTCAGCGGAGGAGGAGGAGGGACGCTTCCACCTTATTCACTGGATGACTTCATGAAATTGTATCTCTCTCTCTCATCATCATCATCAGCAGCAGCAGCCTTACTTCATTTACAAGACGTTTACACAATTACAAACCTATAAAACTGTAACTATCATCCTAGTTCACCTGTCATCGCTCTACCACATCAGAGTAGCACATTGATCAGAGTTGGGTCTGAGAGTCTAAATCGCATCCAGTGAGGAGCCGTGGCTCTAACGTCAACTAAATTAGGGTCCTTGACACAAAAAGGGCTCAGAACCACAAATCTGGAGGGAGTCCAGACCAGAGGAATGACATTGAAAACTGGTGTTATAAATCCTGACAGTACATCTGTGCTAATAGGTGAGATGTTTCATGTTTCTATTTCCGAGATTTGAGAAAATCTTCAGGAATGATATTGTAATTTCTTCAGCCCTATTTTCAGCCATCCTCTAAATCAATCAATCAATCAATCAATCAATCAATCGTAGCAGCTTTTATACAACTGTGTTGTAGCGCAAAGTGCTTCACAAGATTCAAGCAGAAAGGTAAAATGTCAAACCCAAGATAATAAAAGCCACATGTACACAAGTCACCACTGAGTCAGAGGAAGTTGGGACAGTGCAAGCGCAAGTGAGAAACTGCACGAGGCAACGCCAGAGGTAGGAACTAAAATAACTTGATCCAATAATAAAATAATGAATAAAAATAATAGATCACCTGATAAAACATCTGAAATAGTGCCGATGTAAAATTTATCAAATATATGTGTAGATAGATAGAGGTAGATAGATAGATACCTATATTAACATATATACATACATATATGTACATATGTATGTATATATGTAAAATCATGTATGTATGTGTATATATATATACACACACATATATATACTGTATATATACATACATACATTTATACACAAACACACACACACACAAATATATATAAATAAAATGAAATTAATAGAGAAATGTAGATAGAAAACTACATAACTTCAGTTAAATTACAAGCCAGATTAAAGAAACAGGTCTTAAGTTGAAATATGTGCACGCTGGCGGCTCCCCTCAGGTCTGCAGGCCGGCTGCTCCACAAACGTGGGCTTTAGTAGATGAAAGGTGCCTCATCGTTGGTTTTTGGTTCGGACTTTTGGGACGGTTCCAGGGGCACTGCTAGAAGATCTGAGGTTTTGAAAGGGTTCATGTGATAAAAGCAAATCCAATAAATAGGGGAGACCGAGACCATTAAGAGCTTTAAAAACCTGTAACAGAATCTTTAAATCAATTCAAAAACTAACAGGAAGCCAGTGAAGAGACTTTAAATTTGACGTTCTGTGAGCTCTCCTTCTGGTCCTCCCCAGCATGCGAGCAGCTGTGTTTTGAAGTATTTCTAATTTTTAACATTTTTAACATTTGTAATTTCATAATAATTACATCCAACCCCAAACCACCAGACCCCTAATTGGGGGCCTCTGGGGTTTAACAGTGAATGGATTCCTGACAGCTGGAAAAAAAAAAAACCCATACAAAACAACAACAACTTCACCCTTGCAAGTGAAATGTTGGTAAATGGTCCTTTTTAGAAATGCTTGCAGTATATGATGTCATTCACTGGAACAGTTTGCACCACTTCCCTCTGAAAAACCTGCATCCAGTGGGACACTGCAACACTCGCGCACTCAGCTACTCAGCAGTAAACCCGTTTCTAACGTCGGCCCTAAACAGTGCAGCCGAAACCACTCTGTTTTAATAAGAATTATTTGATCTATGATTTCATTGTGCTAAAAACGAGCATCAGTCAAAGAGATGAACATTTTCTGTCAAAGTATTCAGGTTCTATCAAGAAAAGGAGCCATCTTAGTCTACCTATTTATATCTTGTAGCATTTTTGTTTTCAGTTTTCTTCTCATAAAAAAAAACAGCCGTGAAAACTAATTTCTGTGTGTGAGCACTGTTGTGTGAGTGTGTGAGTGTGTGTGTGTGTGTGTGTACACAAACATACACACACTTTACTGACATCCACTGAGTGGTCGGGTGACATAAACGGATCGGTCCTGCCTCGCACTTAAGGGAAGAGTAGCCATTCATCAACTTGACCTCATTGTGTGACAGACATATTTTATACAGTGTGTCCTGTACAGGGGGTTGAGGAACACACACACACACACACACACACACACACACACACACACACACACATTGCGTGCGCACACTGTTAATGTGTGTAGTGTCGGGCTTACATGCACGTTCACCCATGTGCTTATTGCAAGTGTGAATGCATGTGAATGTTCTGTGCGTGTGTGTGTGTTCATGCGCGGACAACCGTCACAGCAGGTGTCAGTGTGATGTAGTTACAGAGGAGAACAGGCAGAAAAATCGCTCTGACTGAGTCACTGATCATCACTCCAAATAGGTCAGGACATAAACAGGGTAAAGAGGGAGGGTTGGAAGCAGCGGAGGCCGTCCCGTAACTGCAAAAATTAAAGTCTGATCCCAGCAGGAGAAATCAGTGGCTGCTTGAGTCGGTGTGCACTTTTAAAGTCCTTTTAGGCAAGACAGAGAAACCAATTCACGCTACATGATGCTAATTTGTGACTCCACTGGGGAACTCTTTGTGCTATTTTCACAACAGAGTACAAACAAATGCTCTTGTAACTGAATTTCCTGTATATTTATGCTGGTAATAAACAGCTCGCTCGTCCGTGACCATTTATGTCCCTCTAAAGTGTCCTTGAGGTTAAACACTGACTCACTGTAAATTGCCCTAAATAAGATCCTCTCAAGTCGAAAACAGTTTGGTGAAATGAGCATGAAACACAGATTATCTTGACCTCTACATCATTTCCAACACTAGACGTCTGCTCGTTCATTTTTTTTCAGACTACTTGTGCTGTAAAATGTGTCTGCAGCAGGCATCTAATGAGTCGATAAAAAGCTTGTAAACCTTCTGAGTGGAACAACACATTATACAGGACTATACATTTCTAGTACGTCTGAGAAAAAAAAAAGAAGAGCACAGAAAACAATTTGCATCCTTTATGACACTAATTGTTGCGTGATTCCTTAATCGTTGATTAAATAAATGACTGTTCAAGACGTTTTCTTCTTTTTAATGGAGATTTATTTCCTCTGCCACCTCCGTTGCCTGTTAACAGGATAACTTAAAAAGTTGAGGATGGATTTTTATGAAAGGATGACAAAACTAATGTCCAGTATGGAGGACCTCCATGTACAGCACAGTACCAGCCTAATGTGAGACATAGATTTATGCATGGCACCTGATCCACAGCTGGAATCACACAGGAACTGACAACAAAAGGTGTGCATCAGTAAACATTGTCCTTCCCGCAACAGCATCAGTACGGAACTAAACTGAGAGAAAGAGGAACAGAGAATCATCTTAACGAAGTATACGCCCCTATTCATTTCACTCAAATGTTCATACAGTTCTCATAAAATCTAATTCCACTTCCAAAATGAAAACTGAATAATGGAGACAAAAAGGACAGAGACGAGAGGTCTGAGCAGACCACAAAAAAGTTTTAAAAAAAATCAGAGATGTCGAGGCAGAGTATAATTTCAACCCTTTGAAAAGTAATTTGTGTAATAAGAAGACCATTTTCATTCCGTCTCACTTTTAGATTGTAGGCATCAGAGTCTTTCATAGAAATCAGAGCAGATGTGTGAATGTGACCGTACAGCCATTAGTCATCAGTGCGTCCAGCTGCACACAACAAAGACAAGCTGGTTTTAAGAAATCTGGACTAGGAATTACTCACTTTGCCATTTTAACAGCTACAAATCTCCCCAATTCTCTACCTTCAAATTGTTTCAAAACCTAACGAAACGGTTTCGATGTAGTACGTTGTTGTAGCAGCTACATGACCATTTCTAACCCGAATCACCATTTTCTTTGTTCAAACTGCTTTAATAATGAGAAAATGACATTTCATACTCCACTTTTTCTTCCTTCCTCAAGGTTGTTTTAAAAATGATCGGTTAATGTGTTTTTTCTAAACACCTTTATTCATCTGTAATTGTACTTCAGTTGTTTCATTTTATGCCAGCCACATGGTGCAAATGTTTTCCAGTGCCTCCGGCTAATCCCAGGCGGCTTCATTTCCCCTCACAGTGGAGAATACTTAAAGAATCTGTTTGTCTATAAAAATCTATAAAATCTTTCTTTTTTTTGTTTTTTTTGGAGTCTTGGGAAACAAATGTAAGCAGGTGAAAATGGTACTCCTTATCAATTGGTGTATACTATGCTCATTTTTAACTTTTAAACTGCTAGTTGCATTTCATCCCTGAGGCCCAGTGAGCTTCTGACCTTCTTGTTGTAACTCAGAGAAGCTGCACCAAACATTTCTGTACATGCTCTGCAGTTTGCAGGAAAAAAAAAGGGGGGGGGGGCATTTTTACATATATTTCAGTGCTTGTAGCTACCAAACAGAGTAGAGCCTAAAGTAGGGCTTGAATGTAAAAACTGTGAATTTTAGCTTTTAAAATGAAAGGGAGTTACGTGTTCATTAGTGAAAGAGCTGCAGAAGTGGCTTTGGAGAAGCTCTCCAGGCTTATGCAGCCATTACAGCGAGCCCTCCTGCAAATGTAGAGAGGGAGAGGGGCTTGAATGAGGTCTCGTCAAGGTAGTGTGTGTGGGTGTGTTGCATGTGTGCGTGTGTCTGTCTGTCTGTATTTGTGCAGCGAATGAGTGACTGAGCATCAGACAGCAGGGTGTAATCTGTGAGTAATCTTCATTACAGTGCTGACGGAGGTCCCGAATGCGCGTAAGCATGTGGGTCTGTTGTAGGATGACTTTATATATCTGACTCATCTTCGTCACTAGATTCTATTTTGCAAATGTGTAGCCAACATGCATATGTTTCCTACTGACCATGTTATCACTGTGTTTCTATCTAATCTGGTTCTACTGTGTGTGTGTGTGTGTGTGTGTGTGTGCGTGTGTGCGTGTGTGTGTGTGTGTGTGTGTGTGTGTGTGTGGTACACGTGCCCAGAGTGGGTGCTCGATATGGGTTGCTGACAGTGACAGAGAAGCAGGACAGTGGGTAATGGAGTTTGTACCAGTTGAGAGTGCATCACACTGACAGATGCTTGTCCCCTCGGACACTGTGGGGGACGAAGTGCTCATTCACTCTCATTGCCACCTCGTGGGAGGGCCTGGAGTACTGCCACGCATGCACACACACACACACACACACACATATAAAGAGAGACAGTGATATGTTACACACACAGGGTCAAGGGAGGAAAGAAAGAGGCGAGATGAACCATTGAGTTTATGAAAGAAGTGGACGGAGCCTCCGGGCGTAGAATGAAGTTGATGCTAAAGTGACTCATTCTTCTTCGCTGGTTGCGAAAAGGAAGTCCCATCCTATGAAAATATGACAGTAGCATGTTTCTATAAAATGGCAAGCAAATTTCTGAAATGGTGCATAAACAGGAAATGCAAATCAAAGCTGTTTCCATCAGGTGGCTGTGAAGCAAATGAACTGAGCTACATGGAGTTTATTCCTATCAGCAGCGTTACGATGGGTAACAGGCAGAAGAAGACCCGCACACACCCCTCAGCCAAATGTTTCAACAATCTGCAGCCATTTACCGGCACGGAAAAATGGAGCGAGATCTTGAGGATGTACCTTGATGTGGATGCGTTTTAACTGTTTTTTTGGTGCCGGCAACTGTCGGACATTTTATTGCTTCTCCAGAGAAAAAAGTTACAGGAACTATCCGGGAGGGTGAAAGTAGGAGAAACAGCTGCTCAGTCACGTGAGTGAAATTTTCACTTCACCTGAGTTTAAAAGAATCGGGTGCTTCCATTTCTCGTTTTGCACATTTACCCTTGTTTCTAGAAAAGGCAAACAAAAAAAAAAAAAAAAAGCAAAATGGCCAGACAAAAGTCAAAAATACTTTATGGAGGGTGTGTGTTGCATGGTTTCTCTTTTTTTGGTCATTTTGGTTTGAGTGGTGGTAAGTTTTTATTAACCGCCCCTCCCATATCTCTCTCTCTCTCTCTCTCTCTCTCTCTCAACACACCTGTTCCTCATCAATAATCAGCACACCTGTCTACTATCAAGCCAGCTCTACACTTCCAGAACCCTTCCTCCTGCTGCAACCGTTGTTCCGTACACGATGCGTCTCTTATCTTCCAGCTCCTGTTTCTTGCTTCACTTGTCTACTTGATTTACCCGTCTGTCAGTTTGCAAACTAGAAGATTTACTCCTTTTCTTCGTGTCTCCAGGAACACCTGGTGGAGTTTTTCCAAAGGCCAAAAGCTTTCCTCAACCTCCCATCTCCAGTTATTGTCCAGTAAAAGACCTGCATACCTGACAAATTACACTTTTTGATTTATGGCCTGGAAACTTTATGGTACAAGTATGATGCTCATTTTGTGAATTATAGGTAAATATCTACACATCATCAAAAACATGAACGCAAGGACATTTCCTGTAAAACAGAACCACAGGACGACACTGATGAAATGATCAAATCAAGACCTTGCCTAAGCTGAGTCTCAACCCCAGGTTCCTCTGAGCCTCAGGAACTGCTGCAGGACCCGCAATCATCCCTCTCCTCCTGGTCTTGTTTGTTGTTGTTTATGGAAGTCCATCTGTCTCTCTCTCTCTCTCTCTCTGTCCGTCTATCTGTTAATCTACCTCCCTTTCTGTCTTTGTCTTTCTCACTCTTTTCTATCCCTCTCTATCTTTGTCTCTTTTTCTTGCTCTCTTTCACCCTGTCTACAGATACACATAGAGCCTGGGTCTGCTCGACATTCGCCTGTTAAAGGTGCTCGTCAAAGGGAAGACACGGTTTCAAGTCAATTCCACCTATCAAAGTTCAATTTTTTTCAACTTGTGCAAAACTGCCGGGAGGTGAAAACATCTCATTCACCTTGCAAATGTAGCGTCTTCGCCCCGAGCTCCTCATGCTGCCTCAAACTGTATATCTGTTAGCATGTCAAACTATTCTGTTCAGAAACAAGATATTCAGTAAAATTCACTCACCTGTCAAAGCTCCTAAATACTCACTCACTCACACACACACACACACACACACACACACACACACACAGAAAGACTCATTATCACAAACAGTAACTCTGACAAGTACACTCTACAAGCGCTCTTCCTCTCTCAGCCTGCCAGTTGCCCTTTTTTTTTACTCAAACAGATGCTCATAGCACTCTCCAGACCATTTACACACACAAACACACACACACACACATTATGGCAGGTGCATTGCAGGAAACATTCACTGAAGTTGCCCTCAGGAGTATACGAGAGGACGTTGTAGAGACGGATGATGTTGAGGACGATGCAAACGACCTTGTATTTATCACACTGCATTTTAGGGAGTTTTAACACCTTTAGCTAGTGTGAGTAAGTAGATGAGTTTATAAAGGTGGAGTGGAGTTTATTTTCAAGATCCAAATAAACTACGTAAAAATGTTCACTTATATTATTGATTCGATGTGTCTGGGGGTGAGAAAGCAAACGCGGGAGGGTGCAGAAATGTTCCTGACTAGTTCCATTAATTTTCTACCACTTATCCTGTTAAGGGTCGCAGGGGGGCTGGAGCCAATACCAGCAGCCTTCAGGCGAGAGGCGGGGTTCACCCTGGACAGGTCTCCAGTCCATCATAGGACCAACACATAGAGACAGACAACCATTCACACTCACAGCCACACCTACGGTCAATTTAGAGTATCAATCAGCCTCGTCCCCTCTTGATGTCTTTGGACTGTGGGAGGAAGCTGGAGTACCAGAGAGAACCCACACAGGAACAGGGAGAACATGGAGACTCCACACAGAAAGATCCTGTGCTGGAGTCGGGACTCGAACCTGGAACCTTCCTGCTGTGAGGCGACAGCGCTGACCACTGCACCACCGTGCCGCCTGACTAGATCATTTTTCTTAATATTTATTCTCTTTTTTCTCAACTTGTTAGAGAATTTCACCCCTGAAACATCCCTGAAATGTCTACCAGAGCTCAAACTTGCTGAGGATACTCATTTGTCATTTAGAGGTCAAAACACATTCCCACCACAGAAGAAGTCTGTTCAGGACCAGAACAAGACCATCTCCTCTCAATGGTGTGTTTATTTTGCACCACAGATTAGTGTTAATACTATGTTCACACCTGCACAAATAAAAAACTATCAAAAAAAAGAAAAAAAAACAACCATAGGTGTGAAAACACCCTTAGAATACAGTGCTGGCTTGATGTTTGTCCTTTGTGTCAGTTTTTTCCCTCTTCTACATAGTCTCCTCTTTCTTTATGCTATCCATTGAGTCTATTATTATAAGTTCCCAAAGTCATTCAAGAGACTTTCTACAAAGGCTGTACAAGAGATGAGTAACCGTATTAGTGAGCATGTATTAAATATGGTCATCTCTGGGGCACTACTTAATTTTTTATTTTTTTTGTTTTCTTGTTTTTATTTTTTATCAACTCAATTTTATAGGAGAACTGTATCACAAAATTAATCTCACATATCTGCTGTCGGGGATTAAAGCTGTTTTTCCAATTACAAACGTATGCAGCCCACACCTCTGAAGATGCCCCCCCACCACCGCCACAAAAAAGGAGGTCATTCACTCTTTCTACCTCGTTCTCATTTTCTTCTTACATACAGATGCTATCTATGCTTTAAATAGACAGACAGAGAGAGAGAGAGAGAGAGAGAGAGAGAGCAACTGACATCTTCAATCACAACAAGGGCCATGTATTCTCTCCTCATACCTCCTTCATTTGGGACAAAAGGTCTGTTATTAAGAACAGCACGCATGCAGACGGAGGATAGCATTGACAGTCCCAGCACTCAAGTCGGGACGAATCACGGCAATCTCTCTGTCCTCATTTGACTTCTTTTCCGTCTCATTTTTAGAGAACAAAGATACAGTAACGCATACAAAGTGAATGAGCCGAGAAGATAAGCGTGACACCTTTGGAGCCCCCTCACAACTCTTACCTGGCAGGAGGACCCCTTGTTGTAGCCGTCATCTATCTTAATCTGTCCTTTTCAGCGCAGAGATGAATCTGTGTTTTACACCATGATAGGAGGCAGACGACATCTTCGGAGTTATCACAGCCAAACTATCCCCAACAGCAGGACATGATGCAAGTTATTTTTCCTGTCCCTCTTTCAAAACAAGGAGGTTAAACTATGAGCTACCGGCTTTATGCGAGACGAAAGATAAAGAGAAGGGGTGTTTTTGGGTTGTTATGGAGACAAATACATCTATAGAGTCAGTGTTTGTTGCTAGAAGGCAGTGTGTCAGTCCTTGAGGCCTGATAAACATGGTGGAGGCATTTGTGTCCTTGTAAAACATTCAAACTTCTCGTCACCTAAAGCTCTCGCCGAGACGGTTTTTTGAGACGCTATGCACCGATACTGGCTGCATCTATCTCTCCTGAGTGAGCGGCTCCACCTGGGGCGTGTACTATGAAGCAGGATTAGAGGGTTAGCAAGGTAAAATTCGGGGTCAACCTGAAGTTTTCTATAAGATGAAGCCGGTTGAGTTTTTCAGCAGAGTTTGGAGCAGGTTAAGAGGTGAAAACGTATAAAAGTACCGCCTACAGATCAATCAACGTCTCACGACAAATGTCTTCATCATTACCTGAGGATCACATTGACCCAGGGGCCCGGATCATGGAAGGGTCTCTCAGGGGTTTGACAGACTAAACCCTTGATCTTTCCTCATGAGCACCTCTACATTCCATGGAGGGATTACTGCTATTTTCCAACAGCCCCTAAGAAAGCTCATATTGACCTCCACCTTGTGTGTGTGAAGGATTACAGTTTGTTCCTCTTGAGTGAAATATGCAGCTCTCCATTTTGGATTTAGCTGTTAGCCTTGGCCCTCTGCTGCTCATTCCAGCATTTTGGCTCATTGAGTGGCAGTTTGGGAAACAGGAAAAAATACCGCCAGAAAAATACCTCGTATCGGAGTTGCATTTATCCCACGTACGTCATTTAACTGTTTCTTTTTGTTCTACTGCTAAAATGAAATAAAATCATATGTAAGTCAAGATTACTAACACTCATCTATGGCAGTCTGAGTTCAGGATGTCTGGGTGTGTCTTGTTGCAGCCAAGAACCGTGATTGTCTCGTCATGCATCTGTGGGCGGGGTTTAGTGACAGGTGAGCTGCTCATCACGTGATGTCCCTTATATTTAAATGCACTTACAGCCAAGTGAAGAAACGCTGGGTTGATTTCCTGTGTGATTTCAGCTTTCAGGATCCATCAACCCAGTAAACTTTAAGATATTAGAAAAGCTGAACTTTTAACTTTTCACGTTTGGTAATACGGATCCGAAGAGAATTTGAGATAATAAACACAGCATTCTTTATCGAACTCATCTTTATACAAACTACTGTTAGAGAAATGCACCCACATGTGGACAAATTCAAAAACAGAGGAGTAACAGAAAATCTAGAGATACTGCAGTGAGGGGGGTTACGTGATCAAGAAAAGAAAAGAAATGGGTTTCTTCTTCTGATCAACTTGGTGATATTGATGTCTCCTGGCTTACAAGCATAAGAGTGATTACTGGGACCTCTCATCTCTCTCTCCTTCAATCCTCCATTCTCTCTCGTTCCCTTTCCATCTGTCTCCAGACGGCCTTTCTGTTCACTCCCTGGGTTGTTATTGAATAGTGGAGGATGCTGGATCAGACGAGATAGGCAGCAGGCAGCACACATCTCTCTCTCTCTCTCTCTCTCTCTCTCTCTCTCTCTCTCTCTCTCTCTCTCTCTCTCTCTCTCTCTCTCTCTCTCTCTCTCTCTCTCTCTCTCTCTCTCTCTCTCTCTCTCTCTCTCTCTCTCTCTCTCTCTCTCTCTCTCTCTCTCTCTCTCTCTCTCTCTCTCTCTCTCTCTCTCACACACACACACACATACCAAAAAAATCACAAACAAAAATGTTTGTTCTGTAGAAGAACAGACAGACAGGGCATAAAATGAGTGACGTGCAAATTCATCTGTGTTGCCAAAACAGACACGGAAAGAAATAAAGCTTTGAATATCATAATAGACTGAATATTGTTCATCCATCTATTGCGCACAAACAAAAGAAGGCCATTTAGGTATAGAACAACCCAGGCCACCATTTGCTGGTAGACACAACCAAACACAAAAATAAAAAGTGTTAAAACACACACATGGACAAACACACACACACACACACACACACACACACACTAGCAGACCAGCAGGAACAGGAGCCCACACCGTAATGTGATTTTGTCTCGATTAAAATGGTGGGAATTGGATCTGAGGTAAAAGGCCATGTCAAGAGAGAACAAATGGGAGCGCTGGCTCACGGCGGAAGATGAACGACTGTCTGGGAGATGGAGAGATGAGATGGAGGGAGGGGAAGAGAAATGATAGGAGGTGAGAGAGAAGAGTGGGAGGGGGGGTGTTGGATTGGAGGGAGGGGGGTACTATGGCTCTATATTAATCCATTATGGAGAGCTGCAATCTTCCAGTCGTCCACATATGATGGCAGTGGCACTGACCTCCTTTGTGGAGAGCGGATGTCATGAGCGTCCAGAGTAGATGGCCATACATCATCTTCTCCTTCTGGGTGGAATTTTCACCAGGTATTATTTTATCTATTTTTTCCCCTATTTATCTCTTTATTTGTATGTCCTCTTCATTATCCTTTCAACTTTGAGTCTGTAATATTTGTCTTTCACGTATATGCTGTTTCAAATACTGTAAAACAGAATATACATATATATAATATAAAATAAATATATAAAATTCTTTTAGATAAAAAGGAGATGACAATGCCAGTCAGGTTCAAAAATTTATAGTTTTTCAGCGTTCTACTAATATAGATGCAACGTAAAAGCAGTTTTATTGGCCTTTTACTTTTAAAATATCAAACCGTGTGGACATTTAACCAAATGACCTGACATTTCACTGAGCCAAAGACCTAGAGCACGCAGGGAAGACCAACTCAGCCCTCATTATCTCTGATTTTTTTCATATCAAAGTGCTTTGAAATTTGTCTTGCCTCCCCAGAGGTGCTTCATAAACTTAAGGTATCATTATATCATTATATCATTATATCATATATATACATATATACATATATACATATATATATATATATATATATATATATATATATATATATATATATATATGTGTGTGTGTGTGTGTGTGTGTGTGTGTATATATGTATATGTATATATATATATATATATGTATATGTATATATGTATATGTGTATATATATATATGTGTGTATATATATATATATACACACACACATACATACATACATACACACACACACACACACACACACACACACACACACACACACACACACACCTCATCAATTGGGATACAACTGATGCTAGAGTAGCATCGACACGAACTAGGAGCCCGATGGCTTCAGCTGGCTCTCAAGGTCACTCAACTATGCGTCCAAAGGGCCATTTTAGCCTGATCACTTCCAACAATAAATACTCCTCCTTTTAGTTACTGCATGAAATGTTCAGCAGTTTAAATCAGTTCAGTCTCAGATTCTGGGTTCACTCTGACTGAGTTTAGAAGCTACGGTTAATTAGCTAAGTGTTTTTAATTTAGAGGAGCTTACATATCTTCTGCATTTATTCGGTGGCGGAGGCTCATGGGTATTTAAGTATTTAGAGCCATCTGGCACAACAAACTGACATAGAAAACATGATTTCTCAGCAACTAAGTTTAAATAATAAAACTGATAGCCAAACCCATAGCGCTGTTACATCATCTGGGAGATTCTATCCTCCACTTGAGAACACTGAATCCTCAGAAAAAAAGGCAACCTGCTAATTTCCCCATGTTCCCTCTAATAACCCAGCTTCCTCCTGTCAAACTTCCCCTCTGCTTCCTCCCTCAGGTGTTCCAAGATCTCCCTTTAATTTAAATTTCCTCTCATCTGCCTACATTTACTGCGAGATTAACAAGCCTGTATTTGTTCCTGAGTTATTTCCCCTCCTTACACAAATGGCTTTGACCTGGCTGTCATTGATCCGATTAGATCATGTACCAACAAAACAAGGAGATAAACACCATCCCAGCATGTAGAATTCATGTATTCTGCAATAAACCTCCTGACAGAGTGTATCTACAAGCTTCCAGGGATGAACATGGCGACACTGATAAGACCGCCTGGCGCGCAGAACGTTTACATACTGCGTGTTGACCCCGAGTCTATATGACAGTAGACACATGTAGTGTCATGACAAACATAGGCTCTGCATCTATGGGTGTATCATCTACTCAGCCTGTGTGGAGTCGCAACAATCCATCTGCAGCACTTAAGATACAGCCTCAGCTCCGACGTGTCAGTGTGTATTACTCTGATATGTCAAGTTTGCAACGGGATGATGATGATCTCATCATCTGAAGCACGGATGTGAAAGGAGGATTCTTGTTGGAACAGTTTGGATCAGCTGACAAGAGAGACAATTATGACAGCTGCGACACGTTTAAGAATCCTTCCTTGAGGGAATCTTGTAGTCCTACTGGTCTCCACACACCAATACCATCTAACATCTTATTTTTCACTTTTTTTTTTTTTTTCCCCACAGTCTGTCCCACCCTAAATCCACCAGATGTAGTTGTCTCGAGAGGCTCAAGTATGTTCTAAAAAAATGCCACCAGGATCCCGACGAGAGTGACATAACACTGCCACATCGCACGCCCATCCTACACTCGCGCTCCTCGTCTCTGACAGGATTGAATATAAGAGACTTCTCCTGCTTGACCAGCGCATGCTTTAGGGAACTGTCGAGTCCTCAAACTTCCATCCACTGTCCAAGGTCCAGCCTGCTCTGCACCTCCGTGTCTCTGAGATCAAACTCCACAATATCGAACCTCCTCGCTCAGAGTGACGTCCCGGAGGTCACAGCAGAACACTGAGGTTTTTCGTTTTTTTTTTCTTTAAAAGGCCAAAAAAACATTGGAACATTACATGGGCAGCCATGACAGTTGTTAGCCGTTGGCAGGAAACGCATGTTCAAAGCCCCTCACATCATTCCAACATGCACATTATTTTGCGGCGGGTGATCTATTGACTCCAGTCTGAGTTCCGTTTGAAGCACTGCATTACACAACTCATAATTTTCACACAAAAATCGGCTGTTGCTCATGTTGCTGAACCCGGAAAAAGGGCATGTGGGCAGGTTGTGGTCATTTCACATGTTTCTTTGCTATTTTTTTTCGTTCATATTGTTGGCTGGGTTCAATCGTGTATCTTTGAGCATCAAGTGCATCTACTGCATCTGTTTTGCATAGAAACTGACAAAACAAATCAAAACTGATATCAACTCTAGGCTTCAGAGAGGATGTCTCAAAGCCACTGTTTTCTGTTGGCGTGATATCTTATCAGGACGGTAAAATACATGTACCACCAGGTGTATTGTGATAAAAATATGATCTGCTAGATAAGTTGAGAGAGAGCTGGCTCACACTGCGATGGGCTCCAAGCCAGTGAGCCGGCTACAAATGCAATTTTACTGCAGCTCACTGTGCTTTGTATGTGTGAGGAGCTACCACCTATAGCACAGTAATCACTCACATGTTAAATTCCTTCACCTCGTCCGTGTAGCGAAAATGATAATGTAATAACATCCGCAGATGCTGTAAACAAGCCGGGGGCTAAACCCAGATGCAGGATTGCGACTATCGTGTCCTGTTAGGAGACAATCAAAGACTAAACGCGCTCAAACGGCAGGTGAGATTTACAGTGACAAAGCCGTGTTTTATTTGACGTCGGCCAGACGCGCCGTAATCACGGTGTGAGGCATGATCAGAGAGCTGCATTGCAGAGCGATCCCCTGGGTGACTCTGGGCAGAGGAAAAGTGATCTGTGATGAATCTCTTGTTAAAAGGTCAATAGAAAATATCAGCTGGCCAAATTGCCTGCATTGATTTGTACCAGAATGTTTTGGGGTGACTCATGTGGCGACGGCCAAAAGAACAGCATGGGTGATGAAATACTCGGGTGAAAGGCCACCTCGACAACAATAAAGATTTGAAACATTAGTAAATTAATCTTTCTAGCACAGAGTCTCCTCACGGCTCCTTGTTACAGGTTCTATTTTACTCTGATAACTATGTCACAATAAACTGATAAAATTATATTCAACCCCTTTTTTGTCCTTCTCCATGTAAGTACAAGAAATGATGTATTTTCTCACATAAACAGAAAAACCAAGCTTCAAAATAACCTCACAAAGGCAAGGGTTGGACGTGACATAAGCCTCTTCATAAGTCTTTTTTGAGTGTTATTGAGGAATATATTTCATTTTATTTCTTTTTTTTAATACCTCTGCGTCAACCGCGAGCCGAAGGTGTCATATTTTCGATGTTGTCCTGCGAGATCCAAACAGGGGCCACTCCATTCTCACATTTTAGTGACGCCTTCAAATCCCTCTTAAAGTTTATACCAAATATCCACTGGGATTCAAGGATGAACTTCAAAAACGTTGGCGGTCAAAGGTCAAGGTCAGCGTCACCTCACATGCTGAAGATATCTCAGTGATGTCTTGAGGGAAATTTGCCACAAACATCCACTGGGACTCATAAGATTTCTGTGGTCGAAGGTCATATTCACGGCAAACTGAGGTCTAAAGCTGTAGCGCCGCATTTCCGGTGTATACTTTTGTTATTTTCTCTTTTCACACAAATGAAATGCATAAAAATACAGTTATTGAAAAAGTAATAAATGTGGTTTAAGAAGCAGAATAAAACAAAAACAACTATAACTGAATGAGAAGAGCGGGAGCAAACTAAGTGAACATACTGAACCTTCACAAAGACGGAAGACGCAACTCTTTTATTTCTCTGAGCTTTGATAGATTTTAATATCTTAGACTTGAATAGAAGCGTGAGTATTCAGTATTCAAATAAAGGTTATAGAAAAGTCTAAAAAGTGAAGATAGTTTCCACTTTTTCCTCCGAGAACTTTTCCAAGATAATATACAGTATATTCTTTTAAAAGCTAGTAGACAAATTAAACCTCTCATCATTAGTCATGTTTTGCCTGAATGCTACTGCACGTCTAATGTTTTTTTTCTCTTATTTTTATTTTGAAATCTCTGTATGGTTTTACGTTGTTTTCATTTTACAGATTTTTGTTTAGGGTTCAGTATTTATACTGCTTGTCTGGCCATGCAGGAATACTCTGTAATCATTGAAAATACAGTAGGTGTTAAATGTTTAATTTGAAACTTAACCCAAAAAAATAATGATAACTCCATGTGTGAAAAGCTGCGATACATGGATCAGCTGGATGAGTTGAATACACACTTGAATTCCATTAACCTCCAAAATAAGCATCACATTCATACTCAGATTAATTAGTTATTGATTGAATGCTACACACTTTTTAATGTACTTTTTTTTCCATTTAAACATTTCTGTGCAAGTTGAAAATTACTGCTAATGTACTGCCTTTCAAAATATGATAATGTGAAGTACCTGGTGTGTAGAATAGTACAGACCATTAAAAACACACTGCCTTTATTGCTGATGACTAATGGCTTGAGCAGTTAATATATAACAGTAATGCACGGGCGGAACATTCATTTCAAGGTGTCTGCATGCATTAACGCCGGAGTGAAAATGAGAATGATGGAGTAAAACTAGCGACGGACCACAGAGCGGCTGATGAAATCACACCGCCGCCCAACATTGTTTAGAACAGAGCCAACTGTGAGATGGCTTCAAGACACACATGGCGGAGCTGCAGGCGCTCCCACGCAAACACACGCGCACACACCTTTCAGTGCCACTTACAGAGCATATTTGTGAAAGTAAATGCCCAATCTCACATGGGTGGAGAGTGTGGAGGATTGTTGGCTAGAAATGAGAAATTGAGGAAGAAGAGGGAAATGGAAGAGGTGGAAGGAGGGAAGGAGGGAGAAAGAGCACCTGAAGGGGTAAAGAGAGGAAAGAGATATGTATATGAAGAAGGAAAATGAAACAGACATCTAAAATGAAAAGAGGCAAGGACATGCGGTGAAGAGGGTGAAATGGAGTGCAGCCTATTTGAATGGCTCTCAGATTCACTCTTTGACTCTCGCTCTCCTTGTTCCGCTTTGACTGTGCCTGAGCCTACTAATGTAGCGACCTGGGACAGCGACTGACTGACTGAAGAGAGTCTGGAGTCATTTAAAGTTTAGTCTGACTTCCTGTCACTCTCAAAAAGACAAGTTAGACAGGATGGCTCCCAGTTAGCAGTTCTGTCCCCGTCTCCGGTTGTGTCCCCTCCTCCTTTATTTTCCTCTCTCCGTTTCATGTGGTTTGATTGTTGCTACCCGGTTATCTGACATTATGAGACCACGCATTTGAGGATCCTGTTTTGGCCTGAAAATGTCTGTTATTAATCACTTGAGGCTATGTTTGTTTTCAGTTTATAGCAGCTTCCTACATTTCCTCCCTCCGTCTTTCCGCGGCTCAGGTGTGGTTGTACGTTCATGGTCCCGTTCTGCTAATTAGCCCATCTGCTAGCCTCTAACAGCACCACAAAACGCACCTTCAGATGTTCCTATAGAATCACATGATTTCATGTTTTCCTCAGTGTAAACATGGAGCAACTGCTTATTATCTGAATGGTGAATCAACATAAAAAGAATTATTCTATTTTGATAATTATTAATCATAGTTAACCTACCAAAGTGAAGGAGTTCTGGAATTTGCACTGTTCAAAATTTGTCAATTTGAGAAATTAATCGCAAGTATCGATAAAAGAAATTACTGCTTTATGAAGTCACTGCTGTAATACACAGGGTCACTACATCGTTTGTCTTTTGGTTTCTGCATTCGATGCTAAACACCATCCCTGGCAAATGTCAGTTCTTATCGTTTTAAAGTGAAAAATTTGTTGCGGTTTCTTTGTTCAGTGTGGGCCCTCCTAACGTGGAGAGGGAAGTGAGTGATGGAAATAAACATTTTCAAAATTGCTGGCATGCAGAGCTGCCTGCAGCTCCAGAGCTGGCTATAATGTAATCCAATGGGGCAACTGGCAACTGTCAAATACATACGGCCACTAGAAATGTGTGTGTGTCGTGTTGCGCGCTGATATGCTCAGATTATAATTTTCTCACAACGTAATGGAAGTGTCTTTCTGTGTCTCAGGCAGATCCCACCATCTTTGTTTGTGTCCTGCTCTCACTTTAGCCCCCAGTTACTATTTAGATATTTCAAACACTCATCCCCAGTCCCCAGTCCGTTTCTTGTGTCCCCAGCCTGTTTCTTGTGTCCGACGAATTCTTTCGTCACATAAAATTCCTCCACACTTACGGAGCAATTACTTTAACCATCATCCTACCTTACATTGCTGTGCACTGATGATACCAGGTCAGCTGAAGAACGTAAGCTACTAACATTAACTCCACTCTGCCTCCAGCAGATCAAGCGCCTCTTGGAAGAGGAATTTCACTTCAGGAAAAGGAGTTTAGGATTTGTTCTCTTTGACTGGTGGTAGATGTCTCGATCAAAATGGTGACTGCAAACCTAATCAGCAAGGCCTTGTGTAGCCACAGGACTGCTTGGGGCCGCAGGCAGCATTGACCCTTTCTCCAAAATAGTTCTTAATGTCACTCACTTATACAAAAATAAAGAAACTCAGTGTTAGAGTACTTAAGAAGGGGCCGTTATTGCCGTCTGAAAGAAAATACATTCATCTTAATCATCTTGTCTTCTAACCTGATGTGTAAGATGGTTTGTGTCACTATCTGAAGATCCTTAGATGAGAGGATGACCCCCCTCCCAATCTATCTATTGGCGTCTATCACCGGCGAACTGCAACCAATCAGATCAAGGAACTGACGATCGAGAAAAAGCCTCAGTGTTGTTCTTTGTGCTTCTCTCCCGTTCTCTATACAGAGAGTGACGCTATAGTAGCATCTAAGCTAACCTCTTCAGGAACCTGGGCTGATATTTTGAACAGTTGGTTTCTGTTATTACACCTAAACCACTAGTATTTTAGTCACAACACTTGAAATGATGTTAACACAACACACACACACACACACACACACACACACACACACACACACACACAGGTAATATTCTCCATGCAACCCAGAGCTCTGCCTGCTCGCCTGCCAAGGGATGAGAAATGCTTTACTGCCTCTCCATGTTGTGGGAACATTAAGGGAACATGACAGAGACAATGGAAACCATGACAGGGAATCATCATCATGTGTTTGGATGCTATCATAGTGAACAATGAAGCCCTCCCCCCCATCCCTACCCCCCCTTCCCACCTCCCCCCTCCTGAGGCTGCGTGAAGAGATGCTGAGAGAAACTGCAGGACTCAAGCTAGGAACGTCCCCAGAGGAAGGGGAGGAACGCATCAGTCTGTTCATGGTGACAGAACACACACACACACACACACACACACACACACACACGTCAGACATTTGGAAAAGCTGAACCAAATCCTTCCAATTCCTTGACAAACGGTTGCACGACTACGCATAAAAACACACATTTGCATATTAATATTCAGCCTTCATTCAATCAAGGAATGCCATTATGAAATTGAGATGAATTATGATAAGAATGTCCTGTCATTCCTGGTATGATGTGTTCTTCATGTGCCTGCAGTAACAACATCCTTTCACTGTGAACGGTGCGTTTCTCTTCTTCCTCCCGTGTGTCTCTGGCTGGCAGGAGATAAAGTGGAAGTGACACTTGTGTGGGTTAGATGATATTTATGTAGCACGCCGAGGTCATTTATTAAAAGAGAAATGGCTTATTACTGGCCACGCATGAAAACCCGATTTATTCTCTCCTTCGCAGCTGTCCTCCTCCTGTAAAATAACCGGGATTATGCTTTGTTTTCGCTTCTTCCACTTTCCTCTTCCTTCTTCCTTGCTTTCCCCAACTCTCTCTCTCTCACTCCCTCCCGCTCAGGGCTGATTAACTCAGAGGACAAATTACAGCTTTGTATCTATTAGTGCCGTCCAGGTGCTCTGGCCTATTGAGCGATCAGAACTAAAAAGGTCTGCAAAATACGTACTGCTGCCAAGCCCCTCCGATTTAGATGAAGTCTCTTTGTGCACCCAAGGACAAAGGAACATGACGTTTAGGGAGATTACATCATGTCACACTGGCTATCTCTTCTACAGTCAGCTGGAGTGGCAGATTTACGATCTGGTCAGATTAATCTCACTCTCCGTCCTTCTGGATTGTAGCATCAACACGTGGGAGCTGATTTAGTTTGTGACATGAGGAGTCCCCAGTGAAATTAGAGAAATGAGTATCTGAAGGGTAAATGGACCCAACCCAAAAGGTCTGGTGTCAAATGAAGATCAAGAGGAAGAGTATTAAAATGATGGAAGCCGTGGCATAAACTCTGTGGTCACTTGTCTTCCTTAGCAGGATATCTCTGGTTTTTATCAAATTTAGCAATAACTTTTGGTAGTGATCTGGATTAAGTTGTAAATCCTGGATTCTGAAGACTGTTTAGGGCCTCTGGTAGGATATATGGAGCTATTAAGGGTATATTTTTGGATATGTCAGACAAATATTTGATCAAGCCCATGTCAATCTCTCAAAAAAGGAACTTCCAGAAATCAGCTTGGGCGATTTCTAGATCTGTGAAACAGATGACCAATTTTTAGTATGATGGTCGATATCTTAAGATCTTAACATATTCAGATGGATGTAGTGATGTGTTTTAATGAGAGAGATAAGCATTAAGGGAGGTATGGATCAAGTTCCGGAAACCTTTTTAATGCCTTGACCTCAGATGAATAATGGCCTTTTAGCCAATTCTGGCATTTCTTAAATTGTTTTATTAATCGTTGTTGGATGACAAAAAAAAAAACAACATTTAGCTTGATAATAATAGATTCTTGCTTTGTATCCATGCAGCTTCCTGCTGCACTGCTCCAGATACATCTGAGGAGACTTTTCTATCAGAATAAGAGTCATGGACTACCGTACATATATTCATATCAAGACCATGACATTTACACACAGGCCTCTCTACCCCTCTCTCTCTCTTTCCCTGCCCCCCCCCCACACACACACACACACGGGATTAGACATGGAGACACGTTCACACACCTGAATATCACATGAACACATCACAGAGACAGAGTATAAAATCCAATTAGATGGATGATAATCAGAGTAAATCACACACCTGAAGCTACACACTCACATACATTGAAGATAATATGCATAAGATAACATTAATCAAAACACACTGACATGCATGTATGCATCCGCTAAGCCTGCCCCGCTGGTCCTTCATTACTTATTAATGCTCTCAGACAACCTTTCTAACTGCGTAGCTATTTCGGGGGGCAGAATGATCTTCAAATCATCTGCCAGTGAGCCATTCTCTCCCTCTGCTCATCACTCTCCTGCCCAACTCTCATCACTTTTTCTCCCACTGCTCATCACTCCTTTCCATGCTGGCTACGGCCAGGGCATGGCAGGTTGGAGGGTGTGTGTGTATGTGTGTGTGTGCGTGAGTGTGTGTGTGCGTGAGTGTGAATGAAAGAGGGAGAGAGAGTGCAACTACAGTGCATCGTGTTGCGATAGTGCCAGGTCATGCTTGTCTGACACAGTGCAGTCAAAGGGCGCCCTCTATGGGTCGCTGACGACACTACAACATCTGCAAAGGGTCAGGAAGGTTACAGCGGAAACCTAATAGTATCCTGTTTGCTTTCAATCCAGCAAATCTGCAAAACATGAATTCAGCATGATTGGACGTCATGGCTAAATGATTCATACTCCTTCAACACAAGACCGATTTTGGAGAAATGAGCTAAAAAGTATATCACCATCTTTTAGCAAAGTTTTGTTTGGAGCAATAAAATTACACACCATGTGCAACACAGGAGAAGATCCCTTACATTAGCTTGGTTTAGTCACAGCTTCAGCTTTCAAACCTACAGAGGTGTTCTAAAGGAAGAAGAATGAGTTCAAAAGAGGCACCGAATGGTTTACAGGCAAAAATGTAGTACCTACTTAAAGCCAGTCATCAACAGAACATTCCAGTAGATTCTAAACTTTTTCTTGTCTCTGCATATGTCTGACTAATTCCATATTGTATCGTTCTCTCTTCTCTTTCTCTCTCTCTCTATACATATACATATATATGTACACATGTGCTCTAGAGAAGTGTTTGGATCAAAAACCCTAATGCTGACAAAATGCCACAAACAACTAACTGGAACATTTCAGTCTTATTCTACACCAACAAACTTTTGATTCTTTAAGTTTTAGAGAAGTATTGTGTTTATTTGTGTGTTTATGTGTGTGTGTTTGTGTGAAAGAGTGTGTCACCCACACGTGTGAGAGAACACGGTTCCCTTTAGTTCCTGTCAAGGCTCCCTGCAGGTATCGCTGCTCTCCGATTTCACTTCAGAAACACCCTGCATCATCACTCCCATCACCCTCTCTCTCACTCACACACACACACACACACACACACACACACACACACACACACACACACTTACTCATGACTGTTAAGCTGCCTACCTACTGAAGCCTCCACAATGAGAAACTTCAGTGCTGTGCAGCATAAAAACAATAACACCAAAGAGTGTGTGATCTCATCTCGTCCTGCGTTAACTCACTTTACCCTCCTTTGATTTGTGAAATAGAGTTTGCCCGGCTTTAAATGGCAGTAGAGCTCTCTCTTGCATGGCACTGGTTAATATTAACAGTGACAGCTCATGATGCTGTCCTCTCACTTGTATATAACATTTTGCTGAAGGAGACACATATTGATTTAAACCAAGAGGACAAATAATCAGTTTTCGGGCTGGTAAAGCTCTAAATTTCTTGCACAAGTATAATAGTGTACGTTATAAATAACAACTTAACAGGTGAAAGGCGAGTGGTTGGGTGCCCCACACTTTAACTGATACCTTGCATCAGTACTGTACTCCCAAAACATTGTAATCTAAAGTCTATCCGATTGAAATATATCAAGACTGCACCGCAGTGTCTTGTCTGTCTGTGATGTGTCATGTGAACTGGTCTAAATAAAGATTGTTTGAATGCCTCTGCACATGTGCAAAAATGTGTTGTTTTTTTTTTAAGTATGACAATAAAGCGGTTTCTTGTCAGAAAACCGCAGACGTTTGAGCTAAAATATGTTAGGGAAGGGCGTCTTTGTACCTCCTTTTTTTCTCCCTTGTAACTTGCAGTAAAATCAGTGTTATTCTGTTAGTACAAAAACAAGTACAGAGTTCAGTTCCCAGCCAAAGTAAAAAATTGGGAAGGAAGGCGGCGTTCTCCTCCAGCTGAAGCTCCCGCCTGGGCCCACCCGCTTTTGGGAGCAGCTTGTTATGTTCAAACCAGTGCAGAAAGAGCTGAAGTAAACTATTGCACTGAATTAGTCTCGAAGCTCATCATATGAAGTGGCAGCTGCACTCCTCGGTGAGGAAGAAAGCTCCACCATCTTCGAGATCGCCTCAATCCAGGCCAAACGTACGAGATAACTGCCAGCTAACATGAGGATGACCTGCCAGCGATTCTGAGATGAAAGCTCAAGCGACTCTGATGAAGACCCTCCTCACACACACCTGCTTTGGTTCTCAGCATTCAAAGAGCAGCCTTTCCTGGGGAAAAGGGCAGAGACCGTGAGAGTGAATGAAGAACTCACAATTATTTTTAACACCTTGGTGGTGGTGGCAGCTGTTCCTTGGGGCATTACATTTTCCGGTTTGTCCATCTGTCTACAGAAATTTGGAACACACGTCCACTTGAGGATGAACATACTAACATCTTGTTGTCAACATTCAAGGTCAGTGTGACCACAAAAAACATGTTTTTGGCCAAGAATGACATCATTTCACATCTCTTACATGTAATAAACACTCCTATCCATGGGGGTCAAAGGTCAACCTCATTGTAACATCTGTATGTTCTGCATAAGCACTTTTCTGTCCCTTGTTCAAAAACCTTAACCCAGGACCAGAAGAGAAGAGTGTGACAATATTTCACATTTAGTCAGATATTGACATTAATCTTCAGTGCCGACCTCGAACCCGCTGACTGAATAGATCTTTCCCGCTGCCTGGATGAAGATGTGCGTGAAATATGTACATTTTATGAGTAGCTTCTTGAAAGTAACATCCACATTTGAAGTGTCTACTGTACAGTCTCCCCCAGAAGAACAGTCAGCTCTGTCTTTTCAGTTTTTATTGATTTAGATGCCAAACTACATCCTCCATGTGCTTACCCCCCCCCCCCCCCCCCCAAAGTGACAACTAAGAAGCGGAGGGGTGGAGGGCACCACCACTGATACTGAGCTTCAAGTGACAGTTGCTACTCTATGTGAAGACATTTAGTGAAGACAGCATGTTTTCACTGGAAATTAATCACTGGAATCATGCACATCATAATAGTGACAACTTCCGTTTTACCTAAAAATCCTTTTATTAAATTCACAAAATACATATTTGGACTCATAGATGTAAACTGCAACTTGACTGGTTGGCAAAGGAGTGTAACCGCGAGGCAGTAATTCTACTGCATCTTATTTACATCACTTTTATTGGTTTTTATTATATTTTCATCATTTTTATTTCTCATGTGCATTAGCCTCATATTGCTAACATTTGTGCTGTCTTATTATTAACCTGACAGTGAAAAGCACATTGAGTTGCACTAACCGGTATGAAAGATGCTCTAAAATTTGAGCTGAGAGGGTGAAACTGATTTATCGACAGGCAAAATCACAGCGAGAAAAAAAAAGACACCGTTTGTAATTTGATGTAATTTGGTTCCTCAATTTAGTTCTGAAACACTTGTTCTCTCAATTTAAAGAATTTGTAATCACAAAGCATAATTTTTGAAATCACGTTAGTTATTTTGAGGCCAAAAGATAGAATATCCCTAAATGTAGTGATTTGGAGACTTTGAGGCCACAAGATATGGTTTGTTCCCTCAATTTAGTAATTTTGAGGACATCAGTTATAACTCGTCCTCTCACTTTAATGAATTCGTTGCCACAGACTGCAGCTTGTTCCTTCATGTTAGTAATTTTCGGACCATAAGATAGAGCAAGGGTCTTCACTGTAGTTATTTTGAGGTCATAATGTATAACCTGTTCCCACAAGCAGTGTTGGGCACATTACTTTGAAATAGTAATTAGTTACAGTTACTTGTTACTTCTCCCAAAAAGTAACTGAGTTAGTAACTGAGTTACTCCACTACGAAAGTAACTAGTTACCAGGGAAAGTAACTTTTGCGTTACTCTTTTTTCTTTTAAGTTTAAAATGTCAAAGAATTTAGAGGTTTTTTTGGGGGGGGGTGCCTATGAGGGCTCTGAAGGAGTCTGAATCACCTGCTGACAACGGCAGCCTGTTTTCAACATAAAGGCCTATCAGTTCGTTAAGTTCTGTCTGTGTCACAAGTTTTTGTGGAGGAGGGGCAGAAAAATCCTGCTGTGGCTGCTGGGACACGTGGCTCCTGTCCTTCTCTGTTAGCGGAGCTCACCTGAACAGCACCTGCTTGCTATCACCACTAGCGGTGTCAACGCAGTTTCTGGCCACTAGTTTAGTAGACGAAGAGTAGGGCCGTCAAGAGGCGCTTCATTGAATTGGAGTTGCTGACATTGGACGTTGACAGCCTCTTCACTCTCCCTCTGGGACGACGTAACGCCCCCTCAATATGTACGTTTTTACCTTTGACCGCCACGAAGTTAAAGTAGTGCCTCTATTTCCATCTAGAAAACGATGTCTTTCCCCCAGACTCGCCATCTCTGATAGTTTGCGTGAGTGCTGCTCTGTGCTGGGTTCCTGAGTAAACACCCGCCCACCTGATGTCTCTGGTTGGCTCAACGTGAAATCTTTACTCTATCTTAGCCAATCAGCATTAGGCGCTTATCTCGCCCCGCCCCTCCCCCGCACCAAAGGAGTAAAACAAAAAAACACGCATTTGCGGCTCCTGTGTCTGTGTGAGCCGAGCCGGATGGCAGCTTCAATGAGTCGCTTCAGTAACGCGGAGTAACGACGTGTTGGTAACGGTAACAGCGTTGTAACGATAGACAAAGTAATTAGTTAGAGTACACGTTACTGAAAAAAAGTAATGCCGTTTATTTTAACGCCGTTATTCCCATCATTGCCTACAAGTTAATCAAAATGTGGCAGTAAGCTTATCTCATTATCTTGTGGCCATAGGTTACTTGAATTTGAGGGGGTAATTTGTATTCCATGGCGTTGAAGTCTTTCTTTCTCTCTGTCCATACCCACAGAGTATTCATCTCTCCATGGCCACACCGGGGATCCGTAAATAAGTGGATTTTTGTCTTCTTTTTCCTTCAAACAGATATTATTGTACAGTTGAAAGTCCCACTGGAAAAATAGACCTACATATTGAATTAGAAGATGAGAAATCTGCATTAGGAATGTCTCTTACAATACACTGAATATATTAAGTTGACAGATCTTCCTCTATTTGCTGAGCAACACACAATACAGTATAATAAATGCCATTGCAAATAGTATCTGAAGGAGCCCATTTGAATTTTCCTCTCGTTTAACTGCGTTTTGTTGATTTATGTTTACCGCATTTTTTCTTCTTTTTTTTTTATTTCTTGAAACCAGTGTAAAAACACAGCAGAATTAAAATGGAATCGCTCGTGCTCTATTGAATCATATCACATCATTTCACATTATGTCGCACCACAAATTGAAAACCATGCAATATAAAATCCCTGCCGCTCAAAATGTATCAGTCTCAGAAGGAAAGGTACTCGTCTGTAATCTGTAACAAGAAGCAGGCATCGGCTGAGTGCTGCTGCTTGTACGAGGCCTGCAGCTCAAACACATACACACACACATACTGAAGTCACAACCACAGTCATGAATAATGTAAGGAGATGAGCATACTGTAGAGGCTGTCCATTGCAAGTCAACCATAAAAGTCATTTAAAAGTCTGCAGCAGGGTAGCAGAGCTAAAATACTTTTGTTTGCGTGAGGCGTATTAATAAGGGGTTAACTTATTGCGGTTTCATGAAAACTCCCTTTCGTGTAGAAGTTTGAAAGTCATCGAAGCAGGTGGAAACCATCGCCTGCCTCCTTCTAAATGCCACTCACAGGCGGTCACAATCAATTTTACAGCTTGCTGGCGGTGTGATACAAGAACAACCTGTCGCTTCCCTCCTTCTCCGTCCTCCTCCACCTCTGGACTTCCACCGTCATCAAACCTGACTCATAGGAAATTGCACATTCGGGGGTAACCCATTGAAGCCTGTGATTAGTGAGCCATTAGGCCTCCGGACAGAGTGTGAGAAGAAGACAAGGGCAAAGACAAAAATACTACAGAGACTGCAGCTGTATGCCCGCCCATAGCTCTTTTTTTTAGTCTCTATAGAATGACCCCCTCATAGCCTCACGAGGACATGTAGAGATGTAGCTTTGCTTGCCACGAGGTTACTTCACAGCCAGATCTAAAAAGGCACTGCAGGGCAACAATAAAACAAAGCAAAAGGAAGATGTGCTGGGGGGTGGGGGGGGGCAAGCAAAATGAAAAACAACAGCAAGGTCCTCAAAAGACAGGGACAAAAGAGCTTTCCCCATGCTGCCTGTTCCTCAGACATGACTAATAAATCACCTTTGCACCATCAATCAGGAAGCATCAAGTGAGAGACTCGCACCATCGATCCAGATGCCTTTGCACCTGAGGAAAAACACCCGAGTAGATACAGAGGCCAAGCTGTGTCATGTATGTACGGGAGCACAGGGAGGGAAATCCCACAGCAGCACCGACAAGATATCTACACCATTCCTACAGAAATCTCTGTAGCTCTCCTGCTACCCACCTCCCCCTATTATGAAGCCATTACAGTAGTCAATGAAAACACGCTGCACACATTCTATTCTTGTAATTTAGACATTAACTATTCAGTCAAGATCTCTCTAAAGGGAATATTCACCTACAGTCATACACTGACAGGACAAAAGAAAAAAAAAAAAAAGCATGACCAACAGCTAGAACGGACAAAAATATGGTAGGTTTACTTTTAAAACAACACTTCAATGTTTTGTGCCATATGAAAATAACCAATGGTTGCCAGAGCCAGATAAGAAGATATATGCCATTCTCTCCTCTGTGTGTGCTGTAAACAGCTGACACCCGAAGCAGACAGCTCGTTAGCTTAGCACAATGAATGGCAGTGGGTGGTAAATGTTGGCCTGCCTCATTCAAGTCATCAGTTCAGGATCTTGATTTGTCCAGAAGCAATCCTCCTTGCCCTCTCTGGTGAAGTGTCCCATGATAGCAGCACTTGCTCTCCCGGTCATCCACAAACGTTTTGGTTTGTTGACTCAAAGTTACGATGGGGCTTCTTTTCAGATGCAGCATCAAAATCACTACGCCCGGTAAGGAATGTAGTTCCAATTACCTAAAATAAAAAAAAGTCTCAGAATTCAAGATTTTTTCAAAATAAATGCCCAACCCTACTTATATCAATGCAGGCAGAGACAGTTTTGGAGAATAGTACGACTTTTCCCATCCATTACCATTCACTGCACTGAGCTAATTAGCCGCCTTTCAGTCTCTATGGGTCTCAGCTGGCTATTGCCCACACATGGGAGAGAAAGGTATCAGCTGTATTGTCTGAATTTGGAGAAGATGAAAATATTTTGTATTTCAAAAAGATTTGACTTGAAACCTGAACTGAATTTGTTACTTTAAGCCTTGAAAAAAGGACAGTTTGAAAAAGTAACCCTGTACAGTACAAATATTTAGCACTGGAAAACAGCAGATACATTCCACCAAGGGATTGAACATAAATAGAGAGGAAGGACACTGTATCAACAACATACCAGTCACAGGTTTTCTTTGGCATAAACAACTACAACAGGACTATTTATAATCCAACATCTACATTTGATTCAGATCCTCTCCAAAAGTCCAACATTTGTTCTTTGTAATATTCCCCCTTTCCAACCAAACTTCATCAGGCCGCATATTTTCAGAGATATCCTGCTAAAAACCAAACCAACAGCCACACGTCGGTGATCATATTACCTCCTTAATAAGGAGACATTAATCAGACTCGGTTTAGTAAATCGACTTAAACAGAGACCAGATACCCACTTATACACATCAGGGTGACAAGAAACAAAAAGGAAAATATGTCACGGACAGTGTTTCTCCCTTTGGAGGCTGGATGCTTTCTGAAACCTTTTCTGTCGACTGTACATCCTCACTTCACAACTTCCCAGAAAAGTGGGGACTTTTTGAACTCTGACCTGTGGTTTCCCTAAGGACGCCAACCAGAAGATTCTCTGTGAAATGAAGTTCCTCTTCAGTGCCATTCTCCCTGCAGCAAGGGGAGCAGCGAGAGGGGAGCAGGAGGAGAGGAGAGCGCAGAATCGATGGATGTGGCCTTCAAACGCCTCGTACCCATCAAGGAAAAAGGGCTGAGGAACATGAGAGACTGTTATTTTTAACACAGTCTTCCCTAATCTAATTACTGAAGCAATTAGAGTGTGGTGACATTAGAATGAACTCAGAGAAGTCCATCCTGGAGTTGTCACCAGCTCTGTTTGCCTTGGCTAGTGCAAAGACAAACCCCTGTGGCAAGAGTTTGGCAGAATCAGCTTGTGTGTTTACAAGAGATCCATAAATACATTCACGTGTGTCTGTACATGAATTCCACCTCCACTGATATTCAACTAAAACCAGCTGAAATGCGTCTTTCATGCGGTGTTATTGACAGCTCCAGCTCCAGATCACAGCTTGTCACTGTCTCCTTTTTCTGAGAGACACAATCACTTCATGTGATCTAATACAGGGCTTTCAGGATCACGTCCATTGCTCCTTAGTGCTGCAAGTCACGTGTTTGGACACGAGCCTGAACTTGTTGGCAAAAGGTAAAGACACACACACACACACACACACACACACACACACAGATAAAGAGACAGAGAGATGAGAGGCAGCTTGGTTTGACTACAAACAAGAATCAGGCTGAGCAGAGTGAGGAGACATGAGAACCAACCTGGACTCCCACCAAAGTCCATGTAATGTTTCCTGAGAAATCACTTACAGCATCCAGAGACGTGTTTATTTTTATGAAAATCAACACGATGTCACCCACTGTTTGACTGGCATATCTACACTCATCAGCCACAACAGTCTGTTCACCTGCCTAACACTGTGTAGCTCAAACCTCTTAAGACCTCTGAGGGTTTGCTGTCAGTTGGATGGTGGGTCCACTACCGATATATTCTAACTATTTGGTTCATTCTCTTCACATTTAGCTCATTTTCCACATGTTTAAGATATCAATTATTAGGGCCTGAGCCTGAAGGTACTTCCTATTATGTTTGCTCGTTGTAAGTATTTTCACATGTTGAAGTACATTGTTAAATGTAAAATCTTCATCAAAATGCTGGGTGTTAAATCTTAGCGTTGTATCTAAATCTAAAATTTCAAATATAGATAATGTTAAATCAAATTCTAAATATATCCAGGTTAAAAATATAAACTTAAATAAATAATAAAACTAACTGCTACGCTCAAAATTGTATGTCCTTTCACATATGAAATATTTTCAATACCTTATGCCTTAAATGTCATGAAAATAGCTAAAAGTGAAGAAAATGTCATAAATAATAACAAGATATCAGTTTGAAAAGTGTAATGAGGTTTTTACATTCAGCACCCCATACTCCAGGCATTCGCAATGACAGAATCTCCATGGAAACGGCTGTGCTCACGCTGCAGGCAGCCAGAACCACAGACATGTTTATATATCTTAGAGGATATATGTCTATGGCCGGAACAAACAGGCCCTTCTCTCCTTTCCGCTGACAGAACGCAATGGTGTGATTCAGACGTAACTGCTTAGTTTCTCCAGAGCAACACAAGGATGTTCAGCTGAGAGACATCTCTTGAATTTGAACTCAAGGATTTATGGGAAAGACAGTCAAGTTTTAAAAGTGTCCTATTTTCATTTCCCTCCTGAAAAATCCTGTTTAAGGGTGGAGACTATGAGGCATTTGGAGGTTACTCCTGTCACTTAGAGGCTCATGGAGCAAAATGCGAGAGTCTTCCAATTTAGATGGTGCCTTTGTGTGAAAGAAGACAAATATGCCTACATTCTGGCAAAAATAAATAAAAAATAACAAGGTGTGAAAAGTGAAACTCAGGCACTCGCCCACTCTAGCATCTGAACATCCCACTGATTAAATGGCCTGTCTTGCAATGCAAAGTTAACAAAAGCAACAAAATAAAATCCTCAGTGTTTCTGCCCTATGACTTGGGTTTGCCCCCAAATGTAATTAGGTCCCCTTTGAGCCAATACGCCACCCTCTCCCTGTGACACTTCCATAATCCAGACAGACAAACGGATGGACACATGACCTTCCCGACAGAGGGATAAAATACTTCAGTCATTTGTTGTTCTCTCAACCAGACCCCATGTGTGTACTTGTGTGTGTGACTTTACTTCTCAGTCTCCCAAACATTGTGTATTGCTACAAAGTCAAACCGAAGCCGATTTTATTATGCATTTCCCTTGACGGGATATTATAGCTGTTGATTAGCGTACTGGTGAGTCGTGTATATGGAACACACACACATTTACTGTCCGCAAACACACACACAAGTACAGTCAACTGGGATTACAAATCTAGTATCAGCTGAGCTACAACAGACAGATGCAATTATAATATGCAACGCATACAGCAGACACAAAAGGAAAAAGGCCTCATTATTGTTGTTTGTGTATGTATCAGCTCTTACATCTGTTCAGCGTTTCTGTTTCCCATGACACTCTTCAGAAATATTCACATCTGCAATATAATAAGCACACCAATATCAACCACACATATAAACAAACACACACTCTTCTGTGTTCTGTCTCTAGTCTTTGCTGTCAGTCGGAGCTGCAGTAACAGCGGCGGAAAGACGGAGTCAGGTGAGGTGAAGTCGGGCTGAGTGAGCTGGAGGTGAGGCAACAGTCTGACTGTCATCAAAAATGGATTAAAAAGAGAGAATATATGCTCTAGATCAGTTTTAATTTAGATGTTCTGAGCTGATGATTCTGCACTGAATATAAAAAAACAAAAAGAAAGAAAACCAAATCAAATAATGGGTTGTTGGAAGTCCCCCCCCCCCCCCCATGCCATTTAGTTAAACTGTAACCTAAAATGTTGTTTATTTCACAGATTCTTAAAATGTATTTATTCTATGGCGCTAGTGATTTTTGGGGGGGGGGCCCTGTAACGGTCCATCGTCAATTGATTTTACCCATGTCGAAGTTGCGGTGGGGGGTGGAGCCTCTCCCAGCAGTCATCAGGCGAAAGGCAGGGTGCATCCTGGACAGGTTACTGGTCCATTGCAGGACCACATACGAAAACAGACAACCAGTAACACCTGAGGGCAATTTAGAGTCTCCACTTAAGCTGACAAGCATGTTTTTGGCATGTGGGAGGAACCCGGAGCACCCGGAGAGAGAACCCATGAAGACACAAGGAGAACACGGTGTGAGCCCGGAGCCTAAGAACTGTCAAGTGTGAGCACCTTCTCTCTCTTACAAACTCTGTGTATGTGTGGCCTGTGACTGTGACTGTAGCCCCAGACCCAGCAGACCTCCCCGTCTAGAAGGAACCGCTTGTGTTCTGTGTACGTATAAAGGCGTTAAATCAACCTTGTGTTCATTGGGTGTGTTTTGCTTCATTTATGACTTCAACCACGACTTCATCACCTGTTGAGGTCCAGTTTCAGACTCTTATTAGCCAGCAGTTCACCATGAATGACATAATAAGTGGCCCCCAAGTGTTCATGGCGGGCTTTGAGGCCTGGCTCCAAACTACCCAATGTTGTCAATGTTCCTCTGATGATTCAGCATTGGGAACCCATCCCTCAACCCCTCATAATTAAGGAGATCCATCCCTATCATGACAAAAAAAGGAGAAGGAGCCTACAAGAGAGTGACTCCATCACCTGAAACAGATGTTTCTATGTTATAAACACACACACTCTTATATATTTTATGTATGCACCAAAAGGGCCCTTAAATGAACAACCATGCAAACCCTCCATATCAGCTGCACACTTGCAAATATATTCATCTGGAGTAAGAATTGTTAGTTATCAGAGCACATTTAACACAGCTTGAGCTCACTTAAGTGTTCCACTAACATAACGAAAGCAATCTAGTTGTATTTTTCTTTGATTAGAGCTGAGTTAGGTCTCTGCAACACTCCCCCCCCCCCCCCCCCCCCCCAATCATGGTGACAGATATCCAATTTTCTCCTCTGAACATTGGGCTGTTTGGTAGCATTAATGTTTCACCGGCGCCGGATCTTACTGGCCTGACTGTGCAGTGATAAAAGGATGTTAAATGTGGATTCCCCGTTGGTCTCTGCCATCAAACATGAGCGTACACAAAAAAAAAAACAGATTAGAGATCATAACTTATATCCCAGCAATAAATCAATAAGAAACTCCTGTACCCGAAGACAACAATGTCAGTGTTTCGCCACAACATACCCCCCCTTTTCATCGTGTTGGTGTAAGACGGCGCTCTGAAATGTATTCCTTCACCTCATTCCCTGCTTTCCATCTCTTAATTAAATCAATCTCCCTCCCTCTCTTTCATTCCATCTCTCTTCCTGTCTTGCTCTCAATCTCTTTCGTCGGCTGTCTGCCCTGTGTGACTCTCCGCTGCCGTTGATTGATGATGAGACAAATCTCTCAAGGACAGCCACCTTGTTAAAGACAGGCCAGCGTGTCCTGTCACTGGGTGCAAACACAGATATTTGGGGGGGGGGGGGGGGTTCAGTTATCCTCCTGAAACACCTCAGTTTGCTTTCCCTCTATGAACTTCCTGTTTCATATTTTCTTACGGTTGGTTTTTTCGACTCTCAACCTCAAACACTCCACTAGCTGGCCCTTTTTTTTTTTAGCATCCCTGCTGAAGGAAGTCTTGCCACCAGAGGGACTGCAGGATGGGGGGTGGTAACTGTCAGGAGTAGGAGGAGGAAAGAGGGGACTCTTTGGTCTCTGATGAGCATCCCCCCCCTCTCTTTCTCTCTCAGGCCCCTCTTGGGAGGGGGTGGCCGTACTGTTTTGGACAGGGGACCATCCCAGAGAGAGATTCGCCACGGTCTGATTAATGACACGGAAGCCATGGTATTCATCACTGCCTGGCATCAGCCCTGAGAGAAGAAGCACGGTGTGTTGCCAAGACTGGTGGCTCCTCTGGTCCCATATAGAGTTTTGAGTTTTAGGGAAATGACAGATGAGACAAGCAGAGGACTAAACTGAGGTAAATATTTGACCAACACAGACGAAGAGAAAGATAACAGTAGAATAACAGATTAAATGACTGAGCATGAAAAGCAAAGCAAAGTTAAATTTTAAACTGGCTTGCTGCCTTGTTACACATGTTCAAGTACACGCCAATAACTTGGCTACCAATTCCACTTTTCTTGTTTTTAATTGAAATAAACCCATTTAGTTCCTCAATTATCAGTAACTACTAATCATTTTATCTATATTTAGTGCAATGTAGCTGCAGCCGCAGGTTTGCAGCTCCGTGAGAGTTGGTTGGGTGTCAGATTTCACTTCTACAGCAGGAATAAAAAGCTGTTTATATGAGTCCCAGAGCCAGAATGGAGGAGCAGATTGCTCTGCCTTTGAGCCAGCAGCTGAGGTAGTAACAGTGTCAAATCGATGTCTGTGTAAAAAGGGCTTTGGTTGGTTCTGTGTAAACAAGCAAGGTATAATAATGGTGCGGCCATTTTTACGGCACTTCCTGCAGAATCTGTATAAAAGGTTCCGCTGAGTTTGACAGAGGATTTGGTGTCCAAGAGAGAAGCAGCAGTGCTGCTGTAGCAATATTTCAGTATAAGCTCAATGCTAAGAGAGAAAACTTGATGAGCAGTATCCAGGGAGAAGACACACACACACACACACACACACACACACACACACACACACACACACACACACACACACCTTCACCTACAATTGATAGTAGAACTTTGTGGTTAAATTATAAAGCAGTGTTGGGGAACAAGGCTGCAGCAGCCCAGTGCAGATCCATTTTCAACATGATCCGTCTTATTTTTCTAATAAATTTATTTAATATAGGAGTTTGACATTGCAGTGGTTTATTGTTTTCATTACAAAATCCCATTGAACCAACTTTTCACACACACACACACACACACACACACACACACACTGGCACATGAGCTAAGAATTGCTCATTACAGCAGTCCAACGCTGATCAGAATTAAAACTCCTTTGATTCAGTGAGAGACATTTTATGACTCTGATATCTGAGATGCTTCTAAACATTCCAGTAATGAGAGCAAGATTTTTTATGAACTGGAGCCAACATCATCAAGTAGTCTTTTAATCCCAAAGCAATACGCATTGCTGGCACTTACTTATGCAGCCATGTACACGCAAAAACAAACATATTAAAGATTTTTAAACTGCATTCAGAGACATCCTGACCTTCAATCTGTTCAGATGAGTTTCTTGTCTCTTCATTGCAACAACCAACCATGGAGTCACTTCTGTTCCCCTCCTCCTCATGCTCACTTTCTCTCCCTCTTACTATTCTGTCCTCCTTTTTCTCTACTTCCTCTCCTCTCCTCCTTTCCTTCCCTCTCCTCTCCCCAGGCCTTCCACAGACTCATACAACATTTATGACTGTCTGGAACATGCGCTTGCAGCAGGAAACTGAAGGGCATATATTCTTATCCTAACACTGTCTAACAGCTTATTTGGTATCTGACTGGGTGAATCTTGGGTACGTTTCTCTTTACACCAAACAGTATTACATCAAGCCCGTGGTGGCTTCGCCTTGCTGAAAACTTTTTACTGGAGCAAACAGTGTCTGGAGTCCAAGAATAATCCCCCCACAGGGGTATTCACCTAATCTCAGCCATTTTACTTGCTGTGGGAATGTAAATCAGAAAAAAAATCCTCATCTGTTGTGTATCTTATACACAGCAGTGGTGGGATGGAGGATGCAGCACCGGTGTGATTGGCTTGCAAATTGGGTCACCTTTGCACATACAATTCCTTTTCATATATTTACTCCCTTTTTTTGTTTTTAACCAGGAGCAGAAGACATTCCAGTCACTCAACTGTTGGGCTGCAGATTTCTATGATTTTATTCTCAGCTTGATATTGTTGACGGCCGGCCAGCGCCTCTAAAGGTAGTTGTTGAGTTTTGGGGGGTAGTACCAGACATAAATTTAACATCAGAAAAACAGGATGTAAAACAGTTAGAAATGAAAAAAATTTGTTTGTGTCACATTGGAGGGAAGAACGCTGCGGGTGTAGCTTTGCCACTGAGCAACTATTCAGCTGGCATTGACTGCTTCCTCTTCCAACTCTAACTGTTGGGTTATTTCATCCAAGTTTGAAAGATTTGAAGTAAATATGAATACATAAACAAGTTTCCTGTATAGAACATGCTTTACCCCCCAATGTTTAGTTGCAAAGGCCCCGGAGCTGCGTGCTGGGCTTAGCACTGCCCACAAGATTCTGATTGGCTCTCAGAAACAAGTTGCAATTTTTTTTTCCCAACTACAGCATCATGGCACCTCTTACATCTAATTAGTGGGAAAGTTGTCCTGATTTTGAGGTTGTTTTTTTTTCCAACCCAACCTCACAACCTACATTATGAATCAATAACACAACCTGTCGATTAAAATAATAGCTTATGAAGAGTTATGCACAATCCTACGTATAACCAGCAACACACACCTGCAGTGATTCCTTCTTCTCAGTGGAAAATACATACTTCACTATAGTTGTGAGAATTCTCTGTCTGCTGGGTTCAAATATAAATAACTATAAATGGCTGTAAATGTCTTGATGTCTTGTCGCCTTGCTCCTGGCTACTGGTTACGTGGGTTAATTATTGCATGGCTTTAAGAGTGAATGAGTACAGTCTGAAAGACGTTGGTGGCCAGCAGGGGAGATTAGCATGAAAACAGCCACCCAGACACCAGCCATTTCTCTGCAATGGAGTCTATTCCTGTGCCACTTGCATATCTCTCAGTCGCAGAGTGGTACATGGCTTTAGGGCAACATTTCAGTCTAAGTGTAAGTTCTGTGAGGTTTATTACTGAGATTCATTGGAAAGGTAATCAATTAGCGCCGTGCTTTTAAGCTAAAAAGTGCCGAGATTAAGTACAATCAGAGGGAAATATCAGTGGTTAGAGGGTATAATTGTATATGTGTTGAAGCACACTTCTAATGTACGAGCGTAGAATTAAATCTAATGCAGGGGAACTGTGGAGCTATATACACTAAACACGAGCTGATGTAAGGTATGTAAGTTTTGTGTGATTAAAGGACATAAATACCTGAATGTTAAAAGCAACTAGAAATACTTCATTGCAGTTGTATCCCTCCACAATGTGCTCCCGTCCGTCACCTTTGACCACCAAAATGTTCATCCTTGAGTACTGGGAGACATGTTTGCCAAATTTGAGGCTAGCTAGCTAACTAGCTAACTTGCTAACAAGCTTGAGATTGTTATACCGTCACCTGCCATGGAAAGTCCCTTGGCTAGTGTTTCGAAATAGTTTCAAAAACAGAACAATTCCACAGTCTCAAGACAGGAGTCCATTATATAGACTGAGAAAGTGTGTGGAGATTAACTAGCAATGATGAGCTTCTACGAGTTTGTCAAGCGCTTGAACTTATTCATGTTCATTCATAAGGAAAAGTTAAGTCCTACTGTTTTAACTATTCACTTGACAGTAACTGCAAATATGTTTTGGTCGTACAGGTCAGGTACAGAATTCAGTTCAAAATGATACTTCATAAAAATGTACACAATTGGGAAAATTCAGTTGCTACTGCTGAAATAATCAAAGGGAAATATGTAAGAATTTGAAATTACAGTATCTAAAGAAATCACAACAGAAGATCATGTGAGAAGAAAAAGCCACTTCATGAGCATCCGGTTGTGAGAGAGACTAGAAGGTGTTCAGAGCAGCATGGGGGAAGTTTGAAGTAAGTAGCCGCAATGTGGGGGGGGGGGGGGGGGGGGGGGGTTGGTTTTTTTTTTTTTTTACAGCAGCCACTTTACTGGACCTCACACTCTTTTTATGTGGTGCAGAGTCTTAATAGACTGCCACTGAAGTCCCAAGCAAGCGCGCTGGTGGAAAAAGAGTTTAAGGAGATTTCACCAGTTCATATTTCAGGGGTTCTTTGATTTCACGCTTTTACTCCGGCCATTACCTTCAATCATCTACGTTAATAATGAAATAGGTGGTTTTCTTTTGTTGCTAATCTATCTTATTTGCTATTCAGCCACTTAAGGCAATTTCACTAGAACTCATATTAGAATACTAGGCCCAGTGGGCATTAATACTGAATGAAATGAGAATATAATAATGTGGGTTCCCTCAAAGGAGGGAGCTTTTCTCTGGGGCTCTGCAGCAATAAGTATAAGGGAATATTAATTACTGTCAAAGTGTTATGGTTATTATTATGAGTTCGTATTATGCAGCTACCTGGGGCAATCAGAGGTGGGATACTAAACAAGTACGATCCATTTAAAATCAGGAGGAAAAAGAAATGAGGACCTTTCTGGTTGTCTTAATCTTTAACTTTCTCAGTCCTGAGTGGATATATTATGGAAGCTGATTTTCCCACTTGTGCTTTCCTGCTTTTGGGTAACTTTTTCTTTCCTCCTTCAACGTCTCTCTACCTCCCACTCTCTGTCTCTCCCTCCCACCGGCGCAGTGGATCAGAGGGTTTTAGGTGATAAATACCTTGGACCAAGGGCTCACCAGCCACCGATTCCTGCCACTTTACTGTGTCACATTGTGGCCGAGGCCTCATTAAAAAGGCATTAGCCTCCTCTTGGTCCCATGATGGCCGTGTCTGGCTCAGTCCCTGCCGCAGGGATTTATTTAAAAGTGGCGGCAGAGTGGATAAGGATGGGTGAGATAGGAGACGAGCAGGAAACAAAAAGGGACAGAGAGAGAATGAGAGACAGAGAGAGACAGAGCGAGAGAGAGAGGTATAGCCATGTAATCAAAGGGAAGATTTGGTTTAAGAGGGGGGGGGGGAGAGAGAGAGAGAGAGAGAGAGAGATGCATCAGTTCCATGTCTGATGATGAACCCAGGTCCAGGAGTCCAAGGAGGCGAGGGAAGAGGAAGCAGAGATAACTGAAGTATAGTCCCTCGTGAGTTCATCCGCTTTCAGAATTTAATTGATACCGGCCAATTAGAGCCACTCAGGATTCTCCTTGAGGGGGTCAGGAGATTTGGAGTCAGGGGTTGGTAACGGGATGAAGGGGGTGCTGCGGGTGGGGGGGGGGGGGATGAGGAGATGGAGAGGGCCGAGGTGAAGAGGCGCGCTGGATAGTGTAGCATGAAAACATGAGAGTAAGCGTTTGCTGCACATCATTAGTAAATAAGTAGTCTGGAGGGGAAGAAAGAGTGAAGAACCAAGTGAAGGAAGGAGACAGTAGGGAGAGAGGAGGTGGACGGGGTTGACAGATAGGAGGAATAATGTTTGTCGGTGGGATAAAGGATGCAGCCAGCACTATCAAGCAAGTACCATACAAGAGAACACATTATAAATATCTGTGCTGACTCTCTGGAGCTGTTCTGCAAGGAAAATCAATACAGTTCCTCAATGCAGAAGTACTCTGACCTTGTACCCCCCCCCCAAAAAAAAACCTTTTGAATAGCAATATTGTGTAACACTTTGAAATAAGGATACATTAAGAAGTTAATGCCTAGTTTACAGCTACTAATGCTTAGTAAACCACTATCAATGCTTAGCTAACAGTTCGTAACTCTTAGTTAATCGTTAGTAATGTTTGGTTAATCATTAGTAATGTGTACTGTAATTAATGAGTCCAGATGGATGGAAAACTTGGGTTAAGGGGTATGCGTAGTTTGAGGTATTCACATTCCCCACTTTATAAGAAGGGTCACAAAGAGCATTTATTAGTGGTTTATTACGCTTAAGTTGTACTTATTCAGCCAAACTAAACATTAACTATTGTCATTGTACCCTTATTGTAAAGTGTTCTTCCATGGTCTAAAATTTCAGCTAAAGTAAAATAATTAAAGAAACCATGCACATTACGTGTGCGGCATTTCAGGAAACCCTCGCCCAATGGGAGCCTCACATCACAAAGTAAGTTGTACAGATCCTGGCTCAGTGAGCTCACAAACCCAAACAACAGCCAGTTTGGATTCTTGTCATAGGAGCACTTTGGATATTAGCCAGATGTTGATGGTGTGTATCGTAACTTCCTCAGCAATGAACGAGCAGAGAGGCAGGATTTTAACTGAATGCGTGAACTAGTTTTATCTCTGTAGTGTCAAATTCAAATGAAAGGAAGATCAAAACCCATTTTGGGGTTAAATTTCACCTGAAGGAAGATGAAATGATGACTTCCTTAAAAATCCCTGTCATCAAGTGATAATTGAATCCATCGCAAACCATCTATTTTCAGATGCTTCTATAATATACTTGAATTGCCCCTCGGGGATAAATAAAGTCATCTGCATCTGAATCTGAATAAGATAATAATTCTGTTACAACAGCCAATTCAAAACTAGTTGTGAATAATGACTTACTAAAAAAGAAAGAAAGTGGCGCCGTGGTTTACAGTTGTGACCACGATCTTACCCAACCTCTCAAAGTCCTGAATAAACATTAAGTGTGAAAGATAGACAAGAAAAGGATGAAATACTGCGACGGAGAGACGAGTAGATGTACTGTATGTAGCAGACTTGCTGAGGTACAAGCAGACAAACTATTTATCTCCAGCACCGATTCAAATGCAGCTGCCCTCTGCTCTCCTCACTCTGATGGATGGATGGAAACTAAATGTGCGGATAGCTGTCACCACCACCGTGTGTGTGTGTGTGTGTGTGTGTGTGTGTGTGTGTGTGTGTGTGTGTGTGTGTGTGTGTTCATGCATTGACAGGCTGCGGAAATAAATTGCATGTGTGCGTGTTTGTGTGTAGGCAGCTGGAGGATGAGGTCAAGGCAGGCAAGCGTTACTCAGGTGCTGAAGAATTACCTAACAAGGATTTCTAGACAAAATAACCACAGATAGACAGTTGAAAGTCAAAGCACAGGTGTCTAGTAGGCAGACAGACCTCACGCGGCCGGCGCTTCAGAGAGGAGACAAGAAGCACTGAGGTAGAGGGAAGCTCTTCTACCCGTGCAGATCAAAAGGACAAGGTCAGACAGACAGGCGGGACGCAGGTGGAAGGAAGCGGCTTAGTTAATATACGATTTTTTTTTTCCCCGTACAGTTTTCTTCCTTTTTTGTACAGTAACAGACAGACAGCAGGCTGTCAGAGGTTATTTCAGAAAAAAATTACCTTTTTGAGGTTAGGAAAGAAAGGAAGTGAAGTTTGACAAGCTGAGCGGTATATGCTGTGGATGTGAAGACAAACAGAATAACACCACACAGACAGGCAGGATGCAACAATGTAAGTCAACACATTTGACAAACAACTTATTCTATTGAGTAGACTCAGACCACTTAATGATACACAGGGTGCCTTTTGCCATTTTTTTCCCCCTATTTTGGTCCTAAATGAGGCCAACTAAGAGGTGAAATTCTCAAATGAAACCTCTATAGAAACATTTCCAACAAATAGCAACTGTTGTTTATTGAGCAGCAAATGAAAAAAATGTTTCTTTTAGTTGTAAAAGTGGAGCTACAGCAAGACGAAACTTCACGCTTGAGCTGCAATTTTTCACAGAACTCCCACAATCTGACTCATCCTCCAGAACAACTTCCACCACTCATCATCACACTATAGACAAATACATTGTGTTCAAATGTTTGACATCTAATTTTTGCGTGTGTGTGTTTCTGATATCACACTTCAGGTTATCGTCAGGTTTTTCTTCAGGCGGAATGGCGTATTCATAATCACAGCAAGGAGTTTTTCTGTGTGAGAGAATCTCTTCCTGCCGAGCAGAGAAACTGCCAGTGGTAACTAACAAATGTTCTCATGATCCATTCAATGGCGAAAATATTTGTGTTTATTTAAGATGGAAAAAAGTTTATCATCACCACTTTCAAAAGGCCAAATTACTCGCTGTCCAACCTCAACTACAAAACCTTAACATGAGTCCAATTTAGGTAAAAAAAAAAAAAAAAAAAGGTAAATGGTAAAAAAATTTTATGATTGCTGATTTGGATACATAATATTGACCCCACAAAGACAAGCAATGTCTAATATTATATCATAATGTTGAGCTGAAGGAAAAAGTTCCAAAATCACGTTCTCAATTCCCGTGGAACTCAGAATATCCCTCTAAAGTGGGAATTTCCTTACAAGATAGATATACGGTTCGATTAAAACGGTTTTACGATACAAATGAGTTTCTCAACAACAGAATTACAAGCCAAGAAATAAAAGTGGTTGCGTGAATGAGATTTGAGGAAGAAAAAAAAAAGCAGCTGATTTCAGAGTTTGGGGGCTACGATGATATCAGATGAAATAAAATATAAATTGTTGTTATGGGAATGTTCTTTATAGGGAAGTGGGACCTTTTCTACCTTCATCATATAGACCAGTGGTTCTCAAACTCTTTAAACAAATATCGCTTCAGATAAGATAAGCGAAAAAACCACCATGATGACCAAAGTTGAAAATACAGCGACTCCTTTCAGCTACAGGAGGAGTGGACAACATAGACTCATACACGCAGTACACATACACGCAGTACACATACACGCAGTACACATACACGCAGTACAGACTCCTCCCCGCGCCGGCCTCGCACTGCGAGCGGTTGCTGTGCGACCGAGACGCGAACCAGAAAGTTTTATTAGGGCCTGAGCCTGAAGGTACTTCAGGCAAAGACCCTATTATGTTTTTTCAGAATGTATCTTACCGTCAGTCAGAGGAAAGCGCTGGCTCTGGTTGCTCTGTAGAGAAGAGAAGTGTGAGTTCACCCTCAGGACAGCGCAGGAGGGGTTGAGAGAGTTTCGTCTGCTCGGGGAGATTTCCCTCTGATCTCCACCTGAGTCGAGATCCACCATTCCCTCCGCCAGATCACTTGCTATTAAGCTAGTGGTTTAGCTCATGTTTGAATCGTGGACCCGAACTGTTTCAGTGTCCATTGTCTCTGTTTTAGGTTCAAAGGTTCCGTCTGAGGTGGTTGCACGGTTTCTGCTGAGAACTTCACCACATACACACGCAGGGGCCTCGACTTCCCCAGTCAAACTGAACTATATCGGGATAACTGGAATTATCGCTCTTCCGGTTTTGTTGCTAACATTAGCAGCAGCAGGTGTCGCTGCGACTGCGCGCTCCGACCTCATGCACGTGACGTAAATGAACGTGACCACTTGGCCGTCCGACAAAAATATCGAAAGAATGTCAATACGTCTTGGGAATTACAATGCGGTTTCTGAAATTTAATCAAAAATAATTTACTATTTTTGTAGTATTCTTTGTTTTAAAAGATTTTTGATTTGTTTAATTAAAAAAAAAATCAGGGTTCCTCTCCTTCCATACCACTGGAGGGAGCTCACGTGCCACCCGTTTGATGATCACCGTTATGGAATACGGAATTAAAGAGCAACCGTTTGTTTACTGCGACTTTGTATGCTTCGACAATAGGTGTGGTCCCAACTATTATGAACTAAGTTCTACATTTTCATGTAGATTTTCTGGCACTAAGTTTTATCTCTTTTTAGCAACCTAGCACTTTACTGTCCACATTCCCACGTTCATCCCATCACTTCAGATTGTTGAGCTGATCACCTCAACATACAAATTTAGCAATTCAAACTGACACAAAGCTCATTTAAACCAAATGAAGAATCAATTAAGTTAATTGTCACAAAAAAAAGTTTTAATCAGCATGAGGTCTCGCACCTGTATTCATCAACATGAAATAAAAGTGCAAATTTGACATAACTTATTCTTGTCTAGGTGAGACATCTTTTTAATCTTCCCCTCATAAACTTTAGACTGTTAGTGAGCAGGATGGGAGCATCTGGAGGATGTTGCTGAAATAGCTGGACAGTAATGAGACGACAGGAACGAAGACATTTTGCTGACGCCTGTAGAACTCTCCGATCCAATTAATAATAAAATTCCCCACACATATCCCCACTCCCTCTTATTATTTAATTCATGCTCAGAGGGCGTAACGTGTTCCCTTGAGAACGCTCTTGTAACACCCTCCAAAAAAAGGTCGAAGAAAGTTGAAAGGCAATCAGTCCCTAACCTTATTCGCTCACAGATGATTTACTTCCTGTGTTTGCATGCAGGCAGCACTCCAGGGATTTTTTGAGAGGTTAGATGGGACAGGGGGGACGTTACTATGACAACAGGGTCAGGTTGCTTGTTTATTAGAATAATAAATGGCCTAGGGTCCGTGAAAAAGAGACCCTCATATCAGGGTTAATGATATGAGGACTTGATAACTACAGTAACAGAACTAGAGCTACGCTGGATTGCAATGCATTTTAGGCGAGGCAGCATCATGAGGTTGATGTTGACAGCTTTCTAGATAACATGTTCATTACAAATATAACTCATACATCCCCTTCTTCTTGAGTGCAGACCCCTTGAGGGACCCCTATACTTCAGAGAAACATGAGGCGGCAGGGTCAGGACTGACGTCACCTTCAGGGGTGGAGGTGGCACTAATTCATGAGTCACCAGGAGATTTTGTTTGACTGGAAACGCCACAAGGAAGACACCAAAGGCAGGACACTACAGAGACAGAGAGACCCTCTCACTCCACCGCCAACTGTCACTGGGCACGCACTCTTGAACCGATCACACCACATCAAGACTGGCAGACCGCACCAATGGTATTTCACCCAAGCGGTATCCAGAGGGGTGAGTGAGCTGCTCATTAACCTACACTTTGGCTTGGTGGTGAGTTAACCACTCTTCTACCCCTGCCCTCCCCCCACAGATAGGAAGGTTACACTCACCCAGGGGTGAGAGGAGGCTCAGGGTTACAGGTTTACTCAATCTGAGATTACCACTAGTCTGGTTTAGTTTAACAATTTTAGAGATGCTGAGCTGATACTGATATTGGCCCGATTTTGACTCAAATAGCTTGATTGGATGAAACTCCAACCGATCCAATAAATCAAGTAGATTTAGTTGTATCTTACTGGACTATGTTGAAGACTATGACAGCAGTTGGACGGAGAATTGTATGCTACATTTTGCTTGAAGGTGAGCTGATAACAGTATGGAGGGATTTAAACAGAAATGGTTTGCAGTTTTGATAATTTTGTGATTTCTCGTTTATTATTTTTATTTGATACTAATAATAATATGAATTCTGTACATTTATCCATCCATCCATCCATTTTCTACCGCTTATCCTATTAAGGGTTCCGGGGGGCTGGAGCCTATCCCAGCAGCCTTCAGGTGAGAGGCGGGGTTCACCCTGGACAGGTCTCCAGTCCATCACAGGACCAACACATAGAGACAGACAACCATTCACACTCACAGTCACACCTACAGTCAATTTAGAGTATCAATCAGCCTCGTCCCCTCTTGATGTCTTTGGACTGTGGGAGGAAGCTGGAGTACCAGAGAGAACCCACACAGGAACAGGGAGAACATGGAGACTCCACACAGCAAGATCCTGTGCTGGAGCCGGGACTCAAACCTGGAACCTTCTTGCTGTGAGGCCACAGTGCTGACCACTGCACCACCGTGCCGCTCCCCTGTACATTTCTATTCACAAATTTATTTATCACATTTTATTTTGAAGTGTGAGGCGAGCAGTGAAGATTGATGGTTTCATCCACACAGTGACACATACAGAATATCGATTAAACATTGGTGTCAAATCAGCGTCAGTATTGGTGTCTGTTTCAGGATCAGGACTAAAATCACCCGACTTGTGCTCCCCTCAGTCACGTACCACAAGAAGTCATCTCTCATATGAATTAATTTACATGCATCATACAATCAAAAATATATACTGTTAACATATCTGATGTAGCACAACACTTTTTGAAGGTTTTGTTTATGTCCCCCGTACGTTCTTGCTGAATTGTCTCAATGTTAAACTCAGAAGGGGTTTGGGAATCATGAAGCTTCACCCTGAAACTTCTGCTTCACTTGCTTCCCATTGGAGTACGTTTCCCAGGTTCCACCCCTGTTGAATCCCTAATGCGCGTTGCATCTTCACGAGTCACCCTGGTGAGTTCAAAGGACCATCGGCTTGTCCTGTGACAGCTACCTTTCATGTAGTTTTGTCCAATGAAAGATAAAGTTTAAGTCTAACCATTCGTGCAGTACACTCCGTCAGGTCAAGCTGATGAAAATCCATCAAGAACTGCGGCTTCCAGATGAGCAAGCAAGCAAGCAAACACACATACATTCAAACACAGCACAGTATAGGTTAAAGTGATGTCTGTCAGCCCACAAAACAAATTTTGGTTATTTAATAATGTGACTTTCTACGGTTCACAGTTGGAGAAGTAATAACCTGTGCAGCGTCCTTGCACGCTCAGTATGGGAAGCTATTTCTTTTATATTGGCTTGTGTTGTAGCCCACCTTTCACTAGGTGTTCATTGTACAGTCTACACTGATGTTGCACTCAAGTTTATTAGATCCATGTCATAGCGTGGCTTGCAATAAACTTACAAAAATTGCTGAAATCTCTATAGGAAGCTTAATGAGATCTGAGCCCCTGCTTCTGCTCCTCTTCTAGCATTCTTTGTTGTTGTTTTTTTTCCTTCTATATTTTGTTAATTTTTCCATATTCTCTCAAAGGGCACTTCAAAACAAAATAAACTTAGAGAAGAACTGCAGCTCCAAAAATACCTTTATTTACAACTCCACAGACACCTCAGTGTAATGGGTATCACTCAATCAAATACAGAGATATTTGTCATGATGATATTTAAAACTACATAGGTAGCATGTGGTAGCCAAGCTGTTATACATTGTTGTTTGTGCATCAAACGCTGCAAATCTCATCTGCCTCCTGCTACAGAGAAGCTGAACCATCACGCCAATCCTCAATCCCGACTACTTCCTGAGTTGCCCAGCGTAACAGCAGAGCGTACTCAGACATGGAGGTCAGTGAGTTGTGTGTGTGTGTTTGTGTGTGTGTGTGTGTGTGTGTGTGTCTAACTAGTGTGTGTGAAGGGCACAAAGGTATTGCTGAAAGGAGTTTTTAACACTAGAGGTGAGGGGAGGTTGTATAGCCTTGCGAGCAGGAGTTTTGAGTAATAGACAGTGAACTGGGTTAGGTCAAAGGTTACCAGCTCTGGGCAAAGTAACCTCTGACCTGCTCTTTGGCAGATTTGAAGAGCTGTAAAAAGCCCAGCACCACAAACCTTTAATACCTACTCAGAGCTATGATGGATTGGGGCAGTGCTGAGGTGCTGGGTGCCATCTGGGAGAGTGTGATACAGCGGCGAGTGATTGACTGGGATTTAGTGTAAACTGTGTGGCCTGACAGGGACTGATAGCCTTACTAGCATCGTTGTGGGTCACAGTGGTGGTGGTCTACCCTGTCTGGGAGGTCAGGGTGGGAGGATGACACTAGTTGGGGTGACTTTTTAGATTAATACTGTACATGTTGATGTATTGCTTTTTCTTTTTTCTTTTTTTTTTACATGTTTAATACATGTGCTCTCAGTTTTACCTCATGTCTGCTCTCAGTTTCAGGGCTCCCTATTATCTTCAAGTGACACCAAAATTGTAACTCTTTCTGCAAAACAAATTAAGGCTCAAGGCTCGAGCTGCCACCCGTAGCCCCACCTGTTCACGTCCCCATCTGTCCGTCAGTCTCTCTCTCTCTTTTTCTCTGTCCCTCTCTTTCCTTCTGTATATCTATTGTCCTCCATTATCTGTCTTTGTCTCTGCCCTGCTCTCCTGCTCTCTTCCCCCCCAACCGGTCAAAGCAGAGGGCCGTCCCCATTGAGCCTGGATCTGCTCAACGTTCCTGTCTGTTAAAAGGAAGGTTTTCGTTGCCGCTGTTGCAGGATGTGCTTGCTCATGAAAAATTGTTGGGTGTAAATTCAATGAAAGAGTGAGGTACTAGACCTGCTCTACTTGTAAAGTGTCTTGAGATAACTTTTGTTGGGATTTGGCACTATATAAATAAAATTGACTTGACTTGACTTAAAAAAATATCGCCAGGCAGCTGATTTGTGTCCTAACGTGACTGCAGCAAGAAAACAAATGAAACTAAACAGGTTAGCATATATGCTGCTATAGCATCGAGTATATCAGAGCAGATGGTTTCTGCTTTAAAAGAACGCCGCTGATTGTTTTCTCCACAAAGAGGATCGTTTGCTAGCTTCGGCTTCTTCATTGCTTTGGTGATCGGATTGGTTGAACAGCCATGATGGACAGTGATAGACAGCTGGTTCATCCACATGCCTGGCAGTTTTTTTTTTTTAAGCGTCGAGCCTTTTTTTCCCCAGTTTTTATATGAATATAATTACCTGTGTCCAGGATTCTGCAGCACCCTCACCTTGTGTCTCCACATCCATCCAGGCCGTCTCAACCTGATCTACTTCTCTTACTCTGGTTTCTGGAACTGGTTAGACTACTTACATTTTCCTAAATAATTTGAGGTCCCCAGTTAACACTGATCTCAAACAAAAAGGACTTGCCTCTCTCTCTCTCCCTCTCTCTCTCTCTCTCTCTCTCTCTCTCCCTCTATCTTTTTACTTTCCATCTACCTCCACACTCACACTGCTACTCCTACATCTCTCCAACACTCCACCCCCTCTGTGTAAAGCCTATAAATCATATGGTGATAGATTAGCCCCGTTGGGAATGTCCCAACCCGAGGCTCGGTGCCAGGATAGCTCACCAGATATGGCTCTTCTTTGTTCTGAAACCAAGTCACAGGGGGATATTTACATGAAGGGCACAGATCCCAGTCATCCTGGCTTGAAGGAGGGAACGAAAGGGTTATACTCACAGAAACAGTCCAAGGACAATAAAAGACCACGATAACGGATATTTCCAAGGGACTAAATTTCAGGTTATATCCGGACTCAGACCTCTGGAGGGACTGAATACTACGATTGTCTCTATTTATATTGCAGCTTTGTGACTTTAGCGTGAATGGGTCATCAAGCTAAAGAGTGTGTTTGAGTTCAAGAGGCGTAACCTAGAAAGTGAAGCATGTTGCTGTGCTTAGGAACATCAGCCCGGGGTGTTATTACCATCCTGTGGCATGGATCTGGGATAAGTGGTTTATACCGCAGGCCTCCGAGCTCTACACATTTTTCATCTTGTCATTGCTATGTTGACAAGAGTTCAGTTTAACTCGTGTTTAACACAGTAAATTAGACACTTCAGCTCGGAATGACCTTCATCCCTACATGCGGCCTCTCAGCGGTGAGCCGCCATGAAAGCTCGCGAAGAAGACACTCTGCAAGGGGCTCGCACCATCCATCACACCTCACAGCAAACGCAGAGGTGGCTGTCACACAATTCTAGATGCACGGTTTACTTTTAATGTATTTACAGGAACGCCAAAAGCAACAAGGTCACCCTGCGTCATCACAATCTGCCGAGGGCCCCCTCCACCATAAGTCAGTCATCTCAGAATTTGAACCACAGGCATCTCTTACAGTTGGAATAAATATTTATACAACACAGTGAGGTTTCATCCTTATGACAGCAGGGGTAACACACTTTCACACACTGTCAGGCAAAGTTATCACCTTATTGTTAATGACAATGGATATTATATTCTCCGGGCTAAACAGGTGCTTGTAGTGCAACAATCTGCACAGTTGTCTTTTGTTAAAAACTCGCTACGTTTGTGTATCTTAGCTGACTACCGACTCACAAACACTCAAGTAAGATTTAAAACCTTATTAGTTTGTTTTGGGCTTTGTAGATCAGCGGTCAGGACCCCCCACAGGGATTACAAAATCCGTTTGGGTTGTTGCCAAATGGTTGTGTGACCAAAAAAATGTGCCAGGAAACTGTTTCTTTTTTTCACATTCTACAACCTGTAATTTGTCTTTGTTTAGATTTTTATTGAATGTGTGAGAGTAAAAGTCTGCCTGCCTGAGTTCAAACTATGAAGTAGAAACAACATAGAAAAGCGCCTGAACCACAACCTGTAAGACTAAACTTTACCTTTAAAGACTTACCTTTAAATATATATATTGAATATCCAGTTCTGTCAGTGAACGTGTCTTTTTTTGCCATTATTGTTCTCTTTTCCCTTAAAGGACAAACTTTGACAGCGATGTTGAAATAATCTAAATAAATCTAAAAAGCTGAAGCCAAACTGAACCTGATTATTGTGGGAGATCAAAACTCAAAAAGGTTGCAAACCACAGTCTTGGATCAGAATCGCAAACGTTGGAACCGCCAGTAAAATGTCAAAGGGAGTGAAGTACAGAAAATCCTTTGGCTGCACAGATGAGGACATCCCCATCGACTCTATTATTTATGTCAGTGGTGCTGGAAGTGGACTTTTAGATTATTTTGATATTGCCACAACACTTTTAGGCGCCCTCTGAAAACACTTCTCCAGTTGTTGAAGGTGCAGTGTTATTCTGAGTTTTTCAATAGGGAATAAATGTCCTTTTGTGTATTTTCTTATACCGACAGAATGAATGTAAAAATATCGTGCAGCCCTTGCAAGGTGACATTTTTGTTTTGCATGTTCTCATCTCTGTCACAGATCTCTTGTGTTTCCCCTGTTTTACCTTGAGTGGGCGAGAGGAAGAGAATCTAATGTTCTCCGGTAGCTCTAGAGTACACAAACCCGCCACGGTTCCAGCCATGGTGCATCTGCTCGCTGGATGCTGTGACCAGGCACACAGCTGGATACTCCACCTCCTCAGGAGATGGTAATGCCTCCAAAAACAGGATTTTCCGCGGTCTTGTGTGCACTATCGAAGGTGGTCAGCTTTTCAGCGTTGGTGTGTAGAGAGGCCTGGATCATGCACCTCCTCTGCCTCTCATATTACCTTATCTCCAGGTGCCGGGAGATAATGTCTTGGCTCCGTATGCTGCGTATGCTGCAGTCTTTTTAATCTTGCCTTCATTTACACCTCAAGTTTTAACAACTCTTTTTAGGTGAAAGTTTTTACCCTCAAGGGATTTTTTTTTTTCCTCGCATCTCACAGAAACAGAGCAGGAGTCTGATCATCTCTGCTCCTACTTAGTATGTGTGCACTGCAAACATCAATGAGGCATTGCAGAGGTCTCTCGCAGGGTGGAGGGGACATCAGAACAGCACCTACGCCTGTGATGTCATCATGCATTTAGATGCTTACGTCACGTCAAATCCAGAGGGATACATTCAGTGGGCTTACAGATACAGTTGACTCGTAGCGTATAGCATGATTAGGCCTTTTAATTGGACTGCTGAATCTTCCTAGAATACATGAACGGGAGGGAATGGATTTATTGAGAGGACAGAAGGGTCAGAGGCAGTTTGCCTCCTTGCAGCTGCTCCCGATCCGTCTCTCCTCCAGTCCAAAACAGGTTCAACAGTAGTAAGTGGTGTCCCCGTCAAACAGTGGATCTAAATGAGAAAACTTTTAAAAATTGTATTCTCGATCATGTTATTCAGGTATGATTGTAATATTCCAGTCGGATTAATGTGTTACTTGATGCCAAAAGAAGAAAAGAAAGAATGAACTGTTTAATAAATGTTGGGAGTTTGTGGTACAAAAAGACCAAACTCATTTTCAACAGGGTCAACAGAACACTATTCTGATTCCATCCCAAGTCACCTTCCTACAATCAATGTAAAAAAAAAACCCAAGAAACAGTTTATGTAAAAGCACATGTGAAGATTTGGTGAACACAATCCATTATATTGTCTCTTATAGACTGGAATTTGCATGTGCGTGTCCATTTAAGATAACATTACTGACAAATGAACAGACAGGCCTTACACCAGGAAAAAAACATCATCCCTGCACAAAAATGCTTTGAATGAAACCAAAACCAAAAACCAAAAACCCATACATGTACGTCTGAACAAATATATACTTGACAATATGCATTAGGTATCCAAGACTTCGGGAGTTCTTTGATAAATAAAACGAGAGAGGGAGAAAAACCTCCCCTGCTAGTTCTGCCTGTAATTGCTTTTCATTATTAAATGTTCAAAAGCAAAACCTTACATTTAGCAACCTGAGGTTTCATTCTCCCACTTCTCAGCGCCTTCCTACCATTAGCTTCACCTGCTCAAGGGAAATGACTCCCTCAAAGCAGTCTGGTGCAATAATGTACAATGTTCAGTGACAAGGAATACGACTTTTTAATAAATGAAAATAAGACAAAAATCCTGCCAGGAGACAGGACTGGGAACCTTTTGCGAACTGCCTGTTAAAAGTATCTCTGTCTGTATTATACTGTGGAATTTTTGGAGGTCTGCTCTAGATAAGGGTAAATAAAGCCTTTTATTGCCTTGATTCCTTCAAAGATAGACCCAGCTGTGTAATATAGCCGCCAAGATATCAGGGGATTGGTGACAAACAAGCATAGAAGAAGGAATATATCATGAGAATTTTTTTTTTTCCTCTGGTGATGAAGCATATGCTACTAAAAGCGGCAATATGAAAAAATAGCTTAAAAAACATTAGAAATTATACCAGTCCGTCTGTTTAATTTAAAGTACAGCTAGTTCCTCCCCATGGGAAATATTTTATCATTGTACTGCAATAAATATGCATTTCATGTAATAATGTCTTATTATCTGTTCTCTGCAGGTTGTGCTGCCATTATTGGCTGCAAATTACCTCGTGACCTGCGGACATGCTGACTGACCTATCTCCACTCCAGCTGGTTATAAGGTCATTTCTGACAGTAAACCGTTTCCTTTCATTACCTCCATCTGACACTTAATGTGGCTGCTCACATACAGTAGTCCTGACACATATCGATCCAGTTTGAAAACTGCTGTGGGCTCAGCCTCTAATCAATGCACAAATACTTTACCAGCTCTCAGAAAATTCCTTTCCCATAATGTCAAGTCCTCAAGTGGTTTAAATAATTTTTGTCGACACAGCTGAATGCTCCCTGAAATTACTTTTTTTATTTTTGTCTTATTACCATGATAATGTGTCAGTGACTTATTTCTCCATTTAACTGATGTTGCACTTTCATATCTATCTAGCTATCTACCTACCTACCTACCTATCTGTCTATCTATCTATCTATCTATCTATCTATCTATCTATCTGTCTGTCTATCTATCTATCTATCTATCTGTCTATCTATCTATCTATCTATCTGTCTGTCTATCTATCTATCTAGAAACCTTTCTACAAGTTTCTACTTTAGCATCTTTATCGATGACAACATAAAAAAAAACAATGGGATGTAATGACTCCACATCAAAAGTTCCATGAAATAAAAAAATCAATTTTCCCAGTTATAATCCATGGTCGTCCACTTAAAATACTTTCTCAGATTTTTATGTCCCGCCCTCAATCATTACAATGTGGTTCCAAAAGAATTTTACCCAAACTTACATTTAAAAAAAAATTGATTCATGATGAATAAATTTGTTCGAGTGTCACGCAAACTCAGAAAAATGACTCTTTTTAGTATTCGGTCTGATAACTTTTGGAATGTTTAGAAGAGCCACACATTCAAGGTAGCGGAGGGCTAACCAGAATTAGCTTAGCTGCTCCATAGCTACAGATGGTTGCAGCTAAAAGAAAGTAAATACATTGTTTAAAGCACGACACAGTCCCCACGAAATGACTCTCTGTCACTATGTAATGTATTCTTTCTGAGATCTTCTGATCAGTTTGAAAGGGCTCTCGGTAAAATTAATAATTCAAATTCAAGTTAGCGGAGGGCTAAGCTGGTAGCTTGCTCCGCCAGGAACTAACTATGATTTTGCCTGAAAATCTGGATAATTGTTTTGAGCGTCACACAACCCCTACAAAATGTCTCATTTGACAATTATAATGGGATTTATTTGGTTTGATAACATTTGGGAAGTCTGACGGGGGACACGATTGAATTATTTGCATATTTGTTAGCAGATAGCTAACCAGAAATATAGGGATGCACAGGGGCTAAAATAAACATCGCTATCCACAACATCCTCCCTCCCAGACATTGATTTTCTGCTGAATGACGCATAAACATGCAGAAATAAATGGCATTGACTCATGTTTCACTGAGCCTTTAACACTGAAATGAAAACATGAAATTTAGGGCTGCGGTTTTTGTCGCGTTTCCACAGAGACGCCACAGAGATGAGCTTGTTCTCATCTTTCTCCAGCATGTTTATGCCAATCAAAACAAACAAGCTACAGCTTCACATATATTATATAAATGTAAAGAGTGGATGAGGGTCATATAAACCTTCTCATCTCACTCTCAGCAAGAAATTGAAGCAGCATATTTCCCAAAATGTCAAATGATTCCCTTAAAACCGCTTGGTTTTCAAAACTAGTAGTTTTAATTACTGCAAAGCAGCAAACCAATAAAAATATCAAGTATTTCAGAGAGTAGACAGAGAGATGCTGATTTTAATGTGATAGCTACGTGGTTTCCTGTTGTGTGTAAGCTGAAAGAAGGAGCTACATGAGGATTTTTGATTTATAAGCTTGAACATATTCATTCATTTTCTAATCACATACCTGTTAATTAACCCAAAACCACACTTTTTTTTGTCACCAGGACAACAACTGCAAGATGTTGCTTCCAGTTGAAAATGGAAGCTAAAACGTTCAGAGTGATTCCAAAAAAACAAACACAAAAAAAAAAAGCATATAAGGAATCAAATGCTTGTATTTTCCAGTGAGAGCTCAGTGTCATCGTGAAAGTAGAATAACACGTAGGATGTACAGAAGACACGTATCCAAGCTTGGCTGCCATACTGGGAAAAAAAACAACATCTTGAATATTTTGACTAGTATACATCTCACACAAGGACAAAACAACTTTTCATTTAGCTAGCGTTTGCCAATTCGCTGACACAATAGCTGTGTTTTGAAGCGTGAATGAAATGTTTTTTGAGGAGTCACCTACTTTCTGTAGACGTGCAATATAGTTGTGACATCCCGCAGTTCGGTTTTGACAGTTGCACGTACAGTTTAGTGAAAGTACGTGTCAAAAAAAAAAAGAGCCAAAGAGATTGAAAATAACTGTAATTCATGGCTGGATAGACGCTTGGGAAAAAAACAACACACACTATCCTCACTTCGGTGAAACCCAATCAGTGGTGTACAGAGCCTAACGTCCCAAACACTAACTTTCTTTAGGGTTGGACTGAAAGTACATGAAACTTGTATATGTATATGTAGCACACCATCGTGCAAAATCTGCACTGTTACTGCTTTACTGTAAGGAGAAAGATGAATTCAACACTGCAGTTTAGAGACACATTTTGGATACAGAAAGAAACAATAAGAGTACAACGTAAAAGAAGATTAATCAATAACAGACAGCAGTAGACAACAATAACATAATTTGAAGAGTTATTAGATGTGTGAGAGGCTGCTACGTTCTCTATATAAGCCCAAACGAGCTCAGATGGTCAACATAATACATTAGGGCATGGTACAAATTTATTTTAAATAGCCTTGGAAACAGTTTTAAATTAGACAAGTTTGGGTTTTCTTTTTTCCCCAACTAGGCATTTCAAATTGAAAGGCATAATATCTACCACAACAATGTATGGGGGATAAATAAAAGGTGAAAGATAAAATGAAAAGAGATGGATTGAACAGAAGAATAAACAGATACAGATGAATCCACTCAAATTACATTTGGGGAAAGGCAGTGGTCAACAGAAGAGTCTCCGGCCCTGATTTAAGAGGGTTAGATCAAACTCTAGTTTACCGAGAGGTTGGTTCTGAATTTGATGGCTAAAATCTGAAAACAACACAATTTTCTCAGTAACCTCTGAACCGTACGTCATACAAACAAAATTGTTTTGTTTTTACGTCTATTCCCTGTGTTCAGGTCATAAATTGTCTAAGAAGCAAATGTGACATCATAAGTTTGCCGGCGTCTTGTCAACCAGAGGCAACCGCATGTTGGCGAGACTAAGTTGCTATGGACGAGTAAATCACCGGGTCGCCGCGCCCTGAAGCGTACGCCCTCAAACCTCACTATCAGCTCGACAGCAAAGCGAGCTGATGCGGCGTTGTTTTGCTACAAACGTGGAGGAGGATAGTGAGCAGAGGCGTCTTCAGTGGACGTACAAGGCACTGAGAGCAGTTTGTTGAAGTATTTTGGGTTTGGCTCTACGGATGTTTAAGGCACAGCATCTGTGGTGATATTGTGAAAGGCAGCAGCGAGGCTACAGCCCCGTTTGAGCAGCACAATGTCTTCCACACTCGGCCCCAGGTGGCCCCTCACCTGAGCCGTTATCGGTATCTTTCACAGGTAACCAGCTGCTCTTCATGTACCGTATTGATTATAACGTCATCATTATTTTAACAACAGGATCGTGGATGCACAGAGACATGATTTATCTATTTTGCTGTGTGATGGGGAAAAAAAGCAACCCTCACTATATCTCTGCTGCCTCTGATACAATGAGGTATTTAACATTTTGTTAGTTTTCTACACAGTTCGGTGTAGTTTTTCTCATTTTTGCATGCCTGGAGGAAAACATCGCCTGCTTCTTGCCTGAGAGACATCCGCCTGCGCTTTAGATGGCTTGTGGGTGCGACCGAGTCCCAGGAGCACATTCACACATTGTACATGGATGGATTCATGGCATTTACTTTGCAAGCTTGTAAAAAAATGTGTGTGTGTGTGTGTGGGGGGCATCCTGCTACCTGCTTTTACTACTTTTCTAGTCATCATAGCAGTAGCTGCTCTAAGGCCATCACGCTTGCATAATTCTAAAGGTGTTTTAACAATTTTAATACGTTCCTGCGTTCTTCCTATGTATTCAAATCCCAGTCATTTAGAATATTCAGGAGGGTTAAAACTGAATATCAGCAAAAGAATGCAAGGAGGTTAGTGATTGCACTTCAAGAAAGCAGGAAGTAAGTCGTATAAAAGATATTTCACACACAAAAGAGCTAAAAAAGGTGGTTTGAAGCAGGCTTTGATGTATTTTTTGTTTCATTTATTCCATTGGGTTTCTAATAACGTGTTCCATCAGCAGTGGTTATCCTTGTCTACAGGCCGCACACAAGAAAAACTCCAATTATTGCACCTAAAACAGCACAGTTAATGCGATACACACTGATGATTCACCCTCGCAACAATCAGGATTTAAGCAACTTAATAGGAATGATGTGCTTTCCGGGGTCTTTAATGTTTTCAGTTGTAACTCTGAAAGAACAAGGAAATGGGCATCTGCTACAAGCAACTTGAGGCCTGAGCACTTATAAACACTTTCCACGTTTTTGCGGCTGACCTGGCAGGCTATGAAGGTCGACAGCTCTGTGATGCATGACAGCGGAAAGTGTTTTTTGTTAACATTACGCCGGTGTTGCTTACAGCGAGGTCAGCATTTTACACACACACACATACACACACACACACACACACACACACACACACACACACACACACACATGCACGCACGCATGCATGCACGTACGCACATTCGAAAGTGAAAGTAGTTGTCTCATCATTCTGTTGATGGTTATATGTGCTCTTGGGGCAGAAATCCAGAGCTAAAATGTGTGTGTGTGTGTGTGTGTGTGTGTGTGTGTGTGTGTGTGTGTGTGTGTGTGTGTGTGTGTGTGTGTGTGTGACTTTCATTATGAGGCCATGGTGGTTTGTGAATATGGTTTATGGACACAGAACTGAGTGCAGTTATTAAGGTACTTCAGGCTCAGGCCCAATTATTAATCTTAATGTTTTTTCTGCACAGAAAACATTACAGGTTTCCAAATAAAGCTTCATGGGAGGCCAAACTAATTTAATTTAATTTAATTTAACTTTGGAGACTGAGCCACAGATAAAAGAACAATAAGAATTAGACCTACAAAACAAACATGACACAGAAGCCAAACTTTTCATCTCTGGACAAACCAGTGGCCTCGAAGCTGAATCACAACTATCACAAGCTGCTTCAGACACCTTTTGTTGCTTTTTATCTTGTGTTATTTCTCGAATAAAAGCATAAATCACCGCAAAAATACCTTGCATTTCAAGGCTTTTAGCTCTCTGATACCAAAAGACACACACTAACTCTACTTTTTGTTAAGGTTGAGGTATAAAAGTATAAACCTATAGCAGAACTTTGGCATATGAAACCAGTGCTGCATGGTCAGCTTTAATAGATAACATAAGGACTAAATGAGAAAATGTCTGTTTTTAAGTGAGCCAATCCTTTATTTATTCTGACACCCTCCAAGTGTGTCTCAGCTGTTATAAAGTGAGAGACTGAATCGATAAGTGCATCTATTCAGCTGAAACATCCGATGTTAAGAAGTCAAACATCTACAGCCGTCATGGGGAGAGATTTATTGACACAAGACTTACACCTTAAAACTATCTTCAAAAGGTCGAAAAGAAGTTTTCAAAGTTGCCTGATTCAGTCCTTCATCCGTGCTTTACTTTACATTAATCGATTTTCTGCAGTTTAAAATGTTCCAGAGTGACTGAAATTATAAATGTACTCTCTACTGTATGATATAAATGCTGCGCCCTGTGCAGTCCACCATTCAGGGAACAACTGAACACAACTACTGTATAATCCTGTTTACCTTTCTTTCGGTAGCTATGTTGTATCCTTTTACATTCTTTTTTGTTTCCTCTCCTCTTGTACTTCTGACTCTGGACTGTTTTGAATTTTTCTGCATGCCTTTGTTCGTTTGTATTTGTTTACCCATGCTCCTGTGTTTAATGGGCTTTTCTGCTCCGCCACTGTTGCTACCGTTCACCTATAAACTCTCAGGTTTGTGCAATAAAGATTTCTTACAACAACCAATCATTTCCTGTTTGATCCCTGCACCTGAGTGCTTTTGGTGGACGACCAATGTTGCTAGAGTTTTTTAGGGGGGAGAAAACATTTGTAATACAAACAGGGTCATTGCATCCTATAGGGAGCAAGCCACTTAAAGCCCCTACACCAGGCTCTCAGTTGCCATCAGTCAATGTTGGGCCATGTGTCCAAGTGAGAATAAGGTGGGCAAATGCAACTTTATTTCTATTCACAGTCCAGGATGTTCTGATTTCCCTTTTTATGCAACAAATACAGACTACTGCTGTGCGCCAATATGGGCAGAGAGTTCCATAAAGACAAGGAAAACACAAAAGTTTGATATTCAGCCTTTTGTCCGTGGTATTTCAAGCCTTTTCGAAGAATTATATCAAATAAAATGAGCTCAACCTTCAGTTCAGAAGCAAAGAATGTTTTGAAATAGTGTGTGCTGTCACTTGGATCAAATGAGGGAATATTAATTACAGACATCCTGTTCTCTTCTGTAGAGACTACTGGATCGTGTTTTGTGTGTGTGTGTGTGTGTGTGTGTGTGTGTGTGTGTGTGTGTGTGTGTGGGTAGGTGCGGTAAAGCCCATTGTGCTGCAGCAACTCTTGAAGCAAGGCGCCCTAATCATATCACTCACCACTGCATCTAATAAAAAGAGAGGCAGGAAATGAAGATAAATTGATCCCTCAACTTATTACATCATAGGGCTGCCGCCGTGAATCCAAGAGAGGCCGGTGTTTCTCAAATGATCCAAGACTCCGTGTGCGTGTTTATGTGTAATCAGTGTCTCACTGCACTAATATAATCATCACTAACTTCATTTTCCCATTGTTCTGCGTCCAGAATCACACCTGGACAGGAGCTGCTGTGTGTCTGACATTTTCCTTTTGAATGGAACGGTCCTTGTAGCGTGTGACGGACACACACGTGCCACATACGCAGCTCGTGAAATAGGAACATACAACCAGAAAATTCCTGCAAAAAGATATTCAAGACCCAGTGAATTTTGCACCCAGTGGACTTTGAATCTAAAGGACAGCTCTACTTCTTTTAGCAACCAAGGGATGTAAAGAGAACATATTTATCAACTGGTGTTAGCAAAAGTTAGAACGTGACAGAGAGCTTGGCGTACGCTACAGGATGAGGCCACAGTAACAGTCACGATGTCATGTTTTGCAGCTGTTGTCAGCTTAAAAAAAAAAAAAAATCAAGTAAATTAACAATAAACTGCCACAGAGATGAAGTGTCAACCCGGAGGTTAACACCACGCGTGGCAGGATCCTCTCAGTGTGTCACCATTACTAATTCAATCCACCTGCCTAGCGAGGTGGAATTCCTGACAGCTTCCGTGTGGGGTGTCTGGTACCTGCTTGGAGGGAAGGGGCGGTTCAGCTCATGGGGAGGTAGCGTCGTTGTGAGTCCTCTCCCCCTGATGGAGAAAAACGGTTCCCTTGTAATATAAATATCTATCTATCTATCTATCGATATAAATATCTATCTATCTATATGTATATATATACTGTGTGTGTATATATATATATATATATATATATATAGATATATAGATAGATAGATAGATAGATATAGATATATATAGATAGATAGATAGATAGATAGATATAGATGTGTGTGTATGTATTGATCACTGATGAGAAACACCAAATTATAGTATAAATACATGAATATATGAAAAGTAACTGGCCGATGTATTTGATATCAGTGCTCTCATCCACCATGATGGAAAAATATGTGAAATCAGCAAACAGCTGGAAACTCTGTTAGGATCATGTTTATAGCAGTACACCCTTAGTACACGCTCAGTATAGACTCAGTACACGCTCAGTATAGACTCAGTACACGCTCAGTATAGACTCAGTACACGCTCAGTACTGGCTCTTACACAAAACGTAGTGGGCGCACTTTTCAAAATTGTCATGTATTTTCATAATTTTGATTGTATTCTTTACTTTTAAATATTTTTGAATTATTTCCATCCATGCATCCATTGTCTACTGTTTATCCCATTAAAGGGCCCGGGGGCTGGAGCCTATCCCAGCAGCCTTCAGGCGAGAGGCGGGGTTCACCCTGGACAGGTCTCCAGTCCATCACAGGACCAACAAATAGAGACAGACAACCATTCACACTCACAGTCACACCTACAGTCAATTTAGAGTATCAATCAGCCTCGTCCCCTCTTGATGTCTTTGGACTGTGGGAGGAAGCTGGAGTACCAGAGAGAACCCACACAGGAACAGGAGAAAACGGAGCCTCACACAGGCAACTGGTCCACGCAGGTGACAGAGATTCTCACCATAGAAACCAAACATTCCTAAATGTGATGACTTAGTTTCGTGTTTCCCTCAGCAGGGACAACACATGGACACTGGGTCACCACTTCAGTTGTCTATAATCTAAAATATTTCAAACATTACAAGCCAACTGTGTTTACACTCCTCCAATGTGATGTGATTAACTAGAAAAAAGTTTGCATGAACCAAGAAAGTACAGTTCTCCTTCCGTCCCGATGTATCAATTATTTTATCGCATATGATGAATAATACATAACAGGATCAGCCTCCGAAATACAGTCTGTGACAAGGTGAATAGTAAGGCATCAGAACTTAAAAAGGGATTATTTTGTTCAAGGACAGAAACAGACCCTTTGTCTCCTTCCCAGCCTCCTAATGAATTGGTTTTAGCCTGTTTCGGAGCAAATTATCCTTCCCTCCCTTCCTAATTTTCCAATTTGCTGTATCATTTATACCTAACTGGGGGCCACACTGGGCTGCATTACTCTCGCAAATAGGGTGATATAGTTTATTGAAGGTCTGCTTTATACAGAGGAGTGGTAAACCAAACATCAATTGTAGACTGCACACAAGATGGGGATTTTCCCCAGAGGCTTAAGAGCATTGCAAAGAGGCTTTAATTATTTCTCAAAGGCAATCCTGCCCATTGCTTCACTGCTCATTTTATGGCCACTTTTCTCTCTCTGATGGAGTTAATTAATGGGGTGAGAATTCACTTCACACCGTCGCTACGCCGTCGCCCTTCCTGGTATTTGCATTTCAGTTGTTCTGCTAACTAAATAAGAGAAGCTTGTGTTCAACCTGACCAGGTCCAGGGCGGGACTGGACATGAGCTGGGGTCTGTGGCTTCACTATTAGTTCCTTCCGTATTAAAACCCCATGTGTCAGTCAAGTCGCTCACTCTGACTGACGAGAAAAAAGGCTGACAAGATCAAAAACTCTGAAACGCTGCTTCCTACATGGAACCCTGAGTCGTTATTACAGAAGAACATTGTCTAAACATCACGTTCCGTTTCTGTACGTTACAGATAAGAAAGCTGCACGACGGCAATTTGAATCTGCGAATCTTTCAGACTTTACTGACCTGCAGGCGACAAGCTGAGTGAGTAAACTAGCAGCTACAGGAGGAGAAAATAACATGTTTCTTAACCCACTACAAAGTCTCATACTGAGAAACAAAAGCAACACACACGCACGTGCTCAAACACAACAGTAAATCCATTTCTGAGGAGAATGTTTCTTCCCAGTTATTATTTGATATCAGACTACCCTGCGTGCAGCTAGCAAGGCTTCAACCCGAACCTTTTAGATTCACAAACAAAACATTTTGCAAAGGTTTTGGACCCACAAACCAAACGATTTTGATCGAAAACAAAACTTCAGTAACAATCAAAATGATCTCGCATCCATTCGACTTGCTTTTTAGGAATGATTGCAACGTGGAAAGACTTGGTCTCAAAACGACTTTGTTTGAATAACAAAAGACAAAATGAAGCTCTGTGGTGTCCCTGAGTGTCAGGTAACCTCCAATTAAATCTGTGCAGTCATTTCTAAGTCAAATACCTCATCAATTATTCATTTTGTTTTCATATGTGGTGTTATAATTCCATGATTCTCTAAAAAACACTTTCGTGAGGAACGTTTGTGACCTTGACCGTGTGATTCTATTTCCGTCAATTTGGCGCTTTCATCTTGTTAATATATGTTATCAATTTCACTTGGTGGGCTAAATGTTTGTACGGCATATTAGTTCCTTTTTGATCTCGCTTATTTCGTGTAAAAACTGTATCCTGGTCTTTGCCTCTTTATAAAACACAACCCACACACACACACGCACGCACACACACGCTGACTGATTGCCTATTCAGAATGTTGATGTTGGAAATACCTAAACTGACGGACTTTATGATGAACAAAAACATTTTCTTTTTATTCCTGAGACAGGAATTCGTTCACCTAACAATACTGACTGCTGGGTCACTGCACAGTCAACACACGACTTTTCTCTGACATGCAAATAAACTTTTCACATTTTCTTGGCAAATCCACCCGATTTCAACCTCCAACACTTCAACTGACCTTCAATTCTTAACACTTGATTAAACCCTATAAAAAGTTGACTTGATTGCAGTGTTTGCAAATACTTTTTTGAGGGGGGAGGGGGCATAAACTTAATTTTTTTTCAACCTCCACTCCCCCCCCCCCCCCCACACACACACACGTAAGCACTTGTAAAAGTTATGTTTCTACAATCCATGCCAAAAATGCAAAAAAATCAAATGCTGCCATGTCTGTAGCTTACAAATGTCAAAGCCACTCAGGGGTCTCTCAAGCAAGTTAGTCTCAAATGGCATTAACCTCCCGCGTCTCCTCAGAGCAGGCCGTTATTTTCAGAACCTGATTTCCATGGGATTTTTTTTTTTTTTTTTTTTTTTAATGGCAGCAGATGTTCGTTTCCTGGCCGTCCGTCATCAGGGACCGCCCATCAAAACACCATCAGGACCCTGCTGGCCACCAGACGAACACATGCCTGGAATGCTTCATATGTGGTCCGTTCAGTCCCATTTACCTCTTTCTCCTGTCTGCCACCTCACTTTATCATCAGCCTCCTCGTCAAGTAACTTTTTTTTTGGGGTGGGGGGGGGTGGGGGGGGTGTTTGTGCTGACAAACCAACTTAGTAAAAGATGAGCGTCGACCCCTGGCTGGCTTGGTATGAATTGAGTGAGAGACGGCGGCAGATGGAGGTGTAAGCACGTGAATAAATCGATTAGCGGAGCACTTGACGGATGGGATTTAAAGGAGGCCTCGACACACTGGAGAATTAATTTCGCTGGGAGAACATGCCGTCGCCAGGTTCATTCGTCTTGGCAGGAAATTTGGCAGTTTCCCCAAGTCTGGGGGCTCAATTAACCAATGGCTGGAGCAGTTTGGGAAGGCGACAGCTTTATTGCGGAATATACCGCGTTTGTGTGTGCGCGTGTGCTAATGGTAGCAGATTTGGGGGATCCAAAGTGGGAGAGAATAGGATTTAACGAAAGACGAATCAGCAGGTCAAATACGGTTGAGGGAGACTTGAGGACAATGAAAAACAAAAAAAAGCGTGTATGCTAACTTATCGTTTCTGTAAAATGTTGTGGTGAAGGTGTCCTGCATTTATGACACGTCAGATCGTTATTCCAGTTTTACAGATGCACAGTGTGACCGCACCACAACGCATCAAACACCTCTGGAGTTTCACGGGAATAAACGTTTTGACTTTCGCCAACATGTCGTCAGTGATATTTTTCAAACCAATTCAGCACGCTGAGACCTCAGGACGCTTGGTTACATCGGACGAGCAGCGTGGAGGGATTTTGTAGCTTTACTTTAGTTTTTTCCTTCATGTTTTAAACAATTGGTCTCCATTCACTTCAACTGTTTGGGAGATTACTGCAATACTTTTTCCTGCCGAACTCCTCAGCAGTGTTTTTAGGACTCATATCCCGATCTGACCTTCCATCAGCACGAGGGTGAGACGATGAAGATGGAATTTTGATTTTCCAGCAAATTTTATCTCAAGTTGTACACACAGTACCGTTCATCCTCTCTGCAACGTTTGCGTGTGTAAAATGCCATATAGAGTGTTGTTCTTTGCTGGTATTGGACTAGAAAGGTTGAGATACAGTATCCATCTAGCTCACTCCTCTTTCATAGCTCTGGCTTGAGCTCCACCAAACCTGGAGGGAGACGTCTTTGCCCCTTTGTGGTTAAATTCCTCTCTGTCATAATCAGTGACTCTATCTACAAACTGATGCCAGACCAGAAGTATAGAGTGCGTCACAGCTGCGCGCTGCATCTAGAAAGTCTTGTTAACTGCGGTGTGAGAACCAAAGCAGTTTATCTTTTAAACTGTAAATTCAAAACAATTAGCTAAAAGACGGTACTTCCACCGGGATTATTGATAGCGTCGCACAAATTAACGGCGAAGCTTTCAGGGCTTACGGGAAATATATTGTTGCATTTCATTTAATTCTTTTTCACTGCGATCTTTGGGTGCAGGTGAATGTGAAATTGCTGAGTTTACTTTGCGAGAGTGTTGAAGCATCTCTGTAGCGTCTCCCCCTCCTCTCACTATCCGGGGTTCTACTCCCTCATCCTGAGCATCTCAGTGGATGATTTATGTAGCAGTGTTGCTCTGTGACCTCAGAATCCGCCCCATCCATACCGCACCTGTCACTGCACCACTGCCTGTGTGCTTACTGAAAACCAAGCCATCCGTGCAAAATGGCAATTTTCCACTCACCTAGAGAATAAAAAAAAAAGATCCAATCCATTCAGAAGCAAAACTAGGGAAAATTCGGATATGTAGAGCAGGTGCGCGAGGACTTGGTGCTCTGCTAACGAGGGAGCTGAACTGCATGCACCACTGACCACAACATCTGTCGTTTAGGGAAGCAGAGTTTGGTTTGTACCTCTGCAGCACAGTTTGCTTGGTGAGAGACGGCAGATGATAAAGCGCTTAAGAAGGATGCAGATGGAAGGGACTGGGCCTGGTTTCAGCTGGGGGCAGAGTTCTCATGCTGCGGCTTGGTAGCATATGATGCATGAGAATCCGGCGGGAAAAGGCAGAGTTATGCTCGTCTGTCGGGGGCCCAAGGTGAGGCCCGGTCTGACCCGTTTCACCATCCCAGGTGGAAAACCCTAACGAGCTCATCAGGCTCTGCAAAGCTTAACGAGCTTCTAATTGGCAGCGTTATGATGTCCCTGAAGGTCAGAGTGCAGGTTCCTGTGCCAGCAGCAGGACAGGCTGCCACTTCCTGCCAACAGCACATCACGCGACTCACTAACATCCCTCAGTGCAAACAAAGTCATGAAAGGACAAGGGAACTTCTGACATCAGCAGAAAACAAGAGGCTGCAGCTCCAGTGGTTGAAGTGGAGCTTCCACTTCTAGGATAGTATATTTATAACAGTATCCCTCTCGGCCGTAGTAGCAGTAGTAGTAATAATAATAGTAGCAGTCGTAGTAGTAGCTGTGAGGAAGTCAAAACAGCTTTTTCCAGTAATTTCTGGATCTGGACAGGGCGCCTTTGGTAACTATGACTGCTGAATAGTGACAACAAGTACAATACTGCAAACGCGCTGGGACACTGAATATCTATGATAAAATGCTGCCCCCTAGTGGATTTTGGGTAACATTACAGATTAATTAAAAAAACTGACCCGATCAATAAATTCTGTGTTCCGTTAGAGCAAAGCTTACATAAAACACTAGACTTCTTGTCAAGCTTTTCATTGGCACTAGAATAGAAAAAAAAAAACTCACTGCTCATAGTTTGGGGTCACGATCTTTTATGATTTTTGCAGGCGTGGCAGCCTCTGTACAGGAAGTATTCAGCATCAGGGTGGATTGTTGAGTCAAACAGGACGATACGAGACAGAGAGGGTTCTAGAACTCTTTAAACAATCAAAGAAAGACGAAGAAATCCCAGAGTATGCGCAGAGTACATAGAGTGAAGTCTTACAGACACCGAGCCGCGCAGACCAGCTACAATCAAGAATGAACAAGTCTGACGGTCCAACGGGAAAATGAAAAGCTGCAATGGCACAATGTCCACGAAGACAAGCTGGTGGTGTGAGGCCGACAAAGATAAAGATGAAGTCAGGCATTTAAACTACACGGTCGTATCCAGTAACTAAAACAGTCAAATTCCCAGCGGTCACTGAATGGATTCCAGTGAATGTGTCGGTCTAAAGAAGCCCACATCGAGTAAAACAAAATACTGACTGGTTTCTAAAGAACCTTGTTTTTCAAGATCCACTTTTGAGAAGAATACAAAATTTTTAAAAATATTTTAAAAAAAAAAACTCCATACCAAGCCACAGAAGGACGCAAAGCTGTGATATAAAGACCAAATAAAGATAAAGTTTTCTCAGAGATATTTTACAAAATCAACAGCAGCCGGTTCCATCACTCCGACCCTTCACACAGGGACGTGAGGCGATTCTGGCAGGAAAAAAAAGAAAAGAAAAAAAGAAGACGAGTTATTTTCTGCATCTACGAATACATGATGTATGATTACATGATTGTAATGCATTATGTATGATGCAGATGTGTCAAAGATAACATGTTTCTTCTCCAGCAGTGAATCAATATACCTGCAGCAGCCGAATGCTCTTCAGGGCGGTTTCGTCCAGCAGGGACAGATCCACTGTGTCCATCTGACTGGCCAGCAGCTGAATGCTCTGCATCGACAAGTTAAAGGACAGGAACTGAACCCACGTCATCCCGAATGCTAACTTAGGAATGATGCGCTGGGTGCAGGACTTGGCTGCTGGGTTCAAACTTAACCCGGGCCGACCCAGACGTCTCTCACCTCTCCGTTGCCGACGGGGACGTTGATGACGATGTCCTCGTTGCCTGCTGCTATGGGAGAGCCATTGACAGAAATGCTATAAACCCTCTCTTTGTGGCGAGGAACTCTCACAGCGGGGGTCTTGGGGAGCCTGAGGAAAACAAGGTTCCAATGGTGAAAAGTGCATAAAACACAGCAATGGGAATCAATAACAGGTCAATCATTCTCGGCCACGTTTTAAAATAGCAGTAGCTGCAAAAATGAAGAAAGAAAGAAAAAAAGGATCAAAATTGAGTTCTTTGTCAACCTCAGCGTGCTCTCCAGTCAAAAAGCTACTGTGTGAACACTTTGTTCCTGCATAGCTGGGAACATTTGGGAAGAATTAATTGGGAGCCCTGGTGGGAGTCTGTCTGACTTGTGACTTGCAGCTCGGAGAAATGTATGGACTCACTTGAGTCAAAACCTTCTTTTTCCTACCGGCAAAGAACAGTGACATCAGCGCTGCGCCAGTTTTAATCAGATTATTTCTTTGTGCACAAGTTACCACTTGGTGTTTACAGGAAATCTTGATTAAAGAAAATTACTGCGGGGCATTGAGGATATGTTGCTCTGCAGGTTTCTACTGGAAATGGTCTGTTTCTCGGTCATGTAAATACATAACTGGCTCTGCAATCTGCTTTTAACATGCACACTGGTGCAAAATCAAGATTTTAGACTGAAGACTATCAAGAAAGATAAGTGATACACGCTTGAACTAAGAATAATTGAATCAAAGGTCTGGCAAGATTGGAAAATTACACAAACCAGACTCATGTTCACACAGATGTACAATGATCTGCTTATCACATACGTTGCCTGATTTCCTGCATTAACCCAATTTCACAGAGTGAGATCATTTCTTTCTTCCTTTTTTTTTTTCTTCCCTTCACTGTGCATCGAGGTGGTTACAGGACCAGTGTTGGGACATGAACTCAGAAGTAAAGCAAAAAACAAACAGAAAAACAAAGTTTGTAAAATAAATAAATAAATAAAATTTTAGATAGATATATACATATAATTACTGGCGACCTGTCCAGGGTGTACCCCGCCTCTCGCCCGGAGATGCTGGGATAGGCTCCAGCCCCCCCCGCAACCCTTACTCGTAAGGAATAAGCGGAAGATGACGATGGATGGATATATATAATTTTTTTTTTTTCCAAACTTTGTTGTTTGTTTGTTTTTTGCTTTACTTCTGGGTTCATGTCCCAACACTATCTCTATCTATACACACACACACACACACACACACACGATAAAAAGAGGAATAAAGTCCAACTCAAGATGAGGAGTTTGAGTTAAAGAGTGATCTATGACGTGTGTAATGTATGACTGATAAAGAAGTGTATACAAACAACCTATCAGATAAATATTACACGTAATAGTGGACATGTTCAGGTATGAAACAATTGCTTATGGACAAGAAGTTCTGCTAATTTTGTGAGGGTAGGAAATCTAAAACTGGGATAAGACTGACTGAGCATTTGCTTCTTCTTATTCCATTTAAGATTTCTGTTCCTGTTTGTTTTCTTTGAAGTCTTATGTTAGAGCACAATATTTTTTGTTCTACATTATTTTAAATTTCATTAACGCTGCTTTATCTGTTCACTAGTAGAAACAAGTGGTAGACTGGGCTTTGACAATAAGGTCTACGAGTTAACTCTCACCTTGGGTCAAAACGTGGGGTAACCAGGGGAGTCGGGCCCATCATCAAAGAAGAATCCAGCATGGTCCTGGCAGGAGTGACCAGGGGCTTCCTAGTCGACCTGAAATCAGAGAGGAAATCATCACTTTATCACAGTACTGGACATTTCCATCATGTAAATCACTGCAACTAATGTCAGTAATCCACAAGTGTGTCAGTAAGGAGGAGACGTCCATGTCTTACCTTCTGATGGAGGAGTTCTGCATGCTGACTGACAAGGCCTTTGCTCTTTTTGAGGTAGTTGGGGGCTTCCTCGTTGCTCTGCCCTAAATTTAGAACAAACAGTCCATACCACCACAAACGTATCATGAAAGTATTCAATGGTTTCCTTTTTTAATGTGCTTGAATCAGCCACTACCTTCCTGGCAGTGCTGGGGGTGTTTTCATCCTCTGAACTGGATTTAGCTGCAGCCTTTTTCTTCGACGCTGTGGGCAAGAGACAAGATGCCGCCATTAACCAAGTTAATTACTGCATTCATTGTTGCCATTTTTGAATGGGAATTTGCTAAACAGAGTGTAACATTGCGCTGTAATGTCTAGATCTGTTAACAGTCACTTACAAATAGAGAAGTGAGTTTTCTCTAGTTAGTTGGTCACTAAATCCAAAACATTATTCCTTTACAAAAGTTTTGACAGGAGGCAAAGTTATCAACATACTTTTCTTGACTGATTTTAGAAGAACTGCGTGGTCCTCAGCCACCACACTCTCGACGATCGCTGCCTCTGCCTCTCTCTGTAAATAGACATGAGTGAGGGAAGCAGAGGTAATAGTCAAAAGTGACATGAATGCATCACAGGCTGAGCGAAAGCCAACGGGAACAAAAAAACCTGAGACAGAGGATATCAGGATACATAAGAGACAGATATACCAGCTCACCTTCGTATTATCCACCTCTGGGGATTTTGGTTTCTCGGATTCTGCACAAAGGGAGTGGAAAATGTTGACATGTAGACCAATGTACACGTTTCTCATTTTCCAAGCACGAACCTCGTCGTGCAGATACTAGTTTTAAGCTTTATTCATGTTACAGGGGAATGGTTATAGTATGTACACATAAGCGCGACGGACAGTGCAACTTTAAGTGTTTATACCACGTTGCATGAATCATAACACTGAGAAAGAGAAATGATTGTGAAAGAAATACAACGCAGCAGAAGCTATATTACAACAAGACAACTTATGTGTTAAAGAAATAGTAATGGCAGGGAATTCTAAAAAAGGAATCACAACAGCAAAAAAAAGTTTTTAAAAAAAAATCTAGAAAGTTTGGGTTTCATGTGGACAAGGATTTGTTTTAACTTACTGCAATGTTCCAACCAGCTCATCTGCCTGATAGCCTTCGGGAGCTTGATCAGCGCCATGTTGTAGCTGTTGTCAACATCTTTCAATAGCTGGTTGATCTTCTCTCTCAGTTGTCCAACTCTTGTCTTAACTGTGAGAAAAGAAGTAGCGATGACGTAATGCACCGCAGTAGATAAAAGAAGCTACAACCTCAAACAACAACTAATTATTTTCCTCAAGGAGAATATAATCGTAACTATGTCGCATCTGCAGGGAAACACATTTGTATTTGCTCTCTGTAGAAATGCTGATGTGTGTTAACAAATGCAGCACAGAAATACAAAGGCTGCATTTGAATTAAAGAGTAAATAATAAGGGCCCATAGCATACCAATAACAACTAACGCTCCAATACAACCGATTTTTAAATGGATACATAAAAGTACTGCCGGAGCTCGGTAATAGAAGTTTTCGTAACCAACATTCAAACATAGAATTATTCACCTTCGCTGTCGAAATCCTCCAGAAAAGCCTCCAACTTGGCCGTTTTGGGATTGTTTTTTCGTCGGGTGGTTCTTTTCCGGGGAGCCATGTCTGTCTGGAAAGGCAGCCAAAACAGATAAATTCACCTACATTTGATAACACAAAAATAACTCATGGATGTCATTTGAAGGAAACTGCGGACATGCAGCAGGCTGGTAACGTTACTTTAGCTAACGTCGGGGAGCTAACAGCTAATGCTATTATTTTCCAGCTAACGTTAGCAACAACACATACTTTGCCTACATTCTGTCGGGGTGCTCATGCAGCGCACTTTTCTTACCCTTCTAATAGACACTTTAAGGAAAAATTAATACCTGTAAATGCCTTCCCTTCGTTGGACCCTCGACTCTTTCTTCCTTCTCTCACAAAGACGTTTTCAAATCTCCGCGCGGGGAGGAGCAAATATCCAAAGTTAGCCAATTACATCACATGCTTGCTACTCGACCAATCATAGTGCTATACGTCATTGTGTACATCACGGGGACGGAAATTGTCTTCAAGCAACATGGTGGCGATTTGATACAAGCAACGAAGGTAGCCACGATAAAACGGTACCGATATCTCATTCAAAAGAGGCAATCGCTTTTAAGTATATTTTAGAGCAGTCGGATTCCAGGAGTTATTAGTATACGCACTCCTCTCGCAATGTGAGATTAACCGATGTTTAAAATCGACACCTGAAATGTCGAAATCTGCTCTACTCACCCTACATCAAGCGCTGAGGAGGAGCTTCCAGAGTTTGGAAAACAAACAGAAAGAATGGAAGAGCGCGTTGTCTGAGTGTACCCCTCTGATGGGGTCTCTGGGAAATTTGGCTGAGCAGTTGAGAGCGCTTTCCAACGTCCAGATTTCCAACACGCCGCTCAGAGACTTCCCAGACCTGGAGGAGAAGCTGCGGTTCAAACTCTTACATGCCGCGGACACAGTGCTGGGCAAACTCAATGAGAAGATGTAGGTACACTAAGTTACAATATATGAGAAACGCCATATAATAGGAGTTGACTAATATGCCTGTTTCATTGTTCACATCATATTCAGACTGACAACCATAAAGCAATAGAAAATAAATAGACAGTGAATAAACATTTACTTGACAGCAGATCTGTCTGTCCATCTTGTTCCCTAGGACCTTTCTCCAGTCTGTCAGAGATGCTGTCAGTAACCAGGTTGCTGGAGTCATCCAGCTCTATGAGCAGAATAAAGACAGCCTAGATCTCCTCACTGTTATCGAGCGCTCAGCCACCATCCCATCAGTCGCCGATATGCTGGAGTGGCTCCAGGATGCCGATCGTCACTATCGACAACAGTATCCTCACTCATTTGGTTTGGTTTAGGTTGGATTTGCAAGGTTGTTTTGTTCTTTTCCCTCAACTCGTGTGTTCAGATTCCTGAGGAGGAAGACCCTGATGCAGACACTCAGAGGAGATGACCTGTCCCTTCTGGAATCTGCTCCCAAGAGATGGAAATCCCTGGAGACCGCCGGCGCAGATGACCACATCACAGGTACATACTCTTTATTTTGCTGTTGTTTTATCTCTAATGTCTGCTTAAGAAACATGATGTAACTTCTACCTTAAAACAGCAGCTTCACGCTCATTTTGATGTTAAACTGACGTGTAATAAACAGAGTGGTGCCTCCTTCAACCCCAAAACACCCCCTGGCGTAGTTTGAGTTCTAGCTGTTAGTCACCCTGAAGAAATGCGTGAATGAATGAGTGACCCAAGGTATTGCTGTTTGGATAATGTAATACTTTCACCGTTCCGATATGATCAGAGGATTACAATGTTATGTACCTGCAGTCCCTCAATTACCACCTCTGGGAGAAGAGATAACTGTTGCCTCTCTATCCATAGAGCAAAAGTTCAATTCTGTTGTATTAAAAGTCTAGAGTCTAGTCTAGATATAAAAATGTAATTTTGAAAAAGGGAAACATGGAAAGAAAAGTGCTATGTTTTTCCTTATAACTTGTATATTATGCTGGTATAAACTTAAAACTAGGCCAAATTCATTAGCTATGAGTGACCATAGTGTGGGTGAAGTATAATTTATGCTGCTTGAAATTTGAATTTCCAATTACATCTTTGTCCAATTTCAGATGCACTTTGCAAAGTGTCCTTCTTCATGGTGTCGGGTTGAAGAGTGAGTCGGACAGCATTTTCGTGAAGGGGCTCGGCAAGAACAGCGGAATCGCTGAAGAATCTCAGGTGGAATCTTTTCACTTTGGACTGTAGGATGAGGACAGGATGTCCTCTTCTTCATCATCAGCTGACCAGCTATTGACTGTTTATAACAATTCCAAATGAAGATGATAGCTTTCATATGGAGATGATTTTCTCTCTGTATCACTTTGTTGTCCGTTCGAGTCAAAATGGCCCAAACCAAATGTATTTTGGTGTAGAATTAATCACACACAATGATGAAGACAGTTCCAATAATATACTTCAACAAACTGGTTTTATTCGCATTTTATTCATGTGACAAACCACCCTGGCCAGAGAATAAATGGTTTAAAAATAAATCACTGCAATCTTCAGAACACAAGCCATCATTGAAGCCATTGTGCTTTTTTGTGACCACTGTCAAGTGTTTGTGCTGATTCAATAATAAAGACAACAGGCTTTCTTCAGGCAGTTCTGTACTTTATATCATGGCGCTAACACCCATCTAGTTCACAGGACAAGTTTAAGATAACACACCATCTTTTTGGGAAATACGCTCTTCGGCCGTTAAGACAAGAAAATTGATATGTTTCTCTCTATGTGTCTGCGTTGGGGAGCTCAGACCCTCAGAGGCCAGCTGAATGCTAATTAGCTTAGCACAATAAATGGAGAGAATGGCAGGTTAGTGTTGGTCCTTCAGAAGTCATCAAACTCCTTTTTGTCTAAAATGGTCCCTGGCTGCTGAGTTGTGTATGACATTCATTATGAAGCAACAGATACATAGTCAGGACTACTCTCTTGTGCCGGGGCACAGTGATTCGATGTAGCACCACACAAGGCTGCAACTGCTGCTACTAATTATGGAGAGAGGATGAGGAGGATTACGTAAGGTCAAATCAAGATCCTGAGCCTGATCTATTAAAACTGGAATACACAGAGGATGAACTACATGTTTTAGAAGCTGAGCGGGAAAGGTGGAAGAATGCTAACACTTACCATCCACTACCATTAATTGTGCTAAGCTAACTAGCAGTTACCTGGTCTCTGGGTTTCTGCTCTCTTGTCTTGTGCAGGGGAGGACAGCAAATAAGCCCATTACCCAAAATGTTAGCATGGCTCTTTAACATTACAAAGAGATTTACAAAATTAGTAAAATATAGATTGAATGAAATAAGAAGGATATAATTCAAAGACCTATAAGTCAGAAGGGATTGGAAAAACTCTGCTCTCTACACGTACTCCTTCAATGGTAGACTATTCGATGTTATGGGTTTTGGTGGATCCGGTGCTGAAGCAGGTGAATTAGCAAAGCTGCGGCCTATGTAGCCCCGGCGGTACCTGCCCCCTCTCTCCATGAAGGGGCAGGTGCTGCTGAGCACAGCTCCACTGAGCATAAGAATAACTGCAGCTGCCCAACCCAGGTAGATGGCCTGGCCCAGCTCTCGCTTGTGCATCAGAGGGACGTTGGGATTGTAGAAGTCCTGGATGACAGTGTTGGCGGTCCAGGAGACGGGAATCAGAACACACAGGCCTGTCAGAATGAAAAGAACCCCGCCAGAAAGCGCGATACCTGCCTTGGCCCGCCGGTCATCCCCTGCGCAGGTGGTGCACTTCATGCCACAGCAGGACACGGTGCAGGAGAGCCAGCCCATGAAGATGGCCAGGCACATGAGGGCACGGGCTGCCTGGATGTCTGGAGGCAGGGCCAGCATGGAGTCATAGGTCTTACACTGCATGTGACCAGTGGTCTGGTAGATACAGTTCATCCAGATGCCTTCCCACTTGACCTCTGAGGTCAGGATATTGCTGCCAATGAAGGCAGACACCTTCCACTGTGGCAAAGCTGTGACCGCGATCGCCATGATCCAACCTGTTACCGCACAGGTGAAGCTAATCAGCTGCATGCCAGTGTTCACCATGGCGACAGCTTAATACCACTTTTAATAACAGTTCTTGGGTGAATACAACTTCCCTTTCTTTTGTCTTCAGCAGTTGCTTTCCTGGTGTTTAAAGTCTGTTTTTTTGTGTCTTTCCTGCCCGACTCAGACTCCTTACTGTCTGTGCCAAAATGTCACATCATTAGCCAACATTTTCTTCTCTTTTTCTGACATCTCGCTGATTTCACTTCCACCTGACCCACTCCATCCGCTGTGTTAACCAGCTGTAATCGTCTCTCGCTTTCTCCCGGTAAAAGTCATCTAGCGTTTGAAAGGATCACACTTTCTCCTCCTTTTCATTCCTGAGTTTGACTCAATGAATTATTGAGTGGCTGATAGCTGTGCAGCCACCTGTGGCAGCGTACAGATTCAGGATCGATCAGGCTTCAGAGCCAGCACGAGCCAGGTCTTGTGGATGAAATTGATCTCTCTCAATTTTTCTTTTTTTTGTATGGAAGTAGTTCAATGCTTTTTCAGGCCCAAGAGACTGGTTGTTGCTGCTGTGTATTTCAGTGTCACAATGACACCCTTTGGTGTAGCTTACCCAGGTAGATCAGACTTATATAACCTGATACTGAGATCCGAGGCCGCCGTGTCTCCTGTCCCAGCTCGCTTGAAAATAGTGATGCTCGAATACACAAAATGAAAACTGGCATCACTTTTCACCTCCTAGTTGAGTGAAATCCAATGGTAAGTCCTCGTGAAGTCAATGAAGAACGTGTCTTGTCGAGATGAGCAGCAACAATCAGATCTTTCAGTCATTAAAAGAGTTAATTCCAGGCCTTTATTTGGAAAAACGAATCAAACTTCCTGTACGAATCCAGCAGACTCAGGATTTTAAATGTATCTTCAAAAGTGAATGAAACAGCGGGCAGAACTCGTCATCAAACACCGCATCTGCTGCCGGCTGAAGTGTCTCCTTGTTGACGATAAGCGCGCAGGGATCCAAGCCTTGATGAAGCCACTTCAGCTGCTGCTCGGCTTTTACCTCCCCCCTCCCCAAAACACTTCCTATGTTAGCAACGAAGCCCAAACGGGTCAGTCTGGTCCAGTCAATCAGGACAAGTCAGACATGTCAATTGATTCCTTCCCATTTTCTGTTGACCATCAAACCTGAGAGAGAGAGAGAGATGGGGAGCAATGAACCCCTGGAGGAAAAAAATGCTGCAAGGAGAAAGAGAGAGAGGGAGGGAGAGAGAGAGAGAGACAGAGAGAGAGAGAGATGGGGCAAAAGAGGGGGAGACAACAAAGGGAGGGACAGGGATGGAGTAGCGTCTGTAGGTGGATCAGTTAACACAAAGACAACATGGGGGGCCTCTACAATGGGGATTACTCTCTATTTCACCTCGTTCCACACATGTATTTTTAAAGGGTGCTTTTCGCAAAAATGCTTTTTGCATTCCCGAGGTTATGAAAGGGTTGTATTCCCTTGAACAATCACTGGTGAAAACGCTGAAGAGCCACAGGTGAGAGGTAAAAAGTTGCACCTATTATGTTGTGACAATGAGAAACAGACAAACCGAACAATTCTGACACAGAAAATGTGGTTGATTATAATAAGGTTGATTTTATTTATACCAGAAAAACAGCCAGGAGGACAAAATCAGACCCTGTGTGTGTGTAACAGCAGGGTCTGACAGCAGCTCTTTGTCTCCCGAGTCTGAAATGCCTCCTCAGACTAAGGACTGCTGTCACTCACTCATCTGCATCACACCGCACAATGAATTAAATATCACGGCATCAAGATCTACGGTTCAGGTTTCCATTCTTCTGTAGCCTCAGCTCACCTTGGTAACCGTGGTCATGACAACAAGCCGGGACACCGGAAGTGGGGTAAGAGAAGGGAAGGCACACAAAGAGAGGTAGAGGAAGGAGACACATACCAATAACAGTGACGCAGTGTGATGAAACAAAGAGAAAGATGTGTAAAAGAGATGTTACAGGAAGGTTTGACCCCCAAAAAAGCTTCTATTTCAGTGGGCTGGAGTTAATAAGAACACGCTACCACTTTTGAACCACTCACAGGGTGTAAAGACAAAAAAAAAAAAAAAAAAAAAAACTTGTTTTCTTTGTTTTGTTTTTTTTTACTCATTTCTTTGGTCAAAATTAGTCTATTACAACAGAAAGTTGTCTGTCAAAAAGGTTCCCAACTGAATAATAGCATTGTTGTGACATTACATCATATAGCCTTAAAAGCACTGTTTTAAAATTATCTTAAGAAATCGCATTGCCTTGTCCATCCACATTATCCTTTTTCTTTGATAAATGCACAAAAAAGTTAATTTAGAATCACTTCAAGGTCAAGGAAGACACCATTGCATTGTTCATTTCTGAGGAAATCGTACAAAATGCATGAATCCGGGGGGGGGGGGGGATCTATTTATCTGCAAGATTTATTGTGAATCCTAATCAATTCAGATGTGGATTTACCGAGCAGCTATTGGCCTTCGCAGTCTGCCTCCTCCAAATGTAATTCAGGGGTCCGGTGTACAACATATCATAGATTCTGTTTTGTTTTGTTTTTTAAATCAATCTAGAGCTGAGGCATCAGTGAAAAGTGGGCCTACAGACAATTTCAGGGAAGGAGTAGTGAATGGAGATGGAGATGGAAAAAAGTAAATAAATAAATGTAGTACAGATACAGTGCTTCTGTGGGGATTTCACAGTTTTTCCGAGTTTCTAAGAGTCAGAAACTAATAAACGGCTCAGGAAAGAACACGTTCATGTATTTTGTACACTGAAAAGTTAAAACAGCATTAATAGGCTACCTCTCAAAAAAAGTTCTCAGCGCATGAGTTGAGTGACACAATATTGATGTCATCCAGAAATTAAACTGAGTAATGTGATGAGAGGGGCATCTTCTTCCAGGATTAATCCAAGGGGAGGCCCACCATCTCAGGCCTTGAAAACTCCTGGTCTACAGGACAAGATCAGTGGGGGAAAACCATTATTTCTGATTATTAAACACAACAGTGGCCATAATATGTTTGTGATCAGTTACTACAGATTAATAAACTCATCTTATACCTGTCAGATACTGGGAGACCAGAAATAATAGTAGTAATATTAGTATTTTCATGCAGCCAATCAGGATTATCCGAGGAGAAGTAGCGGCTGTATTGATCACATCAAGTGTGCGTGGTTCACTCTTTGGTAAAGAGTGCCCTCTAGTGACGACATGTGTATATAAAAAGGTCAACAACATCAGTCAATGATCAGAACACCAAATCTGTGTATGTGGCATAAAATACCAATTTATTACTTTGCACATTAACACAAGAATTCCCTGCAGGCTAAAAAAAAAAAAAAAAAATATTTGAACATGTCACATAATAGCAATAACAGCATGTGAATGGCCCACTGCAGGGGGGGCGGGACCCCCTTTACAACTGGTCAGAAAGTGTTCCGTCCAATCAGAATCGGAACATTCCATTCACAGAATTGGAGTGTTCCAAATCTGTGATTCTATTGCTATTAGACAATCACGCACAGCTTCAGAGACCACTAGAGGACAAAAAAAGAAATAGAGCAGAGCGAAAACACCCCCCCACCCCCAGAAATGAACCCAAAAGAATAATAAAATTAAAATACACAATACAGATTACAAATCCATTAAGATAATGATATATCAAAGTGAGAGGAATTTTAAAATAATTCATGCTCTCTCTATTGGGACACAGAAAGAAGTATGGATCTTTTTTAAAAAGGTTAAAAAGAGGTAATCCTGCTCCGTAGGTACAATAAGGACCCCTTCACAAAGAGGAAGTGCATTTGTGAGGGGTCAACAGAGTTGCCATGGAGACAGGAGAGCCCCCTCAAGAGGCGTGGCCACAGGTACAAGCCAGGAACAAGGAGACCTAATGGATGCTCACTACTGTCACCTGGCGCCGAGGAGAGGGGTCTGGCCTTTAACAGGTCCGTGTTTGAAGAAAGTACCTCGTTTGAATTTGAACAGGACGCAAAGAGCAGACCCCCCTCACGTCAGAAAACAGCTTGTACCTCTAAAATTACTGACATTTGTGTAGGAATCTTTAAAACACACCTTGACTGGACAGATATTGCTAGCCTAAAACAGTCCCACCAGATTGATAAACATTTACGCCCCCTCCAAAAAAAAAAAAAAAAAAAAAAAAGCATTTATATTTTTTTCTTTGTCATAATAAATATGATTCAAAATTTTTTCCTTTTTTTTTCCTTTTTTTTTTTTTTTAAATAGGACAATACTCCAGCATGCAGGCGAGCAAAGTCTACAGTTGGTTACTTCAAAGAAAATTGTCTAGACGAGCCTACGTTACTACTCTACCCAATGCACATTCCCACTGATTGATACAAGCAAATGAAATTAACAACAAAAAAAAGTGAAAATAAAAGACACAACAGCAAGTAGACCAACAACCACAACTGTTAGAATTATAGCTTTGATTTTCTGTTTGAAAACTAGAACTGGGTTCATATATTGCTTTGTAATGTCATGGTATAAACAGTAAAATCATTTATCTGACCGGAGTTTCATGATCAAATAATTGTACTCGATTTAAAAATATCCCCCCCATCAGAGATGCCAGATGAATATTTCATCACAGCCCACTTGGCTTCTAGTGCACGTGATCTGCCCCCTTGAATCAAAGAGTAAAACTTATTGCATGCAATGCCTGGAGAGCACCCTCCCGATCCCCCGCCAACCCCCGTTGCCGTCTTGTTCCTCCGCTCCTGTCCTGCGCCAACGCCCACGCCTTCAACAGGCAGGTGCTCAAACTCATTCATAGTAAACCTGCTGCTTTACGGGTGGTTTATTACAAAAGGGTTTTCGCTGAGCTGCCCCTTCCCTGATGAGGCGTGAACGTCGACTGTTCCCCCAAACCCTCTGTCCTACCACTATTCAACACCAGGGGGCGCCACTTGTGTGTGTCACCACAGTCGATGAGTTGCTGCCTGTGTTTTTAGAGGGGTGGGTCCCAGGGCAGTGGTCATGCTTGATGTCAATTCATTGTATCCAGTGTTAAAATGCATAAAAATATGAAACAAACACTGTTAATAGTTGAGACTTTAAGAGGGATATACTTCAAATACACACAGAGTAATAGAAACCATTTTTAAAAAGTCTAAAAATTCATCTCATTGCCTATCGCAAACCGCTTTTAGCAAATCCCTTAATCTAGGCTCACTCCGATTACAATCCCTGATTGTCTCCATCTAACCGATCAGAACTGCCAGCTGAGCGAGGCGCAGCAGCAGATCTGATTGCTACACTAAACCTCACATCTGCCGCCGGGCTTCAGCTCATCTCGGAACCTACCAAGGAAGCATGAACTGGTCCATCCTGGGGCCTACGTCTTCTCCTCACCGTTAGCCAGAATGCTACAAAAGTTTTTCCAAGCCAAAGCGCTACCAACCCCTTCACCTATTCCTGAAGTCGCACTATTAACTATATAACTGGCTTCGCAGCCAGCCGTAAAATTTCATCACAATAGTAACAACATTGACAACAACGATAACAACAACATCAATGGTAAACTACTAATTCTAAACAACAGGTTTTTAAGATAACCACAAAACATCTTATATTAAACTTTTACAAATCTGCTTTGTTGATTCGTATGTATAAATGCATAAAGGTAAGAGATTGAGAGTGCCCTCTGTTGCTTGCCTAGCGTCCCGGGTCAGTGCAATAAAAATGGCCAGTATTCACAAAAAGAGAGAAACACAACTGCGCTGGTTTCCGGCCTTTGAAACTACTTAAAAAAAAAAAAAAAAAAAATTAATGTCCAACAACAGTGTCATTATATAATCTGTTAAAGAATCAGGTCCAAAGAAAAATAAGATCCTGCTTTTCTCACACACGCGCACACACACACACACACACACACACACAAAGCAAAGCTGATAAGACCAAACTCTGTTTAATGCCATCAGCCCTACAACAGGTCCCAATACTGAGCCAGTCACAGGCAGAGACTGCTACACGTCAGACCTGGCTTCACTTACTGCTGGAGATGGATCGAGTTACCTTTTTTTTTTATCTCTAACTTCAAATCTGAGATTCGATCCGCCACAGGGAGCAGCTGCCTCCTCGAGGTGCAAATCCCACCCACCAAATGTAACTGAAATGATTGCTTAATAAGTGACCCAGGACTGCTAGAAATACCCACGCCGGCATCGGTGAAGCCCGTTTAAGTCATATGTCTCTAAGTTGCTCTATAGATGTAAATATATGTTTATATGTACTGTATGTGTGAATATAAAAACAACAAATCTGAGGCATTTACAGCAGTTATCTCCTTGATTTCCCTTTACAATTCAGTGGCCTGCCATGAAACACACACACACACTCACAAACAGCAGTACATGTATTTACAAAGATGCGCACACACGCACACACACACACACGCACACACAGACATAATCTTTGCCAAGATGGGAGGAAAGTAGTAATGGGTATGGACACCCAGGTCACCTCGCTTGTAAAAGATTGAAGGAGAAAAGTTAAAACACATGCTCATAAAAAGGAAAAAAATATATCATATTCTCAAAAGGTCGACTCCTCGCCATCTCTTCATGTAGAGTTCCCTCCCCACCACCCAATAAACCCAAGACCTTGTGACAGATTTTGCCCAAAGGGGCTTTGAGGTAAGAGTAGATCAGAGTCCTGCTTAGCTGGGAGAGCTAAAGAGCTGCGCCGACACCGATCGTGCCAATCCACTCCCTTGCTCAGTGTATCTTAAAAACACAAGAGTGCAGACATTCGAATAGAAAAAACAAAAACAAACACAAAATAATGGCTCAACTTGTATGTGTGTATGGTTTGTTTTTGTTTTTTCATGGTTTTTTTCTTTTTCTTCTGTGCATTGGAAACCCTTTGGGTTCGCAGTGCTGGATTGCTGGTTAGAAAGACGGCTCGACTGGGAACGCTGGTTGGTGCGTGTTCCGTGAAGAGCTGCTGGACATCAGGACATAGCGAAGTCCCCTGTCCGAGAGCCGTGGTGGTACAGATTCAAATAACGTACAGTGAATATGAGGAGAAAGAGACAGACTACAAGGAGAGAGAGATGTGGGAGGAGACAGAGAAAGAGAGACAGGCGAATAAAAAATTCAAAGACAGAAAGGAAGGAAGGAAGTCTACAGGTGGACTGGCTGATGTGCTCGCTAGTTCAGGCGAAGTACATGGTGTGCTGGGTATCATAGTGTATCTGAACAGCCTTCGCCAGCGCCTGAGGGTCCCGGCCATTACTCTGGCCTGACACGTGGCTGCCTTCAGCACTGCAAGACAAAGGAAGATCAGAGACGATGTCAGCACAACACAAAAACAAGAAATACATGACGTAGTAAGGAAATGGTCTGTCCTTCTTAATTAACCACTGTGTTTGATACACAACTAAAGATATGTCAGCTCATTGTCTTTCAAAAACTGGACCCACACATTTCCAGGTTGTCCTCACCTGTCATGGTCTTTGTCCACCAGGTGGTATCGCGCCCGGAAAGCCACCAACCTGGCGTAGTAGGCTGGTGCTGGGATGGACACGGAGCGCGTGCAGCGGACGTAGGTGTGGCACAGCTGGTAGGTGAGGAGCTGCAGTTCATCGGCCGTGAAACAGTTGTCATCCCACAGGACGTGGTAGTGGGAGGGACGACTGGTTCCCTGAGCGAGGACGGACACAGAAGTTACACATAACATGTCAGCACCGTATGAATCAAGTACAAATACTATGATAACTCATTTTCTGGCAACAGAAAATGTCAAAAATGGACAAGATTGCATCAAGTATGGAAGTGGCACTTCATCCTTTTCCGTTTAAGTCATGTGACAAAACACCGTTTGACCTGACAGAGCTACACTCGCTCGCCTGACCGCTTCGTTGGTCATAAAGATCAACAGGTGGGGACCACAGTCATGGCCCTTATAAAGACATGTATGACAACCTTCTTTTGAAAATACAGAGGGAAACAGTTGCATCCAGAAACTACTGATTGTTAGCAGTGAATTCCACAACCGGCCACTCTCTGCTGATCAATCTGAAGATGCATTCCACACGAGCAGTTTCTCATTAAGTAGCTTAAAGTGTTACTTCAACAAAAGACTATCAAGCACTCCCCCTACATGACTTCTTACTGACTCATACATGCAAAACTGTCCAAAATGTCAGTTGAAAAACTCCTACACTCATTGTTCACTTTATTCCAAACATTCTTTATCCAGTCGTATGCTCACTAATCCATCAACACTTTAATATGAAATAAATACTAGCAAACCAGAATATTTCAGGTTTGGTGCAACTGCGAACGAGCAATCAATTCCAGGAGTGACGTTCAATTCAAAATATTCCCATGAAAACGTGGCCATTGCAAATTTGAGTCGCAAGTCTGACTCTAGTACATCAAACTGTGTGGAATCCACGCGGCGTTTAAGAGACCTTCATCAGTGAACTCAGATGCTGAGCGTCAGTCCCTCACCTGAATCCCAGCATGGCTGCACAGATAAAAGTCAAACTCGGACGGATGTGTGATGGTGCTGTCCACTGTGGTACCAGCCGGGACGTTACCACTCTTCCCGACCTGCAGAGGGCGATAGACGGATGACCCTGACGCCTCCCACAACAGACACATCATCATTCTACATTTTGCTTGAGTGAACTTCTACTGACCCTTTCAGCTTTATCAGAGCAGAAGAGACGAGTGTGGTGGCGTTTCTGGACCACAATGTAGGTGATGCCAGGCCTGTAATCCTCCTCCAGACTGATACACGCCTTCCTGATGGCTATCAGCTCCGGCCACGCCACCTGGAACCACGCATACAAGGCATGAATACATGAATCTTTTTAAATGTGTAGATTATTTGCAAAACACAGTGTTCACATCCCTTTTTACCAATTAATTCCCAAACTTTTCCACACGTGAGGAAGTTTTCATACAACTAAAATTTACCCCCAAAAAAACTATGTGGTTTCATGGGGCATAGTAATGAATTAAAGCTCTAAATTAAGAGATTTTCCTTCATCTATACTCATATTCATGTCCTTGTGAATCATGACTTTTCCAGCATTTTCTGCCCTTTTTTTTTTTTTTTTAGTTTTCAAACAATTTTCCAGGCCAGGAATTTGTCATATTCCACTGTCATGACATGTCCAAGTTTTTCCCTGACTGTCAGAATTGACATCTTACGCATGTAAACAACTGACACGCTCTTTGAACAGTTTGCTATCAGCGTTGTTTTATCATCAAATATCGATAAATAATTTGATGATGGATTTTCACAAGAATGCACATCTATGAATGATGGGTGTGTGAAGAAAATTCAAGTGTCAAAAGACAACGTCAAAATTTAATGTTGCGCTGATATTTGTGTTGGACTGAAATCTAGTTGAATCTAAAACCAAAACCCTGGCTTAACATCTTGAAATTATGTTCAAGATTACGCTCAAGATTGTTGTAGAGCTCAGTCCACTCAGAACAAAAATCCCTCACCTGCTTCATCTGTCCCTCGGACACGCCGCCACGGTAGTAGATGATACGCGTGGGTTTGAAACGCGTGGACTTGTAGAACTGGATGAGCAGCTCCCGCACCATGTTTGTCAGATCTTGAATGACCTCCTGACTGAAGAGCTGCTCCTGAAGACACAAGAAAATGTGATGTTGAAATAGGAAAAAAAAATAAAAAAAATGGAGGGATGAACTGTCGACAAAATCTTAGAAAGTTAAAAGGAGGGAAGGGCGGGTCGGTAAAATCCTGCATCAAACTTAGTTCTACTCTAATTACACAGCTGTGATCAAAAGGAGAAAATGGCTCAATTTTTTTTTCCAAATACTGGTGACCTCATTCTTCAAAATCTAAAGCAATATTTGCTGCTTTCAAAATAATTCAAGGCATTTCATTTTTCATATCTTGTTGGTAACAGCCACAATTTTCATATTTCGCATTGATGACATTTATTGTGATAGACATTTTTTAAATTTTGAAATGAACTACATCCTTTCTATTCATGTTGGGGTCATCTGATGAACAGTGACTTGTAGGAAAATCTAAATTGCGAGAAAATCCAAGTTGTTAAAACTTCTGTTTACAACAGAGATCAAAATCATAAAACAATTGTTAAAAAAAACTACACTTGACGTCATATAAAGTGTTGTTTTCTCCTCTAAGTACAGTAACTAAGGATTAGCTTACCTGGGACATATCTTGCCGAGACGTTTGCACTCGCACCGTAGCGCAGTAGCGGCTGGGATGGCCGTCCATGCTGCCCACCACAGCTGCGATGGACGGCTTCTTTCCATCCCCTGCTGGAGGATGTGTGACATCAGCACCCAGGAAGATCACCGGCTGCTGGAACACAGAGGGCCTGGAGAGACAAGGAATAAGACACTTCGTATCATGCCTGAAACACTTACATGATGCAAACACAGGGGAGCCATGAAAAAGAGATCCTAGTATTGTTATCAGAAGCTAGAAACTGACACTATTTGTTCCTACAGATCTTCAGAGTTTAAATACTTGACTAGACGGACGTCAAGGATCGTGAAGTTGAAAGTTATACATATTACTACTACTATATTACTATGGCGTCAGATAGCTGTCAAAATCATGAGAGCGCAAATACAAACTGAAGGAGCACAGGATCAGGAATTGAGGGCATAAAAAAACATAACATTGAGAGGTCAAAAATAATCTTGTGGCAATTAAAGTTTTGTCTCGAGCGTGTAAATTGTGACAGAGAGCAGTTGTGAGACGGTGATGCTGCTCGCTCGCTTCGGGATGTTTTTTCGCTCTCGATATTTTTTCCTACCAGAAATACGTCACGGGGGTAAGGCTCGACAAGACGGTTGCCGATCGAAGTTCGTCGGAAGAATACGCCTGTTAACGGTCAGCTGCTTAAATCAATTTTCTTATGTGGCTCCATACCTTCCCGAGATAGTCGCTGTGTTAAGACTGTTTGCTACCAACTGTTGATCTAAATAGGACTTCACAATAATACTTAAAATAAGAATCAAATCATGGAGCTGGCTACTTTTGGTGCCGCTGACCATTAACAGGAGTACTTCGGCGAACTTCTTCTTCTACTCCTTTCTTCTTCTATGTGGTTTAATGGCATGTTCGTTGCATGACCACCACCTACCGCCGAAGAAAAATCGATTTAAGCAGCTGACCGTTAACAGGCGTATTCTGCCGACGAACTTCGATCGGCAACCGTCTTGTTGAGCCTTACCCCCGTGACGTATTTCTGGTAGGAAAAAATATCGAGAGCGAAAAAACATCCCGAAGCGAGCGAGCGTGTAAGTTAGAAGAGAGAGCGAGCAGCGCCACCATCTCGCAACTGTTCTCTGTCACAGTTTACACGCTCGAGACAAAACTTTAATTGCCACAAGATTATTTTTGACCTCTCAATGTCATGTTTTTTTATGCCCTCAATTCCTGATCCTGTGCTCCTTTAGTTTGTATTTGCGCTCTCATGATTTTGACAGCTATCTGACGCCATATATTACGTATCATTACTAAAACTTGTAGAAATCATAATTCATGCTGACCTCTGATGAGGCACCAGGACGTTGTTGATGCCTCCTAGTTTGGCGTTGATCTTGAGGCAGAGGTTGGAGAGGGTCTGAGGGGACGTCTTAACTACATTCTTCACCTGGACACACTGGGTGGCCATGCCAAGGAGGGTGTCTCCCACCCGCTTCACCTCAGCTGTAGAGAACAATGCACAAAAATCACAAAATCAATTTGAAAAACTGACTAAAAACCAAAAATTTCACAGATGAATTTTGAAACTCTGCATAGGACAACACGACACATTTCCTTAGACTCCACATCTAAGAGACTTGGACTGTGTGTCACGATTTCTTACCATAAACGGGAGTCTTCCCAGGAAGGATGACCACAATGAGCTGTAGACCAACATAAGACATCTTGAGGTGTTTGAACATGGGCTCCACACTGTCAGCTCCTTGGGCGTATTTACAGAAACATGGCTGGCCTTGTATGGGCATCCCAGCATCCTTTGAGATCTTTCGTAGCTGGTCAGTGAAGCTCCTGCCAAAAAATTATTACAAGCTCATCAGAAATCAACAATTAAGATACTCAACAGAGCAGGGCAACTGCAGCTGAGCTGTCTTTGTAAAAATCTACATCCAGAAGTAAAGTCCATGACTCACTTGAGCAGGTCCTCTCGACACTGTTTCTGTGGAGCAAAGCAGGCCACGGCCCAAACCTTGATCTCGATGCCAGCGTAGAATTGCTTCCCTCTCATGTCCCACACACCCTGATTGGGCGTGGCAACAGTTTTATTCTGCGGAGAGAGTCCCTACTCTCTTAGTCAACCCCCCAGTTGGATGAGCCAGTACAATAGGTGCTAGAACCAAGGTGCAAACTTAACCACCAGCCAAATGACTACCGAGCCTTCAATTTTTACCGGCCACTTCAAAAGATGACCATACCCTTATCTACTAGCCACTAGCATATTCTAACAACATTTGGCTGGTGTCAGTTTGGTACCCTGGTAACAACAACAGTTTTTTTTTGTCAATATGCAGAGAATGATTATGCATTAAATGTCAAGCAGCTGTAGCTCCAAGATGTGCACCGTTGAGTTGGGCGATGTATCAAAAGATGTGGACCAGCCCGACAACCAGCACCTGCTGATATACGGACATGTGTTCCAACACTGGCTCACTTTTGAGCAGTTCTGGTTATAAACTCTAAACACTGCTACAAAATGGGGTGCAGGGCTTTACCAATTAAAAGGAGGTTAAAAACAGAAAAATCACTCAGTATTTGGAATCATTTTGGGTTTAAATCAAATGTAAAAACAGTCAAGCTTAAGAACTTACATGACGCAACTGTTCATTTTGGCAAACGTATTGCCAGATGAACGACTGTTTGACACCCATTTCAGCACCAATAGATTAGACAACGGTAAATAGAAAAAGCTCAGTTTTCATCATGTTACAGCCGCCGATGGCCAAACACTGATTACAACATTCATCTCATCGCCCAACCAAGTACTCCAGAAATGCTATTCACACATTAAATGGCTTCATGCTAGTTCACTGAGATCTGATTTTGTAAGCTACATTTACTTGGCTCAAGTATACCAGTGCAGTTGCCTCAATGTGACACAGTACATTATTGTCTACAAGTGGCATAATCTGCACAAGTAATCCACATTCTATGTATTACAACTGTAGGAAACAAATGACTTCATACATATTTAGTTTTTTTTATATCATGTACCACACAAAGTACAGTATCTCTTGCAAGAGACATCTTGGATGAGTGCTCCCACATCAAGTGTGGTTGTGAATACAAATTTAAACAGGAGCAGCTTTAAATTAAGTTAACAAGATTTGCCAAAGACCGTTAATAGCCTCTTATTCTACAAAGTAGGTGACCATAATTAAGTGGAGTCAGATGCCAACTAAAGTTAAGGCATTCTTCATTTCTTTATAAAAGCTACCACCAAATTCTTTATTAAAAAGGTTTAGATATGTGCAACGTCAATTATTCCAGGTTGCTGTTAGAACCACAAAAATAATCGGTGCATTTTACAGGTGAATAACACTGCAGCTTCTCCCATCTCGAGCTTTACATGCAGTCCCTTCAGGGAGCTCTCATATTGTTCCTGAGAATACTCTGACGAGACTGCATGTAAAGCAACATCAGCATGCAGCTTTGAAATAAGAGTGTGTGTTTCATTCATACCAAGTGAGCACAGAAATGGGAAAAGCTGTCAGTCTACATTTAAGGGAATTTCACTGGAAGCCGATTAGACTCAATTTCCCGGCAGGCAAGTGGCCAAGCCATTTAGAGAAAGAGACAGTGCTGCAATAGGATCTTTGGAAAATGTACGAACGTATAGTTCAGGCAGCCAAGAGTGGGATTTAAGCTTGGCACTGGCACAAAAGAGCATTTTTTTCAAATCAAATATCTCCTTTAAATCTGTGAAAGTACAACTGCAAATGAAGTCTAGAATAATAAAAAGGGGATATGTGCCCAAATTACAAACCAAGCTTAGTGAGGGATCATTAAAGTTTCATGTCGCCTTTGCAGAATCACTGAGCGCCGAACTACAGCCCCTGTAATATTTATATTGATTCATTATCAGTTTGAAGAGAAAGCCAAAATTCACACTCCACTAGCTTTGAAAGATTTTTCCTTCTATAACTGTTATGCTTTAACGGCAAGTGAGTCTCATTGTCTTCCTGGTGACAGCACATTCACACCCCTCCTTACTCACAATTCTCCAATTTCAATTCAGCTTCTCAAACCTGCCAGGATGAGAATGTCTGTTCCATAACTCACTATGAACACAGGCTAATTTCCTGTCCGTATAGAACATCTCATGTGTCTATCATGAATTAAAGATCCAACGTGGGTTGTGAAAACATTACATGCCGAATCAACTGTCCATTCTTCTTAGTTCCTTCGGTAGTGAAGCTGATTTGAGATTCAATGGGCGATTCTCAGCAGTCTACGATGGAAAGTAGCTCATCTCCCTCCAATTCAGAAACTTCATAAATGCAACCTGTAAATCTCCAGGCTCGTGTCTACAAAAATGATATTAACATACTTGGAAGCTGTGCCAGTGAAGGAAGGGAGGATAGGCCCTCTCTAGAGACTGCTGAGCAGCACCACAGGACTTAAACATGGGGCTACTTCCAGGTCCGCTCAATCAAAGCTGAATGCCATATTGATTTAGTTCAGTTGTGATTGCACGCCACTTTAAAATGGTACCCCCCTTTAAAAAGAAGCCTAATATTAAACTTGTAATCCATTGTTAAACGCTTTTTACATGAAAGCATTACAGATATGATTTTGTCCTGCAAACCTGGAAATACACCCATGTCCCAACATTCACTCTGTGATGCCCCCCACCCTGTGCATTGTCTGTTAGGTTTATGCCCCCAGAGTGCAGCCCTTGCCCAGTACTCACCCTGCCACAGTCCCTCCCTGTGTCTGTACTCACCCGGCCCCCATACTGAAGCATGGGCGCTGGGAGGACACGCCCTGTCACCTCTGTCATGTCATTGTGCACCACAATGCCAAATTCCTTCAGGTAAGGGTCTGGTCCCCCGACCATGCTGTTGCTTTTGACCTGGGAAGAGTGGAGAGCAGTTTAGAAAGATTCCAAAACTGTTTATTCTGGATAGAATGAACAGCAATTGAAATCATCAAGAATATCAAAACAATGGCACCAAATTAACTATGGAAGAATACAGTGAAAACCAGCTGAAGGGAGGGAATAAACACTCACCAGTCTGCTGATCTCCTCTTGTCTGTCGGGGGCTGAGCGAGCTGTAGCTTTGATCATGGTGGATGTCTGGTTGTCTGTTAGCTTCTTGATACAGCGCTGGCCTGCTACTATGTTACAGACCTAGTCGAGAGGAAAAAAAAAACAACATTAAACAAAGATCAGAGTATAACTGCATGATATAAAAAACAAAGGAGAAGCAGTTGCTATTTGAGATTACAAGCAAAATGATGATCATATTTGAGCGAAAACTGCCTCTTTCTCACCTCCAAGGGAAGGTAGGTGTGCTTCTGTTCCTGCCCCACTTGCAGACAGGGTAAATGTGGATACTTGAGCTGCAGATTATACTTCTGCTTGAAATACTGAGCTACTGTGCACTCCATGGCTTGGCCATTCTCAAGCTGTAAGGGGAACCTGTGAATACGTGAAGATGTGAGCGAACAGCAACAAAGAAGCCAATATCTTTTCAGTGGATATGTGAGGGTGAACAAAGGACTAACACCTACGTTTGGTGGCTGGCAGGTCGGCGGGTGACATTGCACACACGATACTTTCTCTTCATCTGACCACAGTGTGTAACCTCAACCTTCAATCCTGTTAAAAACAGCCAGGAAACCATAGTTACAGAAGAGTGTGAAGAGCCGGTATTCTTTTCAGTTCATCACTCTGAAAACTTTTCTGGTTATAAGTGCAGCCTGGGGTTCTTCCATTTCAGTCATAAGGAAGATAAATACTGACAGACTATTGGTTTGATGTAGTTTCTATCTCAACAATATCATAACTCAGCTTTAAATGTCAGCTTAAATTCCAAAAATTTCAATTATGTGGTTCAGAGTTCTAGCAAATCTAAAATGTCAGTAGCTCATGCAGATTTAGTGGCTTTTTTTGTGCAGCTGACATGAATCAAGATGAAAAAAATTGAACTGCTGCCTATTCTGTGAATTATGGATGGAGCATTTGTATTCAGTAGATCATTGGGAATAATGATTATAGACCCGTTTTTGATTTGTCTGTTTAATAAGGAAAAAAATAAAATCTATTTAGTTGAGGATGGTTATTTAATGATGATTTTCACTTTAACTTAATTACTGCAAGGAACCACCATGATTTCCCTGAGCTGGGTGTGCTCCTGTTGTTCATAAACCTTACTGCCAAGACAGTTCCTACGAAAAAAAAAAAGGAAAACTAGGCCGTAAAAGTGTCAACATGGCAATAAGTGCCAATAATGATGGCTTTGTTCCTCCTCAGTTGTCTGCAACTGGTGAGAGTCCAATGTCAAGCAAAGTGCAGCCCACTGAAAACTTAGTCTGTAGACTCTGGCAAGCAGAGATTCGAGCACAATTAATTTACAAACTAAGGTAAAAAGTCGAAAGGGGAACGTGCGTGGGGCTGAGAGAAGCACAAGACAGCAACACACCTGCCAATTACCCTAGTGTCTCTCTTCAATTCTATAACCAACACTTTAAAAAAAAATCCTGAAAAGAATTATAAATTGTAAATCAAGTGTGGAAAAGGGGCAGCTGTTATTTTCAGGTCAGGTACACAGTGTTGTTGTTTACCTCACAATAAGGGTCAATATGGGTGCGGTTGGTTGTGAATCAAACATGCAAATGTTCCTTGCAGGGCTGCACCTACTTGTTATCTCATGACTTTGATCCACACTGAACAATGAATATGTTCTGAGCGGAACCATTTTTAAAGCAGTTCAAGTCACTGGATATGAGTATTTTGTGATGGCTCACCTCTTATTTCCTTTGTGAATTTGACACGCTGCGAGTCAGTCAGCGGTTTGGTCTGCTCGTTGATGTTCTGGATATCGAGCACCTCACACATGAACTCTATCACAGGTTGAGCACGGTAGAAAGCGGTGGCGGACACTGTCGGGTAGAGGAACCACATAATTCATTTTGACAATCCAGTGTATTCATATCATGCCCACCAGGAAAACTATTTAATGCATGACATATCACAGGATGTGTCTGGGCAAACTCTGAACATGGAAGAGGTAACTGATGTATACAAGGGCTTTCCTCTTAATAACCCTTGCAGCAATGCTGGAGGTCCTGAACAGTAAGACTTAGTCTCTTCAATTAACCATAACAAACCACTGGTTCAATTCACAAGTAACAGCCTGCTCCTTCATTACTTTTATTTTTATGAAAACAAATTTGCATCAACTAGGAAGATTTGTTTTGGAACCAAGCTGACCTCTAAACTAAGACATCATCTCCAAAGTTTTCACATATTTGGGAAGTATCTCAAAATTCCTTTCATTAATAAAAAAACATTTGAGTGAGGGAACTAGGACAGACTCAGTAGAAATGTCTTTTACTGAATCAGCGACACTGGCTGTACAATATTTCATGGATCCTGCTTCAGATAAGCAGATAAGATGTCTTACAGAGGGTCTACAAGTGCATTCAAGATGCCTGAAGATGAATGAAGATTACAGTTCTCAAGTGTTTGATTCCAAACTCTTAAAATTAACCATTGCACTTTGACCTCTGTTCAGATCCAGTTGAGTAAATGCAACTGTTAGTCTTTAAGTCTATAGTCTTGATGGTAGAATGCAAGTGGAGGGGGTTTTTGTTTACACAATATGTTGCAAATTATAGGTGATAGTAGTGACAGTGACCCGACATTCGACATGATGTGGATGATCATTTTTAACAGCCAATACAGAATAAAGCACATACATTTAGACACCAACTCCCAGATTTATTACAAATCATTTACTACATTAACACCCTGAGAACACACACACACACGTAAAGCCTTACCATCGATGTTAAGCATCATGTTCCACATGGCAGGACGGACAGACTGATGGAAACCAAACCACACCTCCCTGCCCCCACCCAGAGGATGGTAGTAGCCCTCCGGAGGGGAGAAAAATGAACGCCCCACTGGAGTGTACCTGTGCACACAAACACCAAAGACACTGACTGATCCAATCACCACAGACTCAAACCATCTTCATTCATGAAAAACACATGGGGGATTTTTTTCACTCAGCAACCAGAGTAAGATCCAGTTATCCGTCGAGTTCATTACATCTGCCAAGGAGGTGATCCGATTGGTGCCATTTGTGGGATTTCATAAAAAGTGTGAGGCTGATTTTCACCAAACATTGTGGAAGGGTGTAATGAGAAATGATGAACCCATTACATAAAAACAAAAACATATTTACACATTGGGTTGAACTGAAGGTCTTTAGTTTGCAAGCGAGATATTACTAATCCTCCCCTTCATTGTTCAACATCGCATCATGAAGCATTGATGAGGTCATATCCCTTTAGCAAAGATATGCACTCTTCAAGCGCCCTCAGACTCTTGGAGATGTTGGAGTTTTGATTCAAAACTAACTCTAATTTCTGAATCAGATATTCAGCAATAATGCTTGCAAAAGCTCTCAATAACTACACGATATCCAATCTAACAAATGAAAATGTTCCCAGTGAAATAGAGTGGGGTTTGTTTTCTCTCATAATGCGGGCATGTCACATGTTTGCTGTGATGTCAGCAGTTTCTAAATTAAAGACTTGAAAATCAATTTTTAGATGGATAAATATATCAGGAATGTGGTGCTGCAAAAGCTGCTCCTCGGAAAATTCCTCCGGAGTAAAGCACCAAACACATCCATTATAGGGAGTAATGTCATTCGATCAGATGACAAGACAGCAGGAAATTCAGTAATACAGACCAATAGAGTCTGAAAAGCAATAATCCAGATGCAGATGTGAGAAGGCGGACGGGAAGGGAGTGTGAAAAAGGAACACATGGATGAATATCAGTACCTCATGGAAGGCAGATGCCGTGTGATGACATCCAGAGCCTGAACAGAGTCCTCAGGGACCTCATTCAGGTGACCGGACAAGGCTTCTAGCAGCATCTGAAGACTGACCACAGACACCCACTGCAAGGACACCTTGAATGTCTGATCCTTCCCCTCCCCAGGCAGGGTCACCTCCAGATCCACCTGGGACAAAGACAGACAGCAACAATGATTGATGGGAAATTGTTGGAAGATACAGGCCGCACTCAAGAGCAGCGCATTGAAAGACAACAGCAAAAAAAGGGAAAGAAACCTTCAAATGAGTCACAAACATTACATTCAACTTCATTACACCTAAACAGAACAAACAGATATATACAAAGTGCCAAAAACCATAAATAACATGTTCAATTGTGTGGACAACCATGAAGTTTATCATTCAAGATACAATATGACCCATTAGTCTCTCTTATCTTTTAAATTAATTATACCCAAAAGGCAGTGCTACACAAAGAAGAAAGACTGTAAAGTCTAAGTTCAAGGCTAAAAATTGTTAAGGAGTATGCCAAAGAGTTACAGTGTATCCATCAGGTCAGCTGTTCACAAACATAAATCACCATCGATCTAGCCAAGGTGAAGCACCCAAATGGGTTTCTTTGGCTCTCCTTAGCACCTTAAGAACCAAACAACCAAAAAAAACAAAAACAACAACCTTATGTCGAGGGAAAGGTCACTCGCTTCACGAAGGAAAAAAAATCCTGCAGCACACGCTCCTTCTGCACCAGGGCCATGGCTGGTAAAGGTAGCCTCGGCGCCAGAGTTCTAATCTGTTGACCTTCTGTTTTTTTCCTTTGTCATTGTTAAAAAAAACAAATAAGTCAGTTCATGACATAATATTCACTTCAATGAAAGGAGTCACAGGTCTGTTGCAGAATCATAGCTGTGACAACCCTCTCCCCCTGTTTAAGGCTTGGTGGGCTCAACCAAATATTTACCATCACACTTGTCACTGGATGGAAAAAAAAATACTGCCAAGTAGGCTAAAATATACTGCGCGTTACCAAACTGCTGACATCAAACATCAACCCTTTTATACCAAAGAGATCTATTTGTGATAACTGACACTAGTCTACAAGTCAAAAATATAATTCCTTGCATGAAAATTAAATAAATAATGATGCCTGACCAATATTAACTGGGACAATATTGTTAAAATAAGCACGACATTATCACCACAACAGAGATTTTATCACACTGCGTGTCAAGAAAAAATATGATATTTGATAATCTAGATAAGTTAGTCACAGAAACCCAGCGTAATGGAAACCGAAAAAGCCTGCAATGTTATGTGGTCACCAATAAACCTGTAACCCGTGGGCTTTTCTAATTAACATGGTCGTTCTCTTAGTTTAACATGAACCTAAAGACAGTGACAGCGGTTATTAAACTACCGGACCCTTTTAACGATTACAGCTAACAAGTGTAGCGAGCAAATGCTTGTCTTTTCAGGGATTTTAACAAAGAGGACCTAATCAGGTTAAACTTCCCTTGTTACAAAGCTAGTAAGAAGCTTTAGACGTTAAGATACCTGAAGCTGAGCTTAAAATGTTTGCCAACCATCCATGGACAATGTTCACTTTCCCCGTAGCAGGTGACAGAGCAACCTGGGTGTGTGTTCATGCCATTGTGTTGTCAATGCAGCAGATGTTGCACTTAGGAACTCTTGTTCGTGTCGTGTGTTTCATTCTCACGGTTAAAGGTTAGGCCTCGTCATGCTTTTGCACCTGCCATGTTGTTGTTGTTGCTGATACTTCTAGCCATCCCAGGCTGCTTGCGTTTGGTTGCATATGCTAATGAGGGGAGGGAATGGCATTTATCCCATCAGATGTGCCCTTAAGTGTTACTGCATTAAAATTAAGGGTTCATGAGTCCCAAATCTTGAGTCAGAGTCAAGCTTCAAGTCTCACTGTGCGTGGATCCAAGCAAACCTGTGTCCTCATCTGTGACATCCATCGGAAGCACACAAAAATACATGGTATTTAATATGTCTACTCTACAGATGCAATTAAATATTTGGGACATGGCTCTACCAGCTCAGTCTAATCCACTAAATGATTTTAGATGCCTGTGTCACCCCCTCCCGTTCCTAAAAATAGGGACATAGGTACTTAGCGTTAAGATATTTGGAGATTCGTCCCAATATTAACACGCATATCATTTTATTAGGTCACTCAAAGTTATCTGTCCATGAGACCAAGGCCAAACTAAGACACTAACCCTGTCTCTTCCTATCGGCAGTGGGTGTGCTGTGTACATGTTTCTCTTCCCGTCATAGCCAGGTTGTCGGTCTCCAAAGATTTGCATCTTGAAGTGCCGGACCATGGTGTCGACCACCTCCCTAAAAGACAGGGGCAATGAGGGGTTTAGGTGAAAACACAGTCAAAGCAGCAGCTTCAAAATCACTGGCAGAGTCAATATTCCTGTTGATAAAACACAAAAAAAATGGCAATTCAGCTTCACACACGAAAGTCATTTTTTCCCCTCTCCTTACATATTTCACTCCAAATAAAAATCAGTAAAAGGGGAATAAAAAAAAACAAACATGAGCCTTTTCTGCTCAACCCTTGTCTGTGGATTTACCTGTTGACCCTCCGTGGCCGTTTCTCAGGCTTGATGTCAATATCATAGTGATAGACATCAATCTTGGGAATCTGCACCTGGAAATGGTTGGCAAGGAGCCGGATGGGTTTCCCCACCGTGCCGAGGCCGGGACGCCTTGGAGGCTGGAAGAGAGAGGTAGGGGCAGGCGGGCCTGGGAAGAACAGAGAGCCAACAGTGATCACTCTGAAAAGAATTATTTACTGATATTATTGATGATCTACAAGAAGGTTAGAACCATCTCAGGGTTCATATGAATACCTGACATTGTACATCTGTATAAATCCCATTTTTGACCACAATACGTTCTTTCCTACATTACAAGTCACAGCAGCTTACCAACAGACTCCAAAGGAACTGAAAAATGATCCAGCTTTAAAGAAAAAAGAAAAAAAGACTAGCATTTGATATGAATGTGAACAGAAGTGGCGACAATGAGTGAGTACCATTCTCTTTTCTGTAAATGTCAAATTCTAATGATGAATATGTGTGTGGTGTAACGCCACGCTTGTTGCTAACCATCTCATCAGTGTCACCTGCTTGAATGCACAAATTCACAGGGGCATACAAACGCATGCATTGATTGATCCGCAACTCTGGCCCCTGACCCACATGGGTCAACCAGGGGCTGATGAAACAATGACCTCCAATTATCCTTCATCCCGCCCCCAGCTCCACCCAGACATACAGGACGCCCACCCCACACGCCGAGACAAAGACCAAGCTCCTCTCAGACAGACAGCAGCAGGGCCATATGGAGGAGTCTGGGATTACCGTTATACACAGTACATACCACACACTAACATCTCACTCATAAATACAGTATGTTTCGATATATGGACGCAACCCACTTAAGTGCTCTACCTTGAGTGTGAAATTGCTTCATAAACGCATACATGAACAGCAATGGAGGCATGCAGGCTGCCTTTACAAAGGGCAACCGCTATACCACGGTAAAAAGAAACCCCAAACTCCACCAGCTTGTTTTTTTAATACTGAACCAAACAATACGGCCATAAAGCGTGTGATTTTACAAAGCGTGGTGGCCTTCCGGTAGGCATGACGTGTAAAGCAACAGTGTCTGGTGGGAGGATATGCTGCCATGTTGGGTCTCGCTTTTACATTGGTAATCTGTTAAAACAACACATTTGAGAGCCGACAGTCTCAGTTCTGCTGATACTGACTCATCAGTAGCATTTTGAGGCTATCCCTAAATTTTCACCGCTTCTTCAATTTTAGCTTGCCACATGTCATTCTGTCTTTCCTCCCGAATGGAAAGAAAATTACCCAAAAGAGAGAAGCAAAGTTAAAATAATACAGGGTTGATGGTACTGAAGGAGGTCGGAGGAGACTGCTTATTGCTTTTGTCAACTGACAGCTAAGGGACTGCGGGGGTCCTTCTGAACTCCATGCACCCACACGCTCCAGTTAGCAAGTGAAGCGCGAGAGCACAGACAATCGAGACCCTCCCCATCGCTTCCTGAAAACACGTATCCCTACATGCCCCCATCTAGCCTGGGCCCCAAATCATCTCCCCTTCTCACCAGAACCTTTCAGCCAATCCTCTTCCTCCATCACACACACACAAACCAGTAGCTGGATTTTAACTTCATTCAGCTTTACTTAATGATAAAACCACAAATAAAAGGCTATTTGTTACACAGCTGCTATTCTTTGTTACCACTTGGATTAATATCGTTGGATGATTCACTCCACTTTGTCCCACTGGCCTTATTACTGATAGCAACAGGAGGCGCACTATACTGCAAACCCAGTGTTGTGGTCCCCACAGCACCATGAGTCAAAGGGGAAATACAAAATTTCAAGCGTATTTCAATTCAGTTGTTGTTCGAGTGCATTCATTTAAACTTCTTTTTTGATGCTACAAGTTGTTTGTTTACGTAGAATGTCTTAAAATGTAGCGTGGGACATTTTGTTCTTTATCATGTAGATGAGACAGGGTGGACTTTTGCAAAGAATTGACTATTTAGTCATATTTAGTCAATAATCATTCTTCCCATGTTCACATTTGAGCATTCACCATGTTGAAAAGTATCATAGTGCCTGTGGAATCAATAGTGTGAGAATGAATTCATATTTTCTAAAAATCTTTCAGCAGTTGCATGCACAAACACTACAGAAAGGGTTTTAGTGTACGTGCATTAAGCACGGTGAGCTCTAGGTCCTCTTCCACTTTTGCCGAAAACAGAGCTGTTCCTATGTATAGCCTCCTCAGCTGCCATGCTACTACACTCAGAAATGCGCACGAGTGTCACAACTTGAAATGCCTGAACACATCCTTCCTCCACAACCTGTCTGCTCATCACCATCAACCCTCCATTTCTCTACTTTCGGTTCTGTCTTAGGTTAGCGAATAAACATAAACTGTGCAGGTGAGAAAAGAACTAAAAGAAATGACAATATACCATCTTCCAAAATGGCATCTTTTCTCTTTATCGGTCTAATTCAAATCTATAGAAACCGTATAAAAAAAAAAACCTGAAAACAACCTTCCTGCTCATGTGCTTTCATGATTGCTAAATTATTAGGAGCACATAGATCAAACTAACCCTGTACAACATTCCAGCCCTACATGAGGACAATAGTATTAAGTTTTCCTGCATCTATTTTTTGTTTGTTTGTTTCTGTGATTTTGGAGGCTGTAAGAATTTGAGCTGCTAAATTATTCCAACTTATACTGAAAGGTATTACTAGTATTTTGTTACCACCTTTTTAAACAAATGGCATGTGTGACAACATGCATGTAGTGATTCTGGTCTTGATGTAGATTCTTGTGCATGTATTGTTTTATTCATCCCATTCGGAGCCTTGTCATGCATGTTGAAAAAAAAACCCAGCAACTTTGAGATGAGGGACTGACCAGGTCTAAAAAGTGCATCTTACATGTCATAGTGATCAATATATAAACAGAGAAAATATGGCATTTAATTCTCAAATTAACAGCCAATCAAACATGAGTCCTTCGAGATTTTGAACCTAAGCCTCAAGTGAGAGCGCGCTACATCTTAAGAGTCACAGGGGAAGTGAAAATAGGCTTTTCCTCTTCACACATTGGAGGCAAACAAGTCTCTTTTCATGTCGTCAGTTTCAGTTATGAGTCAAGTTCAAAACAAAGAGCATTATAACACAGTGCAAAACATTACTCAATGTCTGTGATGATTTTTTTCTCTTCATGGATCTTTTGATTATAAGCCATTAGATCGTGTGCAGTGTACTCACATTTGCTGAGCGGGGTGTGCTACTCATGCACTGTAGAGCCTACTAATGTTATACGTGTCCTTGGTAACCACAGTGTGATCAAGAACGGAGACAGCTGGGCTTAAGCCGAGCATGAGGATGATGGCTCGGCCCTGAGATGAGTCAGAGACTAACAGCACTGCGCAGGGAACGCACTGTCACCCACACCTGCAAATCACCTGGATTAAGGTACTACACTGACTGAAGTACTGCATATATAGACCGACAATTCATAAAATACAATTACCTGCTCGTTAGGACAATCAAGCATGGCTCAAACATTTTTTCACTCTCTAGTACTTGTGGATTGAGATAAAGCAATCATTTTATCTTGCATTATTTGCATAAATGTCAACATTGGCTGCTTGCATCACTAACAGACAATGGACTGCTTGCAGCACCAATGTTTGCACAAGAAAAGTATTGCATACACAGCCTGTGACACCTCACACACCATTCCAACCATTGTTGTATCTTCCTAGAAACTTTTTGTTTTGCAAACATCTTTGTATTCCCCCTTATGAACATCGATAATGTATTGCTTTTGCCACAATTTATGTTCATTTTTTGCCTCTGTTTATATCTTTCTAACAACAATATAAGCAAACTTCAATATTGTTTTCCAGTTAGGATTGAAACACACCTCTACCCCCTCATCTTCAATTTAAAATGCATCTTAGAGCCATTTAAAATTAATCCCACCACCTGCTGTACAATGACAGTCTGGGTCAATGCAATCATTTATGTAGCGTTTGGGGCCCTGCTGAAAGAATTCAAGCTGGAGCCAAAGGCCAAGGAGTGTTTCTGAAGAAACCCCAACAACTGAAGCAGAAGAGGCTCCATTGTTAAGCCATAGCACGACAGGACATCCCACTGTGATGCAAGTTTGCAGCACAGCCATATCATCAATTTTCCAGCAAAAATCTAAGTGATAGGTACAAATTTTTCTGCACCTAATGACAATGCACATATAGAAACCAGGGCTGAAAAGACCAGTTGTTATCAGATGCAAAATAGATAATACAACATCTAATTTTTTTAACAAAGTAATTTGTGTCTGATTTTTTTTAAAGAATCTATAGAGTTGAACAATAATTAAATCCTACAAAAACTTGCTTTGAGAAGGTGTGACAATGAGGTGCTCAGTGCTCACACCTGTGGATGGTCTTCCATTAAGATTTTTTCTCCACACACATTCCTTTGTCAAACACGTTGCAAAAAGCTAATTTCCAGCATAAATTACACCTTTTAATGCCACCCCCCAGCCGTTATGAGCGATGAGTCTTGTCATACAGTAAGTCTTAAAATATAAACCTTTTTCTTCAAGGTGGCAAAATGTGATTATTTCCCCCTTTGCTGAGTTAAATTCCCTCTAATCTTACTGCCCATTCTTCAAGTACGATTAGAAGCAATTTACCGATGTATAACAAATACTTTGCAGGTGTGTGGCTGCCTTTCCACGGCACACCAAACCATTAGACTGCACGGTTTGGAAGTAAGTGCCTTTGTTATCATATAGGAGCTGGATAATAATATGGAGCTGGCCTGCAGATCTGGTCGCTCAAAGCGCCATCCATCCCTGCTGTGCCCTCACATGCTGGCCGAGTGCGGGCGGGTAATTCAATGACAGACCCCTACCAGTAAATTGTGAGTCATAAAACACACACGTTTGCTCACTTTACGCCAGCAACATGTGTTTTATTGGCATTCATTTTGTTTTTCCATCCTTCGCTGTCATCTTGGACGGGGGCAGACCGAGGAGACACGCTGTTCCTGATTGCGATCGTTCACAATTATAGCAAAGAGAGGTTTAACATAAAACGGATATTTCAGCAAATTTAGACGATACATATTCGTTTAGCCGAAGAGAAAAAGATTGTCGAGTCCAGAAAAGAAACCACGCCGTACACGAACATCAACATAAACACACCACGACGCGGAAGGAAGGAGGAAGGAAGGTCCTAGTTAAATCCCCGCTCACACAATACAAGCTCCGCCACGACGAGCTGTGCGTGCTTCAGATAAATAACACCACACGCACATTGCTGGATAACCAATTACAAACACACACATCGCTCCGATACGCAAACAACGTGGCTTCTCCTCGATGTAAATACTGTCACACACAAACACACACACACAAACACATTGGAGCTGGGCCTCGGTTTGTTTTCCCGTCAGCGCGTCGAGGCCTCGCAGCAGCCGCGGCCCCCAGTGAAGACACGCATTCGACCACACGAGCCCCACACACGGCTTGCGCTCTCCGCTCTTCCCTCGCTTCTCATTTTTTTCCTCTTTTCTTACCGGGTCCGAGCGCTTCCATGGCCGAGGCCTCTCTCTCCGTCTCTGTCCCGGCCTGCCGGCTCCGTACCGACGCTGAAATTGGGGGCGGTATCGCGAAGCTTAAAGTGGCTAATTTAAGAAAAGGGAATACAGATAGACGAGGATGACTGCCGACTGGGCTGGCTGACCTGAACTACTGCTGCTGCTGGCGCTGGGGATTTGTAACTGCGCATGCGTTAGGAAGAAGCCTTGGAACCAGCTGTGCGCATGCGTAATTTGGGGCGCCGCACTGGCAGATGAAATTTTAATGATCCTCGTCAGTCGAGGGGGAGAACCAGGCTGTAGATAACAAGAGTAAGAAGCAATACTACCACTGAATACGCGTATATATAATTGTATAATAGAACCAGCTGAGATGCAGATCCTTACAAAAATATCAATACACCAAGAAAACGCAAAAAAAAAAAAAATACTCGTCACCTACAACGAAATCTCACTTCAGCAGCTGGCAACAGGCAGAAAACAGTGACATTGTGAATCTTGCTTTTTTATGCCATATAGACAAACATGAGATATGAGACAGAAACATATAATCAGGGATGGACAGTTACCAACTCCTGGCAGCACTATGCTGCTATAGGAGTTAAGGTTTGTGAATTAAAGCGAATTTGATGATGCCTCCCTGTAATTAAATGTTTCTATAATTGTCAGTAAATTGAATGTTGATTATAATCTCAAATTTTATTTTTTGTCTAAGTTATAAGCAAAATTTTACTTTTAAAATTTGACTCGAATTTTTCTATTGAAAAAATCTGATTTGAAGTAAATTCTGGAAACTCAAAGCTGAGTCTCTCTGTAACAAGGAAACTACACCTTCACCTATGTATTGCAGTTCAGTTTATAAATTCGGAAAAGCTCCAACTTCTCAACAATGTTTTTGTAAGCTCAATAATGTTAGACGTGACTTGCTCAAAAACATTAACTCTGACTTCCTCCGCGGCCGTGGAACTCTGTTTTGTGTCATAAAACTGATCACACGAATGCTTCACGTGTGGAATACCGTTTGCACACCAAAGGATTACCAGCACCCCGCCCGCTCGGGCAGTCCCGATGTTTAAATTTGGCAACGCAGTGTCGTCAAAAGGGGCGGACACAAATTCCTCAACGGACCAATGGGAAAGTGAGAACGGGGCGATTGACACCCCGGTGACGAAAAACTGCGGGCCAGCTGTCACGGCGCGCGAAAGATCAAAATTTCTATTCGGTGTGCGGGGAACAGGCGGGAGTAAGAGTGGAAGCCGAGCTAAACGCTACTTAAATGCGTTTTAAAGGATTAGAATAGACATCGTCCCGTAGACATCTACTCTTGAGCCTCTTCTGTGGCTGCTGCGATTCGATGAGACGTTGGTTTCTTCCACTTAAGAGCGTGAACTAGCCGGCAGACAAAGATGAGCCTGGTTCTTTCTGAACAACAGGTGAGGAAACGCTCTCGGGGTTACCTCGTTTTGGACATTTACCTGCCGTTAAATTACCTGATATGTTTCTCTCCATTCGTGTTGAATAGTGTGCCAAGGCTGGCAAGGTCTGGAAAATTAGGGATATTTCTGTTATTGTTACCTGTGGCCTGTTAGCATACCGGCTAACTTAGGTTGACTATAGAGTTCGTTAGCCTGTGGAAATGGTGGTGCTTGAAGCGGCCTGGTCGCATTGTCTGACATTTCTACGTGTTCACTTCAAATGCCATATATGCGTAAATTTCTAACTCATACGGGAGTTTCTGGCAGACATGTTAAGGTTTTGTCCCCATTGTTTGGGTCACTGCTAGGCGCTAAGGTCCTTTACCTTTCATTTAACTACGGTACCACACCGACCTCCGGGATTCACATGAACTTTGCACACATTTCCTTCTTTTTCTTTATTTCGAGAAATGCAAATACACACTGAATACCTGACAAGTAGCATGTCGATGGAAGTTACCCTAAGTTACACAGCTAGGTTTTCTAATGTTGGCCAGCTACTACGCTTGAATTTCATGCATCTACTTTTCACAGTGTGCCTTGAGTAGTTATATCTAACAGGAATACTACAAACCTTAGGAAATATAGTGGTGTCTCTGAGTTCAGAAGAAAATATTTGGTTGAATTTGATTTTGTTTTCGTACCCAGGCTGAGGAGCTTCCAGCTGTGGCCCGGACAGCTCCAGAGAGCGATTCAGACAGCGGAATGGGTTCTCCTGCTGAGGAGATGGTGCCAGAAGTGGCTAATAATAGAGACGAGCATACAGGTGATGTTACACAACAATAGATTATTCAACATCAGACACTTTGGGCTGTGAAAATGAAGGCCCAGTTTGAGTCAATGTTAAGGGTGTTAATGGACACTTAAACACAAAGCTTTGAAGCAAGTCAGCAGTCACACTAGTATTTGTATCCCAAATAAATAAAAGATACCGAAGCACTTTACAGCTTTGCTTCAAGATAAATTGTGTAGCTGAATCGCATTTCTTTCAAGGAACCAAATAAACAGGGATGAAAATGAAATAACGATGTCACTCTTTTTTTTTTTAAGAAAAAGTGAGCAATTAAGCAAATTATACAGGAAAACAAAGAGTTCAGTCTAGGCTCAGATTTATGCTTTTTCTGGTTTCTTAATAATGAATTGTTTTCAGATTCTGAGGATGACGAAGACATCACAGCTCACAGAAAGCCTCGCTGTAACGCCATCAGAGATAGTGACAGTGAGGAGGAGGAGGAAGCTGTTCAGTCCAGCGTCTCAATGGCTGAGGCGCTGGTGTTGTCTGCTTCCAGCGGTGATGAGATGGACACTGGAGGGCCAGAAGAGACACAAGACAAAAGGGTGCATAAGAGCAAGAGGATAATCCGTGGGCCGGTGGACAGTGATGACAGTGAGCCGGAGCAAGAGAAATGGAATGAAGAGGAGGAGAACAAGAGAGTGGAAACAGCTCAAGAGAAGAAGAGAGAGAAGAGCCAGAGGCACAGAGAGAAAAAGGAGAAACACAACAAAGTGGTGGAAAAGCTGAAGAAAAAGAGTTTTTCTGAATCGAATGAGGTGAGTGCGTAGTTTAACCTGGAGAGTAGATGGGTTACTTTACAGACAAATGAAACGCTTGAACAAATGTGTGGGAGAAACGCCTGCAGCGAGAGGATCAGGCAGCTCGCTAGTGATGTGTGGAGCATTGACTCAGTTGCATAGTTTGGGTCCACTTGTCTCCTGCAAATCCATTCAAGGTTCTTCTGGGGGATCACGAGTCATCCTTGATGACCGTGCCCCCATTCGCAGGGCCCAAAAAGGGTCGCTTAATGATCACTTGCAGACATCATCATCAGAACGTAGTGGGTTTTCCTTGGTGACATGTGGGACAACAGACCTAAGCCAAATCCTGTGTAAAAGAAAAAGGCCATTTTGCTATGTCAAACTAATCCACCCCCAAATTTATAGATTCTTCTGAAACCCTTCCACCAAGTTTGGGGAAATTCACCTTCTCAGTTTTTATATAATCCTGCTGGCAAACGAAATTAATAGCGCTGATCAAGGAGGATGTGAGGCAGAATTGAGTATGGTAGAAAAACGACTGCAGGCCGTTACGGCTTATATTAATCAGAGACTGATCCGTTCCCAGGATGCTCCTCTTCCTCGGGTTCTGAATGACAGCGGGTGTCTGCTGGGCGACACAGATCTGTTTGACACAGGTCTCGACGAGGAGCAGGAGGAGGAAGAGTCTCTGGATTCCATCCGTGCCGCAATCAAACAGAAGATGAAAAAACATAAGGTAAAATAATGTCTCTTTATAGATGGTATTATTAAATCAATAGGTCTTTTGTTCTGTTGTCTCTTTCGGCCTCTATGTGATCAGTTTCAAATGTTGGTGCAGGAACCTCTCCTGAATGAGGAAGATGAAGATGGACCAGAAAAACCCGCACGTGTGGTATGTACTGTCAGATGCTTTAACATTAATACTGAGCACCCTCATTCAAAGAGAGAAAAAATGGACAACTTCTTGTTATCAGGAGAGAAAAGCTGCACGAGCCAGCAAAGAGGCGATGAGGCAGCTCCACAGTGAGTCTCAGAGGCTCGTCAGAGGTCAGTTTTCTTGACACGCTTTCATTCTTTTATCATTGAAATGTCTTCATGTTTGAAAGGGAGAAGTGTATTGGATTACATCTTCAACTTGTTCTTCTCCCCCTAGAGTCAGAACTTGGCCTTCCCTACCACGTCCCTGAGCCAAAGAGCATTTACGAGTTTTTTAAGAAGAGAGCCAGACCCGAGGGTTCTGCCATGGCACTGTTGAAGTAAACACAAACAACGTCATTAATGCGCTGACTAAAGGTTTTTCAACAGATTCATGTCCATGTATGACCCACAGAAATTAATGAATATATCCTAATCTTCCCGTTAAGATCCACGAGGTATTCAGCCATGATGTTGAAGACGTCGTCAGCGCCACCCCCGCCTCCTGTAAACCCTCCCACTGATCCGCAGCAGCAGCCGTCCACAGAGCCGGACTCCTCTACCTCTCAAAACCCCCCTTGCACTCACCTCCAGCCCTTGCCCGAGCCTGCCGCCACCTCGTCCCCACAGCAGAAGAGCCTCAGCGAGGCTAAAGAAGCTACCGAGCCCTCAGATCCCAACCAGGAATTGGGCCCAATGCTTTATCTCTCGGAGAGTTTGCAGGAGTCTGTCACAACAGATTTTGGACTTAAACCTGTGTCTACCTCTGGACAAGAATCTTCTGCTGCCCCCCAGGATCAGAACCAAACTGAGGCCTTGTCTGGTTCTGAAGCCCAGCAAGAACAGGTTGACTCCGAAGATTTATTTGAACCTCGAGCCACCCAGCCTGGGAGCACTGATCCAGCTGCAGCAGAGCCCTCAGTGCAGCAACCCACCAAGCCCAAGAAGGACAAACTGGCAAGACTGAAGGAGCTCGGATTGAACCCCCCACCCGTCATTAAACTCTGTGCTAATGACGGAGCTTTTGTTCAGCTGGAGCCTGAACAGCTCCACCCGGGTAAGTCATGACGCTTATTTAGAGTTACTCCGTGAAGCCCCCTGCCACCGCGCTGTCTTTTTAAAGGAATTTTTTTTATCCTTTTTCCTCCATCAGGTGTTGAGGCCCTGAAGGAACGTTACCTTCGCCACATCCAAGCACCCGCTCGTCCCCAAGGAGAACGTACAATGCAGCTCAACATCATCCGCAAAGACACCACATCATCTGGCCAGGAAGAGCTGCACTCTGAGTCAGTCACTGTCACTGTTAAAGAGGGTGCAGAGGAACCAGTGGTCACCAAACCAGGTATGGTTTTCATCTGGTCGGGTTATATTGATAAGAGTGTTTTAGGATTGGGGATTTTCTTCTTTTTCATTTCACACCGCTTGTCCTATTCATGTAGGTGAGCGATTGTTGACTCTGAAGCAACGACTGCAGCTCGCCATGGCCCAGCGGAGAAAAGAGGAGAGGGCACGCAAGGCAGAGCTGAATCGTCTTGACAATGAAGACTGTGGAGAGGAAGAGGAGGAGGAAGAAATGACAGACGAGTCTGATGAAGAAGTATGTTTTTTTTTTTTTTTTTTTTTTAATATTACATTCACAATGTTATATTTGCCCCATAGTATTTTCATCCCCTCTGCTCTTCTTTGTCTCAGGATGTAGATGACTTATTGGGTGGAGATGATGGTGAAGATGAGGAGGAGGAGGAAGGTAGTGTGGTCCAGAGTGTCAGGAGTCCATCTTCTGTGGTACTGAACGGACCATCGCTAACCCCTGACCTCGTTAACACAGACGGAACCCTCCTGCTGTTCCCCGGCAACTCCTGCTCTCGCACCGGGTAAACAGATCTCAGCAAAATATCACTCTGCAGATGAAGACCTTGTGTGTCTGTGCATATCTGCATGTTCAGATCTGTTTGTATGTATTGTGTGTTTATCGAGTAAGTGAAGCTTCATATGAGTTCTTTGTTTTTCAGTGATAGTGGAAGGAGGTCTGGTCCTTCTGGACAAGATAGCAGTAATAAGATGGGTAAGTTCACTCCCAGAACCAACGCGTAATTAAAATGTGCTGTTGTCTTGTGTATTTGACCAAAACTAACTAACATAGTGACAGTAGTTCCCATTCTGACAGCACATAAAAGAGTTCTCTCCATATTATATCCTTTTCTCCAGAAGAGGACGACTCCCTGTCCCTGGTGAAGGACAACAGCCACAATAGCAGCTTTGAGCTGGCGGGCTCCATGATCACCTCCTACCAACCTGTCAATCATCAGCGTGCAGGAAGAGGCGTCTCCAGCTCCGCCATGTTCCGCTCCCCTTCCCCCTGCCTCTTCAGGCCCAGCTTCCTCGGCTCTGCTTCAAAGGTGAGAGCTCATATTCAATCTCTCTGTTTGATCGTGAAAACTCCATCAAAGAGGTTGGGATTTGACTGTGTGCTGTGTGTATTTGTTGATATAATGAAGGGCTTTAACAGTAAAATAGTTTCAGTAATGTCTCCTCTCCGTCCAACAGAGCTCAGGCAAACTCTCCGAGCCTTCTCTCTGCCTCCCAGTTGAAGACTCCCAAGATTTGTATGCACCTACGTCCCCAGGTGCAGACTCTGGGCCCTTGGGTGGAGCAGCAACCGGCCCCAGTCTAGGAGGAGATTCTCAAGGTCGCTTTTCCCTGGAGGATGATGCCCATTCGCAGTTACTCGATGCAGATGGCTTCCTTAACGTGGGGCCCCGCCCCGGTGTGCCCCGCTCCCACAAGAGACAACTCGTCCTGGACAGCCTGGATGAAAATGCGATGGATGCCAACATGGGGGAACTTTTAGGCTTGTGTTCAGGGAGTTTTGGGACAATGGAAGGAAGCTCCAGTGGAGGAACAGCAGGAGATGCCAGGATAACGCAGGTGGACGAGCTGCTTGGACTGTGCTCGGGGGCGTTTCCACCCACGCAGACCGAAGAGGAGCAGGCGGGAACTGAGAAGTCTAAGGAGGAGGATCAGGATGAGGATACTGACAATACCATGGATCAGCTTTTAGGGCTGTGTTCTGGCAAATTCCCCAGTCCAGGTAGAGGAGTGTGTGCCAAATTATTTATTTGAATAAATTATGTGTTTATTTTTGTATAGTTTCTGTGCTGTCAGCATGTGCTTTAAATATCCTTCACAATGTTAATATTTGACATCTTTATCTGACAATTTTAGGTCCTGCACATAAAGCCTCACCAGCACAAGACCGGTAACGTACAAATACCTGATGCAGTCTTTCATTTCCCATTGTTGTTAAAGTTGATCACATTTTGTAATTCTGTCAAATTAGTAATCCTATGAACAAATTTCCCCCCTTTACTCAAAACCCCAGTTCCATTTTTGACAATAGGATGAATCGTGGAGATTTTCATTGTGATTTCTCTCTCTGAAGTAAAACGAAACCAGAAGAAAAAGAGGAGGAAGAAGGGGAGGAGGAGGAGGACTGTGAGTTCCGCCTGTTGTCAGATGTGGTAAGTAAATATGTGCAGGGAACAAACTCCATCATCTCTGTTGTGTTTTGGTGGGAATAACAAACCCAGTCACTTGTGGCTTTACAGGAGGATGACGAGGATGACGCAGAAGCTGGTGAAGAGGAGGATGATGATGTCGACGAGGAGAACAATGAAGGAGAGGAGGAAGACGACGAAAGGGAAGAGGAAGACAATGAGATAGAAGAGGAGGAGATGAACAGTGTGTTTGCACCCGGACTGGAAAGAAAGAAAAAGAAGAAAATGTAAGTGATGATGGATCAAATCAACCTTTTTCATGTAGCAGATATGACAATGAACACAATAACTGACAACTGCTGCTACTTACGTTATTAGTCACGTGTGACTTCCGGTGCTGAATCCACCGTCTAGCCAGCAGCACAAGTCTGACTCTCCTCCCGTTCACAGGCGTTTGACCGACTACTTGGACTCAGAGGCCGAGTTGTCCGGCAGTGACCTGGGTAGCGACGATGAAGATGGTGACAGAGGGAGCGAGTATGAGGAAGAAGAGCTCCTTGAAGATCTTCCCTCCGATGAAGAGCTGCAGGATCAGGTTAACAAGATCCACATGTGAGTGGTAGATGGGTTCTCACCATCCTCTGAGCAAGTCTGTTCAGCATTGCCATGATACTCTCAACTATAACAATGTGTTTTATTACAAGTACGGGCTGATTCCGTGGAGAAGAGCTACTTCTTCTACTGTTTGATTTTTAATAACAACCTGTTGCAGCAATAAACAAAGACAACGCTTTTAATACCCATCTTTGCTCTTAAAGGAAGCAGGTATTGGACGACGACAAGCGGCGTCTGAGGCTCTACCAGGAGCGCTACTTAGCGGATGGAGATCTGCACTCTGATGGCCCGGGACGTGCTCGCCACTTCCGCTGGAAAAACATCGGCAAGTTCACCCTTTAAAAATATATTTTAGGGGAAATTGTACAATTTTGTTGGATAATGTTTTAGTTGTTTTGCATTTTTCTCAGTCAGTTTCAGAATGTAGATTTTATGATGTTGTTTGTTTTTTGATGAATACACAAATCTCCTTTTTCTATGAAATTAATCTTTTTCTCATGTTATAATACCATGAGAATATTGGCAAGAAATTATCTGAAATCGAGCAAGAAACTGTTAAAAAAAAACGAACAAAATGACCCACACATGAGAAAATTATGAGAACATGCACAACAATATTTTTAATGATGGGGAAAAAATGTTTATTTAGTGGTCCGTGTCAAAAACTTTCCACAAACATTTAAACAATAATGAGAGTAAATTATTCCCCACTTGTCTGCAGACCCTCAAGGACCCATAGGGGTTCCTGGACCACTGAAGACTTGGATGAGAAATTATTTTTCATAAGTTTCTGGAGGCTCAGTGATGAATGTAAAATATTTCACCAAGCCAGAAACATCTGAGATTCATTGATATTGTATTTTTTCATATATATTTGTAACGTGACGTTGACAAGCCATCAAATATTCAAATTCAATTTCAAAATCTGTAAAGATGTCTTTGGAACCGATCACTCATGGAGAGCTTCCTTGTCATCCTCCCTCCAGATGCTGGTTTCAACATGGATATGACAGGAGCTGAGGAAGAGGAGGAAGATGAAGACATGGACCAGACTGAGGTCCAGAGGAAGAAGGAGAGATTGGAAAGAGAACAGTGGCTCAGGGAACAGGTAGATGAAACGTGAAGAACCCAGAGAGCTGAGTTAAGCCCCCCCCACCCCTCTGATATGTTATTTTTACTCTTCACAGTCAGAACAGAAGGCCAAGAAGGGGGATGATTTGGATGATGATGATGATAAGATTGGAGAGGAAGACAGCCGGTTTATGAAGCTGGCCAAGAAAGTGACTGCCAAGACTCTACAGAGGAAAGGTTGGTTTGATAGGAGGCCACACAAGAAATCCCATGACCCATAAACCCTCCCAGGCAAATTTACAATCAAGCAAACAGTACACTGGAGCCCCGTTTGGTAACTTCAGTTATAAATAAAATAGATTGTACATTTAAAAGTCAAGTTTTCAGTTTTGCTCATATGCAAATGTTGAGAGGGTTAGAGATTCGAGAGGTGATCGCACCTTTTGAAAGAAATTTTGCGCTCTTTGATCACCTGATGTGCTTTAACAAACACACACACACACACACACACAAAACACAAAGCTTGCACCAAACATGGCACATGTCCCAGAAAACTCAGCATAACCAGCCACAGACGGGAAACTGCTGTCAACCTTCATCTCCCAAGTTGCTCCGGCGTTCATTTCCCAGCAGTTGTGGCATTTGTGTGATTCTGGGAAAAAGAAAACCCTCAGATCTTATCGAATCAAATTAAACGCTACAGTATTTAACTATTTGACAGCTTTAATGCACAGCCTCGAAGTAGATTAATAATAATAATAATAATAATGATGATTACAGAAAAGATTTCTGAATTATCAAAATTCTGAGACAAATGTTCTTGAACATTCTTGAATCTTAAACAGCACACATGTATTTTACACAAGCAAGAAAGCACATGAAGAAATTAATTTTTTTTTTGAACAAAAAACATTTTGGATGGAAAAAATATCTTGTTTTCATGGAAATAGACAGTTGTTTCCTCTGTGCTTAATGTGTCTCCAAACACATACAAGCACGCGTGAAGAAACTTCTGAAACGTTTTATGGTATCAGAAATATTGAGGCTTATCGCACTTCTTCCCGATCTTTAATGCAGAGCTCCCAACGGCTCCGCAACCAGAAAAGATGACAGCCCTCAACCCCTTCCAGAGACCCTCAAAACCTATACAGGCATGTATGCAGTTGAGCTGCCGTCTGATTGCTTTTTCCAGAGAGGAGATGTTTGTCTGCACTAGAGAAAAGAAATACTTTGTATTTACATCCGAACCACCAGAAACTGTCGTGGTGAGAGTGATGGTGCGGGATGACAGGCGTGACTGAATACGTTTAACAAAGAGTTCCTAATAATCTCTGATGTGAACAATGACAGACGCGTGTTTGACTTCCTGCAGGCGCGAAGAGGCTCGCTGCTGAGTCAGCCCCCCTCCGTCCTGCAGAAGCTGGCCTCCATATCGGGGGGGAATCCTCTGGCACCCAGAAACAGCCGCGGCTTCCTGTTTCAAACGTTGTCTCCTGAGAAGGACGTCTCCTCAGACGCTCCTCGGAAGCCGGTGAGTGAAAGCAGTGGTGTTGAGTGAATGGCATCCCGTAGGTGCAGATGTCAACGCCGATAGTCAGACCTCGACAGCCGCCTCGATTTGTTCACCACGGAGGAACAAGCAGGTTTAAGAAGGGGAAAAAAAGAAACAAATACAAAAGGTATTCAGAGCCGCATGGCTGGAAGCTCAGATGTGAGCTAAAATCACTCACCTTCCTGAAATGACTACCAACATGAAAGCAATGTCCAAGGCCACTGGAACCATGTGCTTTTAAAAATCTTTTACTTAATAGAATGCAGGTCTTATCGGCTTGAATGGTGGAGTGAAGAGGAACTGGGTCGATTACAGCCACAAGTTGTACCTTTCTAGATCTCCAAAGCCTGTCTCTTCATGACTCTGGCGGGACTTGGTAGGGCCTCATTAGTGAAATGATCTTGTGTGCAAATTGGCTCTTACACTTGGGATTTATTTTTTAACCGACAGTTTAGTCTAGCAGGCAGGAAGCTAATTCCTTTCTCCTGACATCTTTTGTGTTCCTCCTGTCACATTCTATTACCCAGGATTTCAGAGAGATGCACAATAGATGTCAGGAGCAAGGACTTACAAATGCAGGTCAGGCTCGCTTCCTGCCTGTAAGACTAAAATGAGGGTTAAAGAGAGTTTCAAGAATGAAATTAGGAAATGGGGGCCCATTCCTCTCAGATAAACATAAAACATGTGTTTGGAAAAAAAGTGACTGGTGTAGTTGTAAAATTGTGCCACTAGGTGGAGCTAAAGCCCACAACGAACAAATTCAGTCCTGTTAACAGGCAATGTGTTGCTCAAGATGTGAACGTGAGCGCTACATGTCAACAGCTGCACATTTACCAAGGTAACGTCTTCTTCAAGAAGAGCCTCTGTGATGAGTGCAGACTTTGGATGTGTGTGATCCTCAGACGATGAAGAAGAGGAGCCACGAGGAGGCCATGAACCCAGCAGCCAAGAGGGTCTGCAAGGAGAACACGACTACGGGACAGACGAAAGGCCTCCAGAGAAGCATTTTCAACTTCCTAAATCACTGACTGAACATCCACTGACGGGATCCTTGAGATGTGATTCTGTCCGTTCCGCTTGCACCATCAGAGATGACCACCTGTCTCCAGTCACTCCTGATCTGGACATCGCGTTTTATTTGTCCATTTAAAAATGTTTTATCTTGTAAATAGGATTCATTTGGATTTAAATGGTTAGGATTTTTTTTGTATAAGGATTTTAAATGTATTTCTTTTACATTGTAAATAAAAGTGTATTTTAAGACGCTCCTGTAATTGGATTTGTTCTCAAACGGGATGCAGTGTGCGGATGTGTGGCAGGTGTGTGTTTATTTGACTTTTAACTGTTAACCCACAGTCTTCCCGCCACATGCTGTATTTCCGTTCTTTTGTTCCAATCTTGTGGAAACTAGTTGTTTCACTGCTAATTCTGCTATGAACGGACTCGAGTGAACATGTATGTAATCACTTCTTGACAGCAGAGGGCGCTGCTGCTCAGCTAAACTACATCATGCTACTCTGAGCTAACACTCAGTTAGCAGTTAAGCTAAATATGGAATAATAATAGTATTCATATGTCCTGAAGGTCAGTGTTGGGATGCTTGGCTGTTAAGCACTAAATGTTTAAACATGAATGTATCTAAACATTCAAAAAAAAAAACCTCCTGTTCAGTGACACCATGCTTTAACATCAGAGCTTATTTTGAATGCTTTCTTGTGAAGATGAAAGCACAATTTATTGTCACTGGAATTCTGTTATGCCTTTGCCTCCGTGAACTATTAGAGCATTTTGCTAATGTCAAGCTTGCTGAAAGTAGTTGCACACTGAAGAAATGGGGCCGTCAACAAAGCGCAGGTTAAAACAAATTGGTTGCGCGATACAGAGTGAAAAGTATTCTGCAATTCTCGTCGCTCTTTTGAAGGGTTGCATTATGTATTAGTTGTTAAAAATGTCTCTAAAGGTGTACAAGTATCAGAGATATTCTTTACGTGTGTATGCGTTAATATGGGTTTTAACTAAGCTAATGCTTTACATTTATAATGATTGATTAATCCTTAGTTAGCTGTAATCTAATGTGTCTAGTAATAATTTAGTAATGATCATGTTAACTCTGGGATTACTGATGTTAGGGTTATTTAAGGAACAATTTCCTCGCTTTACAATGAGGGTCTACAGCATGTTTAGAGCGTTAATAAATGGTTCGTTATGCTTAAGTAATGCTTATTCAGCGCTCTTGTATAATTTAAGCATTAAACAACCGTCATTAATGCACCCTTATAGTAAAGTATTACAGAATCTTTTTATTCTTTTCTTTAAAAAAAAAAAAAAAAAAAAAGCATCCTGACACAAAAAGCCCCTTTCATTCGCCTTGTTCAGCTTGTTTCCTTCCATTTCCAAACTACAAAATCTTTCTATTTTCTGCTCCCAGGACAGTCACAACTTTGTGGAGAGGTGATCTCCACAAACATTTGTTTGTCAGGCCTCTTGTCGTTCCCCAGGAGACGACACCGCAGGCTTGAAGAGGGATGGCGTTAAATGTCTTCCTAAAGGTTCCTGCAAGGTGTTTTGGTGATCAGAAGGCACAATTCTAGCAGAGCGGTGTAGATTTTTGTGTTAATCCACCTCATGCATGCTTCCCCCACCTTCCACCTGCCCTTGATTGAAAATCTCCACTTTTTACAGGCTCTTGTTCAACTCGCTTTCAAGCATAATCGCAGTTTTAGAGCTAATGATTTGGTAAGTAGCTAATAATAGGCCGGAGTTACAGAGCGAGGAGCCCTTTCATCTCTCTCCATCTCATTAGCAACCACGGTGATTAGGAGGAGGTCCTGGGGTTAGGATGGGACACAGGAGGCCCCATTACACATCATTAGGGGCCAATGCCAGGAGGGTCTGGAATGAACCCCGTGGAGGGGCCTGTTCAGAGCCAGCTGCTGAATCCTGCTGTCGTTTATTTTTACCTGGCTAAACTTTCTATTTCCACCTGTTGTGTTTGTCAGAAGTCCCGTAAAATATCTAAAGGAGCTTAAGGACAAAAGGGTATTTTGGCATGAGCTGCTCGTATCATTATTATCGTGCTATTATTATGCAATTAATGGAGCTAAACATGATTCCAGATCCTAAGGGTCTGTTTGCGGGGTCAGTAAATCAGATCTAATTAGATTTGTTAATGTCTTGAGAGCAATTCGGCTTTTGCTATTTATTCCTTAATTATTTTTCCTCCGCTTTGTCCTCGCTCATCCTCAACATCAACACCACACGCGCTCGTCCTCAACTCACAACTTCATTTAAACCCCACCACCACGACCACCCCCCCCCCCGCCCTTTGCCCTGAGAGGGAATTACGAGGTCAATGCAGTAGAGCTAAAAACCCCTGAACTCCCAATTCACACCAGACTTAAAAAAGGAGGAAGGTTACACGTTTTGGCATCAATGCCCGGCTTCTAAATATCTAGAGGACACGGATCTGGTTTTATTCCGATTATGAAGATGAAAGAGGGCAGAGAGTGGAATAATTGAAGAAAACAAGAGCTGTAGCACCGAGGGGTGTGTTGTTGGTGCACTTGTGCCACGATGTATTCACTCAACGAGTGTGTGTCGACTCACATCTAAAGCTTGAAATGAAAAGGGTATAATTATCGTGCAAAGCCACCGATGCTGGATTGCTGTCTCAATTTAGCACGTCCTGGATGATTTTTAAGAGTGTTGGCTGTGAGCTCAGGGTCCGGCAGGCCTCTATTTACAGTGTCTGTGCATGTCTTTGCACCGGTGATCTGACAGTGTAGCCCATGGGTGCTGCTGGATGCCCTCGGCCCCTGTCACAGCCGAGACTGGTGCTGGAGCAGATGTGGAGCTGAACTGAGGGAAATGGGTCAGGCTGCTGCAGGCTGTGTACAATTCAAACAAGGTCTGATTATGCACAAGGTAAGTCATGCTCCTTTTTTACTCTTTCTATATGTGTGTGTGTGTGTGTGTGTGTGTGTGTGTGTGTGTGTGTGTGTGTGTGTGTGTGTGTGTCAAAAGGGATGGGGGGGTTAGTGTTAACATTACACTAATCTTTTTTTTCCCCAGGAGGCCTTACAGATGACCCTCAACCCTCCAAGTTCAGTCTATCTCTCTTTCTATCAGTGTCCTCTGCAGTTGTCTTTTGTAACTTGGGGTTTTTTTTCAGAGAGAGATGGAGGGAGTGATGATTTTGCGTGTGACGAGGCCTTGGGCGGACGGCTGTGTTTGATGTATTTTTTATGTGCTTAGGCTACTGGTGAACGATGGGGAGGGAAGGAGGGAGGGAGGATGCCTGGAGCTGATGCAGTTGAATGGGGATGTTGTTGAAGGAGAAAAAAGGGTGGAGGGGGAGGGGGGAGGATGAGGAGCAGTAAGGATGGAAGAGTGTGTGTGTGTGTGTGTACGCATGGAGAAGAAGGGGCGACAAGTTATTCTGCCGGCAGCGACGATATGTCAGGGGGATGGGAGCAGAGAGGAGAGAGACAGTGAACACTTGTTAAGTCTGTCTGATGTAGCCTCCCGATACCACACACACACACGCACCTCTAGAAAACACTAGCATGCACACACACTCACACACATCTGAGACTGACAATCATAGAAGCAGTCAGTTTAGAGACACTGTAACTAATCCTGCATTGCTCCCTCTGCAAGTACTGGAGATACAATGTTACCCACAATGCAACAGTGACAGGTAACATTTTAGATATGTGAAACACATCTGAGATTGTTGTATTATTTTGAAGACAGCTTTAAAAATCCATCCTACAACATGTTTTAAGCTTCTACTGTCACAGTGATGAAATATGCAATGCCGGCTGGAAATATGGTGATTTACTGCATTTCCCAGAATGCTTCTCAGCAACTTTCACAGGCTGGGCATGATCAGGCTGGAGAGAAACAATGATAACAAGCACCTTGAAAAAGCCACTAATAAAGTATAAAGTCCTATTAATGCTCTGGAGATTTAATCGCGGAATTTTGTTTGCTATTCATCAGGAATAAATCATCCTCAACTGACGTCATTCAAATTCTGTTTATTTTATGCTAGCAAAGGTTTAAAAACATTGAGTTTGCAAAAGTTCAAAAATGTTTCAGTTCACCAAAAAAAAAAGGAAGTGGACCCTTGAAAGACAAGGGTGTGTGGTTTCTTTTTCGTCTCCGATGTCTCTGGAGCAGCCAGGAATCCAACTAGGAATCCTCTGATTATTTGACAGCCCATCCTACCTCGTGAGCTAAATATATAAATGCTGTAACTAGAAGTGACACAGCATCTACTGGCAAAAACACACTTAAAAATGAGTACCCCTGCTCTGGAGCCATTTGGGGATCTTTTTTTTGTCCTGTCCTGTTAACTGCGCATCTCAGGAAAACGTCTTCAAACTAGGCACAAACGTGATGAATCTATCCTATCAAAACACGCAAATACTAATTTAAGGTTGTTGTTGTTGTTTTTTTTATTAGTTAAAGGTATTTTATCAGATTCATTTTAAGGAAGGGTTAAGAGTTCAACCAAAAATGAAACTTCATCCATTATATATAAGCTTTCACGCTGATTGAAGTTTTTTTAACCCACAAACCACGGCTGGAGTTTCACAGCAAAAGGAACTGCAGTAATCTGCCCAACAACTGCAGTGAATGGAGACCGAGTAGAAATAAAGTACACAGAGGAAGTAAAAATTACCATCGGACGACCGATACTATCACTTTAATGGTCTTACAACTACCACGTCTCCAGAATTGACTGGGAGCAATCAATCCTATCCTGTTTATGAGCCTCTTCTCCCTCTTTATCTTCATGAATGATGGTTTTGAGGCACTTCATAAGTCGCTGAGCTGATCCAGAACCAGTTAGTCACACCAGTGCTGAATGAAGTGAAGGTTCTCATGAGGAACCATGACATAGAGTTAGCGGTGTGCCATCATGAGACCGAGGAGGCCTGCTGCTGCGTTCACGCTCCCCAACTCTCGCCGGCACTGTATGTTCCCACACCACCGTGATCTCATCTCATCATCCATTGTTCCCTTTTCCTGTTGTTCCAGCCCAGTTTAGGAAACGGTATTAGTCAGCCAGAGGATTTTTTTCTTTCTTTCCCGGAACGTGTGTGTGTGTGTGTGTGTGTGTGTGTGGGGGGGGGGGGGGTATGGGACGGGATGGGAGGAGGATAAACACAGGAGCGTCTGAGGAGGAGGAGGAGGAGGGATAGAATTGGGAGGGGGCAGTGGCCAGCCTCTCCAGCGACCAACGAACCAGCAAAAAGGTAAGAATAAATCACCACCTAATCCGAGAAGATGCTCCGAAAGATAATTGTCAGTCACTGGACTTATGTAAGCGAACGAATAGGAGAGGGAAGGAAGGGTCTGGGTTGGTTTTTACTGACGAGGGACAGAGAGGAGACAGCACAGAGATGGGGTGAGCGTTACATAACGCGCGGCAAATACATGCGTTTTTATTCCCGTTATTTTTTTTGTCTAATTCGAGTAAATATCTATTCGTTTTTATGCATTCGTTGACGTAATTTAGCCTTGTGTGCCTTTTAAATCTACGCTAAAGCCGTAAATATGTCGTCTGTGAGCGCCATTTGTCGCATGTTTTATTCTCTCGTTCGTCGTCCGTCCAAAACCTGGCGTCCTCTATTACAGATTAGACACCTCGACTCTGCAGCAGGATTATCGTGGTAGTATTTCTCCTTCTTTTAAAAAAAAAAAAAAGAATTTATCGCAATGTGTTGATGCACGATGGATGAACAAATCTCTCTTTTTATGATTATTGTAATAATTATTATTTAATAACCATTTGACTGCTTCTAGCCGGTTAACCGGCTCTTAATCCGGGTCTGGATGGCCAAGCATCATTGCGCGTGCTCCTGAGAGGGATGTCGCTGTCCTTCAGCAGCGCGTGAACGCGCATGCACAGGGGAGGAGAGGATTGATTGACAGCAGCCCCAAGTCAGGATTAGAGAAATTTCCATTCTGAGGAGACATGTAAATATTTGATGCTAATGGAAGCGGAGTGCGCAGACTAGCCTGTAGTTATTATCAACAAGGAATTTGGTGTGAGCCAGAGGAGGGTTTGGGGTGAGACGGGGTGTGTTTGTGAGTGTGCAATTGTTATTTTTGTCCGTCCTTAATCAAGCTAATTCAACAGGGACATTGCATGTACAGTAATTCCTCTTGATATTTCCAGGGCCGGTGCTTTCTAATGAACCTGCAGAAGCAGGAAGATGGTTTCAACAACATTTTTTTCTGAAGTCACTTGAACGTCACCTGATAATGTCGCTGGTGGTGACGGTCTGTTTGATTCAGCAGGTTGTTTCCAGTAGAACTGGAGACTTTGAATGACGGTGTTGATATATTTTCAAGATGTACTGATCCAATACCAGAGCCTATTTTCTTGAACATTATCGTTACTGCTCTTGTTGTTGTTGGTCGTGGTGGTGGTGTAACGTTTAGACCGATATCACGAGGTTGTTATTAAACACAAAACGCTAAAAAAGAGCCAAAAATATAAGCAAATACTTTTATATTTAAATGTCTCATGTTATCTTACAGTAAATTCATGATCCAGCTCAAGCTATGGACTGGAATCTGGGACAGTTCCTAGTTTAGCACACTCTGATATCCAATCAGCAAAGAACGTTGGTACCGGCCCTCATTTGCATATCTTAACCCCCCCCCCCCCCCAGCATTATTGGCTGCATAGATGATGTAAAAGCAAGAAAGATGTTTTCATCCCTGCTGTTGTGTAATGTTGTGTGTTTTTATGTCATTCCAGTGAAGCTCAGTCAAGGTCACCGATGCTGCACCATCAGGACCAATTTATGAACTACGGAGGAGGGGCCAACAATGGCTCCCCCTCCTCGCTCCGAAACAGGAAGTGTGACAAGGATGGCAACTTTATCTTCCTTTCTGGCAAAGATGATTACACAATGACGGGAGGAGGAGGAGGAGGTGGAGGAGGTGGTGATGTAAACCGAAACCAAATGCGCCCTCGTAACTTGGGTCCAATGGGTCGGGACCCTCCGAACTCGCAGCACAACAGTCCATCGCTTGTGTCACCACGCCCCCGCATGCCCTGCTGGAGCCCCCTGGAGCCCCTGCCCGAAATTGAGTGTGGGGATGATGGGTTTGGGCGAGTGCCTCCTGATGGAGCGGAGGAAAGGAGAATGGAGGAAGAAGGAGGACGGGTGATGATGAACCTGCATGAGGAGAAGCAGAAGAAGAGGGAGGTGCAGAGGAGGAAGGGCAGCTTTGGTTTCAGAGGAAAGGAGGAAGAGGAGGAAATGGCCCAGCTGGAAGATGATGACGAATGGGGAGACAGCGACTCTGAGTCCGAACTCAGCCTTCGCTCAGGAGGCAGCATGTCCTCCATCAACATGGAGAGTGGAGGCGAAGGGATGCTCATGGGGGGCTGGGACCGTGTTGGCGTGGGGGAACCAAGATTCACCCACCAGGAAAATGAGCAGAGCAGAAACGGCACCAGAGAACCGGTGGGGCAACCTCGCCGCTTCAGCCGCAGATCCCTGACAGGGAGCACCCTGGAGAACCTTCTAGAGGAAGGAAAAGAGGAGCAAGATGAAGATCAGTCCTCGGACTCAGACGCTGAGCTGCCAGAGCTGATGGATGCCGTCTGGACCCTGCGAGACCGTGAGCGCTTCAAGGCCCAGGAGATGGAGAAACATCAGGTGCAGCTGACCATGTACCGCCGGCTGGCGCTGATCCGCTGGGTACGCACCTTACAAGGCCGTGTCCTGGAGCAGCAGAACCGCCTCCAGTCAAGCTTTGATGTCATCCTCACAAACAGGAAGGAACTGCTGCGAATGGGCGCCGCCGTAGCCAACGCCACGCCCACTGCCACTGTGGCACAGTCATAGGAGCTTCTGTTTGGACATGTCCTCTGAAAATAAGACAATCCATTCATCTGATGTTTTAAAGAACTTTTATTTTTGTGTTTTTTTTTTTCCTTTTCTGCTGTCAGCTCATAGTTGCTGGACCCAGAAGAGGTCAAAGCGATGAGACGAACCACTCATGGGATCAATATATTTATGTGCTGATTGTTTGTCTTGACATGTGAATAGAAAACATTCGCCAAACCAAATAAGTGTTAAAAATGTAACTTTGGAGAGGATTTATACTCTGAGATGAGGCTGTATATAGAGACGATAAATTAAAACAATAAATATGAATTATCTGAGCTTGTTTTTTGTCTCCAGTGTGTTCACTGATTCATGCGGCCAAATGAGAGGTAACTTCTGTGTTAATCTGAGGGGAAATCCGCTGATATCATGACTTCAGGAGCCCCGAGTCTTCATTTCATCGCACATCAGCATCTTATTTGAGGTTTATCAAAGCTCCCTCAGTGCAGATATGACTAAAGAAGGCCAGTTGTTATCTTCTTGAGCTGTACTTGCTGTATTCAGCCGCAGGGCAAGTGACCTTTTAGCTAACAATTGCCTCTTTGTCAGCTGAACAAAGTTGGTTTGTATCGGCTCATCACACGGGGCTGGGCAGTGTGTGTGTTCCGTGGGGTGTGTGATAGCCGTGTGAGGCTCGAGCGTCGATCTATACGGGCACAACTGCTGCCGCGGGCGCTTCTAGATCACCTCACCTCTTCCCATGTGGATGTGTGTGTGTTCATGGAGATACCGGTCCTCATTGCCACCCTATAATCTGCAGCTTTCACAAGTTGTGCACGCAGGAAGCCCCGGGGGAGCCTGTCAGTCTGCGCCCCGGGGCCCTGCAGGCCCCTAGTAAGGCCCCGGTGAACAGACGCCGGTCCGGTTGTGCGCATGAAGAGCCAAACCCCGGGGCAAGTTTGGGGATAATCCTCGGCTATGCCTCCTAACTTACCCAGCCCCCACCACCACCACCACCACCTCAGCTTATCGCCTCTCTTGGACGCAGCCATGGCAGAGTGCATTTCCATATTGATCCCTGTTCGCTGGCTGGATAACATGTTTACACCGGGATAGGGATTGTAAGCAACGTGCAAGCAGCCACCTCTAAAAAGGGACACCATGGAAGAACAAACATGGCTTTGATGGTGATTTTTTACGGTGATTTCAAGGTAGTTAGCATGAGTTATAAACAAAGCTTATGAAACAGAGAGATACCAGAGGCTAAACTCTTTAAACGGCTACATGAAGGCGTGTGTCTGTAGTTCCACATCATATGTTGGTGGGTTACAATACAGCAACCCCCCCTCCACCCCCATCAGAGAGAATCAAACAATGAAAACATGGCACCATGAAGGTCTTACAAAGAGTTAAACTACATTATTAGTTTCATTATTCGTTTTTAATGTTCTATATTTAACTTCTAACATTTGGACTTCCATTTTACCACAATAGAAAGCAAACTGAGTATAGATGATAAAATAGATTTCTGTCGCTCCTCTCAAAACCAAAGGTCCAAGCTGCGTCATTAAATAAAGCAGCAGTGAAACAAGACAAAAATTAAAAAGGACAGCATGAAATTTTGAAAGCAACGCAATTAAAACAGTGGTCAAACAAATGTGCAATAAAATGTAAAACACAAATTCCACTAAGTGTCTCATTGCAAAATCTGAAAAGTTGAACTTACTTTTTTTTTTTAAATGGAAATGGAGTGCCTTGAAAAAGTGATGTAAATACAGGATGTTAATCTTAAATTCAGTTTACAGAAACTACTATTACCACATGTCATAGTAACAGTTTTATTTACCAAACACTTTAAAATACGGGTACATTGATAACAGTTAGGAAACACTTGTCTATAGATATGAGGGCTGAGGATTTAACGATTCATCAATGCTATTTATGGCCTTTATGGTTGTTAACTAACAGTTACCAAAGCATGACTAGGAGCTGAATAAGTCAACTAACTGTTACTTACTTACTCTTCAGTATTACTTAAAGATCAGCTGAGCCTTTGCAGTGACCAAAGCTGCAGCTGTAAACGACAGGTACTCTCACCTTCTCCTGCAGCAAAAGGTAACAGGTCGTCTAGTGATATGACATCGATTGATAAGGGATGGACTTGAACAGGAAATTGCACGAGTTTAACGTGTATTTTATTCTGTAAATCTTTTCCAAAAGAATTGAAGGATGAGATGTTGACCAAACAACCCAAAAAAGGAATTCTTAATGTCTTTTAAATAAAGCGGTGGTTAATTAATTAGCTCTACATGTGTTGTTGCAGATTACACACCCATTACAAAAAGCAGCTGATAAACATTTCCGAGACGATATTTATAGCCGCTTAATGCTTCCCACATCCTGAAAGACACATTTATGATCGACAGGCTCACTGATGCAGCGCGCTAAACAAAAAATGTAGAAAAATAAAAGGAAAACTCATAAAAAAAAGAAAGGTAGAGGATTATATGTGTTGCTAACAATGAGCAGGCAGGTGAACGTGGTGGCTCCGCCATGGCTCATCTGGATTTATGTCCTGTTTTGTCGCATTTTCACAGTCCTTAACAACAGTAAGAAACACCATACCTCTCTCATCTTGTGTTTTTTCACATGACACATCTGTAATCTTCATGCTGCAGTTGCTGTTTTTAATCCCAAGGAGCACAAAATAAACCACATGATAGTTTGTTTTCCTCGTGGCCCTCCGGCGCACAACAAAAAGCTCAACACCACAGTTAACTTCATTCATCCATTTTAGCAAAAAGCTTCAATCCGCAAGTATTAAAAATCAGACATGAAATAGAATATTCAAAGAATCCCTAATTAGCTTCTCTTTTTACACTGGTACAACAAAAACATATGTAGCGGAGTCTGAAGGGACTGATGACTTCAACTCACACACATATTTCACACACATTTTCTACAGCACGTTTAAAGAGGTGTGTGACCTCCCACCCCCACCCCCACCCCCAAAAATGTCATGGCTGCACAAACACACACTTCGTTGTTTGACCCCGAAGACACGTCAGGATTTGTCTCTGAGTCAACAGTGTCCACTAGGGGGAGACACTCCATCACAGACCCGCCCGGATCAGTCTGACACCTGCTGGTGTTTCCGTGTTATAACGCCAGGGGGCAGCACTGCGTAGACGGAGATAGAGATGTGCTTCTACCAGGGGACCGTCCATGAAAGGGTCCTTTTGAGTGTACAGAACTATATCATATTAAACTCATGGCTACTCTTTTATTTGCTGAATAAATTCACTAAAACCATAGAAAAGGATTTTTTTTCTTTTCTATTGAGCTGTTTGGCATATTCAGTCACGAGAGGTCTCAAGTGTACAGGACTCAAGTTTCTAAGAAAGACTGTTCATTTACATCAACAATTTAAAAACTAATAGAAATTGAATGTTTCATGTTGCAGTCCCTAAAACAACCCCCTTCACCTGCAGATGTCTCTTTTTTGTGTTAACAGTCTTCTCCCGCAGAGTTGGACGACATAATTTTGGAACAGTATTGTTGTCCTGTGCATCATTTTATACACATTTACCCCAAACTCACAAACACATCTTAAAAAAGAGTTGAACTAAAGCTCTGAGGTGTTCAGAATTATTTGTCACCGGTGAAACTTCAACGTTCAGTTTCTGTACAAGTGTCTCGTTTCCTATTTTTCAATGCGCGCAGACAGAAAACCAGTCAAAGATCACGTCTTTGCCTCGACTGCTCTCATCTCTGCACCTCATGAGGTCACTGAGTGATACTTCAAACCTTCCTGGCTGTGAGAGGCTTTCATTCTTCATGCTGTCAGATTTACCTCCTCGTCCTCGGCAGCTGTGGACAGTTACATCATTCTGTCCCTTCAAAGTTCTTTGGGACAACATCTGGGCTCTTATATTCATGTGCCCTTGACATGAGAAAGTTTGGGAATCCCAGCGTTAGCTGAGGCTTGAGCTGTTGTGTCGAGCTTTTTGAATAGAGAAATACATATATACCCCATCGTGCTCTCTCTCTCTCTCTTTCTCTCCCTCTCTCTCTCTCTCTCTCTCTCTCTCCTTCTTCCCTCTGCCTGATGTAGTGTGACAGTGTGTTAGCCCGCAGCACTCTGCTGGCGTGGAAACAATCAGCTTTGACAGAAAGGGGGTGGTGGTGGGGATAGAGGGAGGTAGAGGAGTAGGGAGGGGTGAGGAGGGGTGAGGGAGGGTGAGGGGGAGCAAGTAGGTCCGGGGGCCTGTGTACGATGAACTGGATAGAAAGACTTGTCATCAGAGAAGACAGATAGAGAGATAGATAGATAGATAGAGAGATAGATAGAGAGATAGATAGATAGACAGATAGATAGATAGATAGATAGAGAGATAGATAGATTGATAGAGAGATAGATAGAGAGATAGATTGATTGATAGATGATAGATAGATAGATAGATAGATAGAGAGATAGATAGATAGATAGATAGAGAGATAGATAGATAGATAGATAGAGAGATAGATAGATAGATAGAGAGATAGATAGATAGATTGATTGATTGATAGATAGATGATAGATAGATAGAGAGATAGATAGATGATAGATAGATAGATGATAGATAGACAGATAAATAGATAGATAGATAAATAGATAGATAGATAGATGGATAGATAGATAGATGATAGATAGATAGATGATAGATAGATAGATAGATAGATAGATAGATAGACAGATAGATAAATAGATAGATAGATAGATGGATAGATAGATAGAAGGATAGATAGAAGGATTGATTGATCTAGAGGGATAAAAAAGCAACACGAACAAATTTGTGCATAAGAACATTCCATGAAAGCCCAAAATCTTTTTTTAATCTAATTTCAAGTTAAAAAGATTTCCTTGTATGTAACACTTGAGATTTTTTTTGTAATAAATGGAAGTATCTGCCATTTGATTAAAACAAATATATTAAAACAAGACAATATTGTGTTTGAAAAAAAAAGACAAGAAATGAGATAAATATGCAAGACTGTCTATAAAATTGAAAAGAATATTATTAATCTTTGAAAAAAGAATATTTTGGAACAGAAGAGACGCAGTTGTTTAATCAAAAACAACAATATTTCGTTCGTAAAAATCAATGATTATTTGTGCTATATATTGTTCATCTGTTCTTTCAGTCGGCCTGACGCCCATTTCTGTGTCTTAATTAACTTGACTTCAGTCAAATTGAAACGGCAGACAAACTAAAGATCATTTAATTGACAAAAGCGGGACAAAAAAAAAAAAACAGGTCACACTTTCCTTCCGTATGTGTAATATTATTAACTGAAACATAATGTGTAACAACCTGTTGACTGGAACAGAAAACTAATCTACATTCAGGCCTTTATGACCCCCGTGTCACTCACCCACTTGACTCTTTCCACTAATTCAGTTAAAGCAATCAAGTCCATTATGAGGGTTCCCTCTCTACTCCAGGCAGCATCTAGTCAGTCTCTGATTCCAGGACTTGGTGTGTGTGTGTGTGTGCGTGTGTGCGTGCGTGCGTGCGTGCGTGCATGCGTGCGTGTGTGTGTGTGTCTGCCTGTCTGTTGGTGCTTCAGCTGCCTCGTCTGCTATAACCAGCTAATAAATATGAAAACAGCAGGTTAAACTTTTTTATTCGTCCCATGCCTGACAGGATTATACCCTTCAATAGAGTCCCGTGAAAAATCTCCCAAACCTCATAATGCCCAATGTTGTCCCATAAAACTGTGTTGGACAAAAGAAGAAGAAAGGGGGCTTTTTCACGCATAAGGGGTTTTCTCAAGAGCACATTGAGGGGGCGCCTCGACCGGGACCCGCCCATAGATTATCTAGCTGTGGGTGAAAGCACGGCTGGGAGCGGCAGGTGCGTGTGCCAGGCACGGGGGGTCACGGGGGCTCGGTGACCATGCATAGGCATAGGATGGAGGTGGTGTGTGTGTGTGTGTGTGTGTGTGTGTGTGTGTGTGTGTGTGTGTGTGTTAGAGTACGGGGGGGGGGGGGTGGACTACAGAGAATGCTCCGCAGCTGCAGGCAGGAATGTTTGCAGATTGTCACTTTCATTTAACTTGCTCTTTTTCTTTCTCACCCCTCCCTCCCAACCCAACCTAGAGATGGAGCGGGGGACCCCACCAACCCCCCACCAACCCCCCCTCCACAGATAGGACTAAACGGTGACACTCCGTCCACAAAAGCATTGAGGAGCACAGGTCATCCCAACCTCGTTGCTGTGAAATTGAGGATTAAACTGATAAGCACCAAAAATGAGACAGATAGGACGATTCTTAGAGAGTTTATAGGACCCAAGCGAGAGCCAGACGGGGTTAACACACTCTTTAACTTGTCTCACTTTAGTCCCCAGGGGTGTCTTTCATGCAGGTTATTGGATTTCAGAGTTCTGAAGCTCCAACATCAACATATGGTGGCCTGTAGATGAAGATGAGGCCGTTTAATAATGAAGCTCATGAATTTATCTCAGCAGCTTTGCCAAAAATTAATCAAACAACACAAAGAATGCAAATTGCAGCTATTCACATTGTCTAAATTCACCCTAATCTCATGTCATGTGGTCTCTTATGGAGGCATCAACTCTTATCTTAATTTTCATGCTTTCATCAGAAAGTCTGCATGTTATTATTACAATGCGTCTACTATAGAAGATAGCCCTTACCCACCCTGACCCGTGCATGCCGCGTCTTGGACTGAAATGGTCCTATTTGTACCGTACCTCGCTGTCTAATCTCTACCGTCCAAACTGTCCCATTCCAAACTGTGGCCTGAGGCTACATGTGGGTCCTCACATAATCCCCCCAAAACTCCGCAGTCCCTCTTATTCCACTGGGGTTTGGCAAAAGTGTTACATGTCAGAGGCGAGCGGCTGCTTTTTCACGCCATCTTCTAGCAAAAAGGGATTAATGTCTCCGCCATTATGTATAATGAGAATGAATAACAAACAGCCGTCTGTTTATCCCGCACAATCCAGTAAAGTGTTGTTTTTTTTTTATTGAACTGTCTTTGGGGTGTTTGTTGAGGTCACACACACACACACACACACACACACACACACACACACACACACAAACACACTGGCAACAGAATCGGTTGATATCAAAGAGTAAAGTCACCATCCGATTATTCCAATTCTTTCTACATTCAAGTGTGAAAGAGTTTGTGTGTGTTACTGGATTGTAAAAGTGTAAAAAAAAAAAAGAAGTCAGTTACACCACATGAGTGTGTATCCCTGTTCATGAAAATTCATCCACAGAGCCATAGACACCAGTAATGGCACCTCTCACTCATGTCTATTTGGGGTCTTTTGTTTACCTATCAAAATATGTATTTTTAATTTATCCTAATACTTTTGAGAGCTTTTTTTTTGGGGGGGGGGGGGTCTTTTGCATTTAATTTGACCAGCCTTTCAGCCCAGAGATAAATCCTTCAGTCCTATGAAGTGACGAAGATAATGACATTGCACTGAATTTGTATACAAATGGAAGAACTTCTGGAAGAATAAAATGCTTAAATTATTTTAAAGAATGATAAATGTCACTTTTCCATTTAAAAAATTTTATGAAGTTCAAACTAATTAATTTTTTTTCCCAAAAAACTTTTCTTCATAAAAACAAGCTGAATATTTGCGTGATGTCATGACAGACTTGTTGGAGTTGATCTCAGTTTGATCTTAATCCCGAAAACGATAAGGATGCTAGCTTGTCCTTTCATGGAAAGCTTCCCAAAGCTTTCGAAGTTCTTGGAGACTGCTGTGAAACTCAGCAGGATGTGTGTGTGTGTGTGTGTGTGTGTGTGTGTGTGTGCGCGCGCGTGTGTGTTGCATTGTTAGCGTAAATCACTTTTCACATCAGTTTCATCATTTTAGCAGCCTCAGGAGGATTTTATAGATGCAGACATGCCAGTAATTATTATGTCAATGTCAATGATGAAAAGAAATGCCCAAATAAAAAGGAATCTCTAAGAAGAGCTTCTTTTGGGAAAAATTTCACGATTAACGCAGATTTGCACGTTCGTTCTGAAATGTCTCAAAGTAGATCCTAAGCCTCCACTTACAAAAAAAAAAAAAGATTTGCTCCAAATTTAAATTCATATAATAAATTCAAATAATAATCTCAACTTTTATAAAGTCGGTAGAGGGTACAAGGGGTCTCATGTCTTGAATTTCCTGAAAGTCCTGGCTACAACCCTGTCAAAACGACAGCAACAGTGCCATTAATGAAGCACTCATTCAAAGATAAAAGGTCCATGATTCCACTTTTTTTCCTTTCATTTCAAAGACTTACGCAGTGACACAGAGGACATTCTACAACTTTGTTTAACAGGCTTCTCGTGATTGAAGCCAGTAATGGTGTGGAACACGAATCAGTCCTGGAACCAGGAGATAACTTGACGTTGTTGACAGTCCCTTGTCTTAAAGTTTGGTGTTTGCGAATAGCATAACGTTAGCTTTGCGCTTCTGACAACTGTATTTACACTCCAAAAACAGCACAAGAGTGGCAGAGTTAATTTGTAAAGATTATTTTGCTGAACAAAACACGGAAATCTCATAAACATATGAGAACTTATTTTCAACAATAAATCGAATGAAAAAAAATTCCTGTCGGCTTTTGGTTGAGAGAACCCGTGGTTATGCTGACATCAGGGCTGGCCTACAAAACCACATCCTCCCCGCAGCGCTCCATGTGAAAAATGACAGCGTGTCCCTTTAAGGGAAGTCATGGTGGGTATAACCAAATCAATCACAAAGAAGGGAAAAGTGTGAAATAAAGAGAGTCTTGGTCCTACAGGTTGACCACTCTGCATTTTAAGCATCTCCTCTAAATCATGGCCTTGACCTTTCTCTTGTTGGCATCTTTTTCCTTTTTGTGCAGGAAAAAGCCAAGTCGGATGAATATGAAACTAGACTCAAAAGTCACTGGCACACACATTTCTCCAACCGGAAAAAAAAGGTAATTATTTGACCAAATAAATCAAAATACCCAGATATTATATGGACACATGTGGCCCTAAATGTTGACAAAGTGTCTCCTCTGTATTATTTCCTCTTCTTTGCGTTGTTTCCCCCAGTTTTTGCTCCAGCACATCGTAACTCCATAATCCACAGCTGCCACAACCAACTATGCAGCTCAGAAGGAGAATATGAAAATGAAATATGAAACAGTGGTGTGATAAACTGGTAGATAATCATCTTTTCATTAAAACTTTCATCCCCAGTGACTTAAATATTCAAGAGCCCAATTACAGCGCTTGTATCTCTTTCTCTCACACTCTCGCTTTCTTAACAAGAGCAGTCAGGGAGTGTGTGTGTGTGTGTGTGTGTGTGTGTGTGTGTGTGTGTGTGTGTGTGTGTGTGCGTGTGTGTGTGGCTTAAGGGTTGAATGAGAGCATCATTATGGAGTAGTAGGGTGTATGTGTGTGTGGATGTGGGTTGGAGGTTGGTGTGTGCAAGGGGGGGTGTGGGTGGTGACCCGTCGTTCTTCATCGGGGGATGAGACGGGAGGTGGACAGGGAGCAGCAGGCCTGATGCGAGCCTGTCCAAATAGCGGGATGAAGAAGAAGAGGAAGAGATGGAGAGACAGGAAGCAGAGTTTGTGCAACCATGCAGGTCTGACGGATGGAGGGATGGTGGGAGACAGACGAGCTGAGAGGAGTATAGATTTTCCAGGCAGATAGTGGAAAGATGTGTGCATCCTGATGAGTGCCACAAACAGGGCACACAATTCTCTTGTCTGCTTGTGTGTGTGTGTGTGTGTGTGTGTGTGTCTGTGTGTGTGTGTGCGTGTGTGCGCACGCGCATGTGTGTCAGTGTATTAGCAGTCAGAGCACTGAAGCCCACAGGCGATTCCTGTGTGTGCTTGCGATAAAGGGAAAAAGGGAGGAAGTATAATGGGGGAAGCGGGTGTGTGGAGGAGGAGTGAGGGGTGGGTGTGTGGGTGAGAGGAGAGATGAGGAAGTTGGTTGGTTGGGAGGGGAGGTAGGGAGGGAGGAGGGGGTGTAGAGTGAGAGAAAGAGAGAAAAGAGGGAGGAAAGAGCATCCAGCAGAGCAGGGAGCTTCCTATGTGCTGTCAAAGCCTCTGGATCATGTCCCCATTGGTCTTTCTCTCTCTCTCTCTCTCTCTCTCACACACACACACAAACACACGCACACACACACACACACATACATACACATACACATACACATACACACGCATACAGACACACATGCTCCCTCACCCAATTGCTCTCTTCTCCCTCAAACCAACTCCTCCCCCCTCCCCTCCCCTCCCTCCCTCCCTCTCATGAAAAGAGTGTCTTGGCAGGGTAATTAAGAATGGCCTCTAAACACAGGAGTATGGCAGGAACGCTCCAGATGAAAGTAAATGATTAAAATAATTACAGGCTGAGAGATGACGAGCCGGAGTGTGGGGTGGCCGCCGGACATTTGTCAGTAATTAGATAATTAATCTGAATGCAAATGATGAGCCCTAACGAAGCAGTCAAGCTGAACCAGCGACAACTGCCGTGAGTGAAATCGGAGGGGGGGGGGGGGAGTAAAGAAAAGAGAGGGAAAGGCAAGGGAGTGAGAGAGAGAGGAAGAGCAAGAGAGAGAGAGAAGGGAAAAACACATCAATATGAGTGTAAAATATCCCAGCTTCCCCAAAATCAGCATGAAGAGACTCAAAGGCAGCACCAGCAGAAACAGCAGCAGCAGCAGCTGAAAATCATGTCTGGCAGTGACAGCTCACAAACACACTTGGTTCTGTCTGTAACTTTAGTGACAAGTAGACATGAATACCTTGTTAAAAATATACAAAAAGGCCTCGTGTGTTACGCCCTGCAAAAGAAAAAAAATACAAAAAAAAACAACATTGAAAAAAAAAAAGTGCCTCTCCTTGGGAGCTGAAATACCAAATGAAGGGTATGAACATGAAGTGGCACCTGAGGAGGAAAACAGAGCGCGCTTTTGCACGCCCTAAAATGCATGAGCAAATTGTTGATTTACTCTGCTGGCTCCAGCAACGCTCAAACACACACACTCATTATTTCTCCACGTCTCTCGTTCTCGTACACACTCACAACTGATTTGTGCGTGCGCTCTCAGCAGGTGAAAAACATCCAACTTCACAGCAGATCCAGAGATGTTGTTTTAGAACAGGTGGAGGTGTACGTGTCAACACCCTCAGCTTCTCACTTCTTTACATTTAAACGAAGAATATTCGGGGCTTCGTTATTACTATTCTGGTAACACTCGGCTTTTAACTCCCCCACTTAGCATGGAGGAGCAAAGTGTAAACACGCTAAATATTCATAGCCAATTTTAATCTAGTGTCAAGTATTATAACTCCTCATATGAAGCATCAATAAGCGATTGACAACTGTAACTGTAATTGTGTAAAATGGCGGGATCATTGCACACGGGTACAGTTTGTAGTGTTTCGTAACTATCTATACACGCTCAGATGTCACAGATGTGTTCATCATCAGCAACACATGTAGTGAGTTCCTCCACGTACTTTATTGGCTCCGGTAGTATTCACTAAATTAATACAAAATGCTGCAGAGATGAAATATTTTTGTCGATCCACTTGGACGTTAGCGTCACTGCAAGTTTCCAAAATGAAAAGCAAACAGTATTTTCCGTTTGTTTTTTTGCGGAATATAAGCTCTGTAGAAAACAAAAGTTTGAGGCCTACATTTATGGATGAAAATCATCACCGATTAACACCACTTTTATTATTTTTGAAGCTTAAATTAAAATTCATAAGCGCAAAGCTAATATGCTGTTTTTTTGGAAAAAAAACAAACAAACTACACCATTGATGCAAAAATTCAATATGGCTACAGATTCTTCTGTTGTCAGTGGGAGGATGTGACCCTCGCAGCCCCGTTCAGCCACTTGTTAGCAACTGCCGTTTTTAAGATGCATAAAAGCTTCAGCATTCCTGAGTGCAGACATATTTTATGTAGCGTAAAACTCTCAGATATTAACTTTTGTTAACCAAAGATTTTATTTTAGGTATTTCACTGAAAACCTGTTCACCTCAAGAAAAGGGAGCAGAATGTTTATCGACGCTAACTCACTGCATGGTTTTGGTTTGAGGACTAATTCTTGAGCCACACGGCTACAAAAACTGGCAACTACAGTTTTTATTCTGAGCCAGGTCATCATGACGTATCAGATCCATACAGAGGTAGTAGTAAATACACTTATGTATGGACACTCATAATAAATAAATGAGTGAATGGATGAATGAATCAATAAATAAATAGCGAGCATATACTGATAAAAATGTAAAATAATATAAAAAATATGGTGTTCATGCTTTTATTTTTATTGTGAAGAAAAAAACCTGCTCTTTAAATGTGTTGGAACCCTAGTAATTATTTTGTTGGCGATTTAATCAGATGGCAGATTGGTTACTTTGTGCCACACGTCAGATTTGCTCGAGTGAAATGAGAAAAATATTTGAAGAGGCACTTGAGACGACGGCAAACAAAAGACACTTTTACAACACGCTACGTGTCTGCCTTTGGCTCTGGGAACACCGTTTAGGAGTTTTGGCTCACGGAAGGAAAGATTCTGTGCACCCCTGCTTTAAACTAACAGTGAGAACCGGAGCCAACCTGTTGACAGGCCGTCAAGAAACATTCTACAAACTGCATTATACTCACCAGCTGCCCCTGAAGCTACGTCGAAGTATCATTTGAAGTATAAAAAAACAATCATGAGAAGCCCAAAGAGTCGATCTGGAGATGGTGGCTAAGGAGGCAGGTGTGGCAGATCACATGCCTCCTTGTTAGTGCAAATTATGCAACACATCCACTTACACCATTAAAAGGCTCTGGAGAGAAATGTTTTACGTGTCCACCGCTCTCATTAAATCTAGACAGATCGCTCACTCGCTCATTCAGTAATCACCAGGGACCACTGCTGCACACAAGAATGTCCTAGTCAACACTTGTTGTTACACAAGTCTCAGCTGGACACATTTAAGTTACATTTCCCAGCTCAGACCAGTACGAAACCCGGGAAGAGCCAAAGAGAGATTTGATTTTATATTCTGAAGCTGATATTAACTTGTTCTCTCAATTTAATTCGTTTGTGGCCACAAGATGTTGCTCAAAAATGTTTTAAAAAAATACATAAATTGAATTGTATGGTCAAGTTGCATCTCGTGGCCAAATTAAATTGATGGGGAAAATATATATCTTGTGGCCTCAACATACCTAAATTACAGGAACAAGCTGCACTGTACATTTGCATGGTTGTTAGAGCTTCAGTGATGCAGTTTGACATCCCAGGGTAAGAAATTCATCTAGTGAATTGTTTTTGCGGCAACCTTAATGGTATATGTATAAAAATTTCTGTGGTAAAATATCATAATATGGATACACCTTTGTTGTGTCGTGTATTATCCCAAACCCAGAGAAATATGCAACCTCTCTCAAAGTAACACCGAGTCTCCTTTGGTTGCCTATAAATGGTGTCATATCCCCTTTAGCCCTAAAGCTAACGTAATGCTAATGTTATGTTAACACTTGCACATTTTTTAGTATGAGCATTTTGACAGAAGTTAACAGCGCATGAAGCATAGAGAAATTCAATATGGATGAACTGGTTTGAACAGTTCGCTGCTGGTTGTGGTTGGTGACTACGGGAGCCATGGGCACCAAGCTAAATGTGTCTGGCTCTTCCTGCATTCTGGAATCACAAACTGATGCAGTGGTTAAAAAAAAAAAAAACAACTTCTTGAGCTCAAGACACCTATGAGGTTGAGTAACTGAAAGGCGAAATGCACTTTTTGGGCAAAGTATCGCTGAAAAACTGTAGCTGAACTGTGACATAATCACGGGTAACAGTATTTCTCTAAGACAATTTGGGATTTTAAACTTATATTGGCAACTTTGGGGTCAAGACTGTTGATGTAATTGGCTCAATATTTATTTACATGTACAGACAAGCAAAAAAAAAGGGGGGAAACAGGTGTAAGGTAACACATATTGTCAGATAGCCTCCCTGTTTCTTTGTGCCACTTGAACGGGGTCATAAACATGAGAGTAGAAAAAGAAGCTGCAAGGATTCCAAATGTCTGAATTTCTGCCAACATCTAATTTTTCCAGCGATTGATATGAAAGGATAATGGATTCCAGTTCATTGCTGTATCTACTGAAAAGGTCCCTCTGCTAATACAAGCCACGAAATCAAGTTTTAAAGTTTAAATAGTTATTTTGTACACATTTAAAAATGTAATATTTTCCTTCAATTCATTATGAAGTCAACTAGATGGTTACAAAACAGTGAAATTAAAGGGGATTTCAACAAATTTATGTAAGAAAGTTGTGTCATCCAAAGTCAAACATTAACATGCGAATAAAAATCAGAGAAGACAACAGTTGTATAAAACAAAATAAAAACTATGTCTTGACACTTGGGCCATTTCAGAGTGTACTCGTCATTGTACTACAGCTTTGAACAACCTAGGCTACTGAGAGCATTTAAACGATCGTGCATCTCCAAAGAAACACCATTGACAACACGATATCAAACACGATATATACAAAGAACTTGAACAATATGAAGCACGGATCCGAAGTGTGTCCTCCCAGAATCAATATCAGTGATCAAAACGATTCTTTCAGTGTGTCCAAGGTTTTCGGGGTCAATGTTTACTCCACGAGCAGCTCGAACTCCTCCGCCTCCTCAAACTCTGCGTTCATCTTAGCTGCTAGTTCATCCAGCTCTGTGTTGTTGATCTGCTGGATCTTCCTCCTCCTCCTCTTCTTCTTCACGACCGCCACCCCGGGGATGTTTGTGTCCGGTTCAGGGAAGACAGAACCACAGTCATCCCCCTCAAGCAAAGATGTGAATGAGTTCATTCCAGACAAGGAGCCAGAAAGCTCCAGACCTTCCTTGGCTAGCCCGGCTCTCCGTCCCACTTGGGGGGTCTTCAGCTTCTCAAAGCCGAACAGGGTGTCTCTGCAGTCGTGGCTGTTGAAAGAATTGTCGCTGAGCCTGGAGTAAGACCGGCGCACTTTCTGAGACCACACCGCGTCCTGTGGATCTGTCTCCGACTGCTGAGAACGAGACTGGGGCGGAGATGATGGGAGAATCGGTGAGGGCATAGCGGCCTTTTTCTTGACCGCTGAGGTGACGCCACGGTCCGTGACAGGAGAACCAGGAGTGGAAACCTTTTGCCTTTTCTGCGGGCTGACACCTGATCTTCTCGGCGTATTTTCCTTGTTATGTTCCGATGGTGCAGTTGTTTTTCTGGGTGCTATTTTCCTCACAGTGATGGAGCGTTTAACAGCAACGGCGGGCAACGCCATTTTGTTTTCGATCTTCACGTTAGCCGGGGATGAACTCAGCCTCGGTGACCGTCTTCGCTGTAAACCAGCGATGAGAGTAGACTCCGCCATTGTATTTCGATGCGTCCCTTCTTTCATACCGATTTCAACCGGGAAAATACTCGTACTTAGTAACCTGTGTGACCGATTTTATTATGACACTGGCTTCACAACTCTTGCAGTCCGTTCAAATTGCCCGCCCGTGTCGCATAGAATGGACGTATGGCTTTTCCGGTGACGTCAACAATCCTCGCCAACGATTTCCAACTTTTGCTGTGTAATCCGAACAAGCGGGGCTAAGAAGACGTTTGTGATTTCAGATTAGTATTTAAATAGTTTGGTTCCATCCTCATTATATAATGGAGTATTTAATTGGAATCCAGGGGCCGGATTATGTGCTCGTCGCCGCTGATAATGTCGCAGCGAGCAGCATCATTCAGATGAAACACGGTATGACAATGCGTTAGCTTCATGTTGACCGGCTAAGGAGGCTAAACCTGTTATAAGCCTTGTTTGTGTTAGAAATGAACGAAAGCCGCGTGTGTTATGAATACATTGATCATGAAATATATTTATTATATGTTGGAAATGTAAACGTGTTCTGCGAGTAACGTCATATCCTAAAAGCACATTCAGCTAACTGCTGCTAAGGTAAGTAGCACAGTCATTCGATTTTGAATAGCATCAGATTACTTCTTTCATACATGAATGAAAATCGTACGTATATAGTTATTCTAGTTATGTATCTGAATACACTCGTGCAACGTTGTGAATCACAATAGCTCTACAGCAGCGAAAGTGAAAGTGTAATATGTTTGACAGGTTGAAAATGGCGACATCGTCGAGTCCCAAACATGAATCTAAAAAAAAAGGCATTACGTGTTTGTTTCAGATTACGACAAAATGTTCAAACTAAGTGAGAAGATTTTGCTGCTGTGTGTCGGGGAGGCTGGAGACACAGTGCAGTTTGCAGAGTACATCCAGAAGAATGTTCAACTCTACAAAATGAGAAACGGTAAGCAGCTCAGATGTCGTGATTTGTGTTTCAACTCTTCCTCCTTTTTATTCAGATGCCTTCAGTTTTAGCTCAGAATCTCCGTTAATTTCACTGCAGGTATTTTTTTTAAAACCAAACTTGTGTTTAATATCACAAATATTTCTTTTTGTAGGCTACGAACTCAGTCCATCAGCAGCAGCAAACTTCACACGAAAGAATCTTGCAGACTATCTTCGGAGCAGGGTAAATATTCCCATGTTTAATGATTGTATGGTATTATTAAAGGGAATAGAGCCAAAAAAGAATTTAATAGTGGTTAAACCACAGTCATTCTCAACTGTAACATTATTTAAGATATTCTGAAGTGTCAGCTTCGTACAAACTGGCCTGGTGGGTTCACTGAAGACCTGTCCATGCTTACATGCAATTAAAAGTTGGATCTGTCTCACTCACTAACTGGTCCAAATGCTGAAAGCTTTTGGAAATAATAATTATGTTGAATTAAATTGTTGAAGAGATTATTAATAGTATAATAGCTATGTAAATTTCCCAGCTGTGGGACGATTAAAGGTTTATCTTATCTTAATGAAAGCTGGGTTGGAGCACCTAACTTCTAATATTAACCTGATGCTTATTTGTCACTAATGATCATTCTTATTCAGACAGTTTACTCATATTTACCAGTAAACATCACTTCATGTCGCCAAAATATAAGAAAATCACTATTTATTTCATCACCAGAAGAGTGTTTCACATTTTGTTTTACAGTTATTTCACACAGTGCCTCGATTTTGTGGAAATGGTCATTGTTTAAAAGCAAGATTGGTGTCATTTAATTCCTCGGGAGCACCTGGTATCCGCATTTTCTGAATAGAAGTGTGAAAAAAACCATCAATGACATCAAATGGCGGCATCATAAACGAAAGTTGTGAGCTGCAGATGTTGCTTATTTGTGACGTGACTCTGTCCTGACAGTTACCGGTGAGTACTTATCACTGTACAGCCCAGGTGGGAATTAGGTATCCCTGCTATTATACCAGTGTTTGTGTTGTTATCAGCTCGAGACGTCTAAGCTCAACCCGTAGATGTATTTTGACAGAGGCTAGTACATTTGTCAGCTTGTGGTGATTGGTGACGGAGGTCTCTCCCTTTGAGACTCAGAGGCAACACCTGAGCCTGCAGCACCGTCCCACAGCGCGGCTGCACCACTCCTGCGGGTATATTATCAAGGCATGGTGGTTTTGACCTTCTCTATTTCAAAACCGACTTGTAACCTGAATATAAATGTCTGAGTCTTTCTTTCACCATCGTTAACGTGAACCTTTACATCAGCACAAACAGACGTATTGATCATGCTGCTGATAGGGGCTCCTCTTGTACTCTCAACACCCTCCCACTATGTGATGCTTTTGATATAAAAAGTTTCTTCAGGAATGATGGTAATAACTGTGCGCCTGTCATACCAGTTGAATTAAATTCCTCAGAGGACCAAATGCTTTCATTGGTTGATAAAGAGTTTAAAAATCCCAAATGTTACAAGGTGCTGTACTTTTTTATGTGTAAAAGTACTTTAAAATTGAAGCTGTAAGAAAAGGGGGCCAGTAGTCAGGTTTCCATCTAAATATATCACAAATTTTATCCAGTTTTGTTAGAATTTCAGCAAAAGACAATGTGGCATTCAAAGAGGTGGCTGGAAGCCCACCTACAAACAGAAGTCTCCATTCGCCCCGACAGCATCATTCAAGAATTTTCACATCCAATATCATTTCTGTCTTTGCTAGTTTGCTACTCGAATCTTAAATCAATCCAAAATGACATCAGAGACAGAAACAGAAACAACATGCGCTTTCATTCCAGCCAACAGATAGAGGAGCCTTCGACTCTTAATGAAGTATTTGTTCCTGGATTTTATGAAGTATGAGATTTATGCTTCCTCTAAATGTTAGAGTCAAGTGCCCTGGTTCTGCAAATGTTTATCATCTAGTCTCAGCACCATAAACAACCAGTCCTTTTCTTTTTCCGCTTCAATACATTTTATGATTCCTAAAGACCTTTAATTATGTCACCCAAGACCAAGAAACACAGCAAATCTTCACGTTTGAGAGGTAAAGTTGGACATTTGTGTTTGAAACATGACAAACTGTTGTTGGCGTCGTCCTCCTCTCACCTCCATGCATTGTGTCTCTTGCATTAATTTGTTAAGAGTAGTGCAGCTGCTGCCTTTCACAATAGCAGAAGGGTGAAAATAATTACAAAAAACAATTAGTGTGGCAGAGAAGGGAATGTGGGACACATCGAACCGGGGATAGCAGCAGCAGGAGGAGGAGCAGTGGGGGTCCCAGAGGGGGGGTGGGACCCAGTAGACTTCACCGTGCAGACTGGAGTGTGAGAACGAGTTGGAGTCACTGTGCACTGAAGTTAAAGACTCCTAGCACGGCCGGGTGATGTTACCGAAAAATAAGTTGGATTGAATATTTATTTTCAGTAAATATTGATGATATATATTTTCAAAAAAGATCAGAGGAAAAACAGGAGGTTGAAATTACTTAAAAAAAAATGCATTTTCAAGGCAAACACGTAATACGTTTAATGTTAAGCCCACAAGAATGTAACTACTTTAGCTACTTTTAGCTTCTTTATGGCAGGGGTGTTGACCTGTCAACATGGAAAAAATAAAAGTAACTGATTATTTGCACACACAAAAAAAAAAAGTAGGTCATAAAGTTACCTGTTTTCATGTTAGTAAACGGCTCTCTGCAAGTGGTATCAGAACTACTCCAAAGATTGATTACAAAGGAAGAACCTCCACTCTGTTCCGCCGTGTAACGCCAGCATCTCCTGCAGCGCCGGCTCTCTCATGTTAGTTTCAGGAGTCTCATAGTTTATTTAAAATTTTTATTCTCCCATCAATAATTTAATTTCACAAACTCCAAATATTTTGGGAGCTTCACTATTTGGATTGAGCAGCACAAGAAAAAGAATTTGTCAGATTTAGCAAACGTCATATTGAATGAAGTCATCAGAAACTCAGGATATATTAACGGCGTTATGCTAACACGGTATACACGCACATTGAGGGACCTATGGAATCAGGGTCATTTTATTCAGTCAAGGTTGCACATGTTGTAGAGTATAACATTTTATATTCATGTTTTGCCATAAGCTGCTAGTGTATCTTTATTTTTGTGCCTCTCGGTGATGAATTTGACTTAGCGAGTGCAGGATTTACCAATGCTGCAACGTTCTCAAGAGTGCTGAGAAACTGAAGCAGTAGCAGTTTTTTTTCTCTCTCTCTGCAGCCCACACCTTCCTCCAGCTATGCTCTTCTCACATTCATCAACCTCCAGAGTACACAGACATTTGCAAATTATGTTGTATAAACAGTTTTTTTTTTTTTTTAATGCTCTTCTTCCCCCAGAACATCTTGAGTATGTAGAATATGTAATGCGTCTTGCCCTTTTGACTGTGGAACGGTGAAAAAAGACCATCTTCAACAATGACATTCGTGGTTCCATGGCTGAGCAAAACACGGGTGCGGAAAAGAGAGGTTTCTTACGTCACGCGTCTGAGGCACCAATCCTGTTCCGTGTCACTGGCACGCTACATTAGAACAAAGGCGTATCTTCAAGCTATTGTGTTCAAAGGGTTTCTTCCTAACTACTCATCTGGGTGGGATTTATCTTTACAGAACAGCAAGAAGCTAACCTATAAAGTGAATATTTGACCCAAATACGAGCAGAGGTTTATGTCTTTGCTTAAACAATTTAATACAGCCGCAAAAATGCAAGGGCTAGAACTTCATTAGTGTCGTCATAAACTAATTTTCCTATTCTGTATGTTTTATTCGGGCTATCAAACGAGACAAACTGTGCTAAATGGCCGACTGAGTTCAGTGTGACATCAGACTGCACCCCAAAAAAACCTCACTTCCCTACTGCATCTGTTTAAGTTTAAATCAACATTTTTATTCTACAGAGCTTCATTTAGTGATTAAAATACTGATTTCCACTGTTGGAGCAAGTTTTCTGCGCCGCAGATTCGATTTTCATACATTTTTGCTCTGCCTCTCTGTCCTGCACATGATCACCAGAGTTGATGTTCATGCTTAATATTCCAAATTTAAGAAACAGGAATACCTTAAATGCTCCCTCGTTAATTTTTTTGTTTTTGTTTGAGTTAACGTAATATCTATAACAGAGAACAGAGTGTAACGTCCATGCAAAAGAGCCAGTAAACTGTTTAGTAATTAAGGGTTTAAGATTCACCTGACATCGATGGACCAGAAGCAGCAGGCAAACGTGCTGCTCCTCTACCAGTTTCCTCAAGAAACGTTTCTAAATTCACTGGCAAACTTTAAAACTGAACATCGTAATCTCATGTTTACCGTCAGCAATGACGAAAATAACGTTTTAAAAATACCAGAAAAATTGCACAAAGATTAATCAATAAAACCATCCAGCAACTCAGCCTAAATATTTGTTTTGTGAAAGTTTTACCAGAAAGAAAACTGGTTTACGTCAGTTTCGGCGTATTCTGTAAACCTACTTTACCATTTAATTTTCACCAGACAGAGCAAGCAGAGCTCTAGTCCTCATCATTTCACTTCCATTGATTTTTTTTTTCCCCCACTCTTTTTTTTGTTGTTGTTGTATTGATTAAAAAACACCCAAAGTGACTCGCTTGTTTTGTTTGGACCAACTCTCAGTCCAAATCCCAAAGAGATTCCATTTGTAGTAAAAGATAAAACACAGGAAACAAAGCAGTTGATATACTACAGAATACCAATGAATCAATAGATCATTCCGGTTTTCTCTCAAATCTGCAAATTGATAATTGTTTCAACTCCATTGCTAAATAAGATTTTATTTAATTTTTTAAACCCAATACTTCCAGACTTTAACTCTGAGCTTTATTAGATTTACTGAACAAAAAAAACAGAACAGATTTGTCTGATAATGCCTGCAGTGCCTGTATGATTGTTTTGTTGGCAGTTGACCAATATTAAATGTATTTTAATTGACTTAATTAAATCATTTTCGATCAGATGAAAGTCAGGATTTATCAAGATAATGACCTGGTTTATATCTCCAACTATTTTGTACCCTAAATCATCTTCCAAGTTAGCCCCCCCCCCCCCTTAAAAAAGGAGGGGGGGGAGAGAGAGAGAGAGAGAGAAGAAAATCATCTGATACTCTCGCCAGCATGTCCAAACCCCCCAGGTTAAAAACCACTGGCTGATAAATTAATCAGTGCTATATAGTTAATTCTGCTGGCCTTATTCCTGCAGGATAAATTACAGACGAGTTCTTTAGTCTCAGAGATGTCATACTCCAGTGGTTGCAGACCTCCGGGAGGTGTAGTTAGCTGAAGCCAGCAGAGCGAGTCTGAGCAGAGTAAGCGAGACACTGTTCACATCCAACGGTGTACTTACCAGGCTCCTGTCCAGAAAAACACGCGGGCCCCACGCAAACCTCTGGAGGACTGCGTTCACTCAGCTTTAGAGAGCAGGGAGACAAGACCGTGTCATCACCTGAGGCCTGGACGACGACGCGTGCATATCAGAGATGTTACAGCAAGAATTCACTGTCGAGCCAAACAAAAAGTTTATTTTGCTGCCTGATCTACTAATAATGTAAAGATACCAAAGATAACAGATGAAATAAGCAGGTTTTGGAATGACAGCGGGTTCAGGCAGACGCCAGTTGTCAGTTCTCATACACATATGGATGTTCGCTCCACAGGAACACATTTTTGTCCAATGGAAAAGTTGGAGTTTTTCTAGAATACCCAGCAACAGTTAGCCTTTGTGCTTTGGTGCTCTACAGCTGGCCCCATATGGGATTGTGAAATATTTCTTAACACGGGCACACAATGGGCACAAATAATTACTGGCGCCATATTGCATGCAGCTCCCCGGCTCCTGCACAGATGAACAATTAATACAGCAGATTGAGGAGAAATGCCAATAAAGAGAACATGCCCCGGGGCAGGGTGCAAAAATAGGGGGGGGGGGGGGTAGAGAGGGAGGAGAATGGAGGGAGGGAGTGCTGGAACGTAGAAAGAAGAGGGTTTGTGGTTGAGTGTTGTTGTTTTTTTTTCTTAGTGTTGTGACCTTCATTTTTGTCAAATCTGAAGCTGTTTTTTTTTGTCACACTTCTCATGTCTCAAAAAAACATTTGACATACTGGGAGTGAGATGAGAGGAGCCATGCCGCTCTCATGAAGCTAAACGGACATGTTAGCTTAGCACAAAGATGAAGGAGAAGTATTTCAGTTGGATATGTGAGGAAGTGTAGAAAGTGCAGGACTAATGTTTGGATATTGTTTCCTACCTTTTAAACATGACAACTAGACAAGAACGCAGATATCCTTCTCTCTGTAGAATTAGGGAGCTGAGACATGGACAAGATGACCGCTAGCTAGCTTAGCAGAATGAATGGTAGTGGATGGGAAGGGTTAGCATACCTCAGTCAAAAATACATTATTCTCCAAAACAGCATTTGCTTTATGTGGGATTATTATTCCTGAACAAACCACAGTCCTTAACTGTATGTTGTTGATAATTGCTGACTTAGGTATGCTAACATTTCCTATCCACATCCATTCATTGAACGAAGCTAACCAGCAGTCAGCAGGTCTCTGTAGGTCTCAGATCCCGTATACACACACCGAGGAGGGAACGGTATCTGTTATCTTGTCCAGCTCTGCAGAGAATGTAGTGCATTAAACCAAAAAAAAAAAAAAAACTCAGGATGTTCCTTGTAAACAATATTTCGCTGTGGTCGGCTAGTAGCTAGCTCAGCCGTAGCTTCACGTTTATCATCTTGTTAAACACAACAAGAAAGTGTTTTACTGTATTTCTCAAAATGTCAAACTATCTCTAATCCTGAGTGGTTGGGGTTTTTGTTTTGCGCCGTAACTTGTTTTGCTGCCAGTCAAAACGGGAGGATAAAACACATGCATGTGTATTGTTTGTATGTGAATGTGGGTGTGAGTTCAGGTGGTGGGGTTAACAAGGTGCCTGGTTCCCTCTGAGGTGACATGGGAAGGTTATTTTGATGCCAAGTCTGTATTATTGTTACATTGTAGCGAGTGAGACAGGTGTCTGGTGGGTGGGGGTGACGCCACTGGGGTGTTCGCAGGCTCACAGAGGAGCTGAAGCGCACACACGTAAACACACACTTAGATATTCAGCCTGAGTTTCACGCTGGCTGTGCACACACACAAACACACAGATTTTCTTTCTAGTTTGCGTGTGCATCATTAACTTACACACACACACACGCGCGCGCGCGCGCACTAAAGCCCGCTCCACAGGGAATGTAACAATCATCATTCCCCTCGTGGCAAAAATAACACTAACACAAGTCAGAGAAATAAGCAGGTCAGATGAGAGGTAAATTGAAACGACAGGGCAGGTGTCTCGCCTGGCGTCATATGAATCATATTCGCCGCACCGCACGACAGCCAGTGCAGTATGCTCTTTCTCCTGTTTTGTTGTAATCAAAAACACTGTAGCGCTTCTACGTCTGCCAAGAATTTAGGCCATAAGTTGTTTTGAAATCCGAAAAATTGTCTAGCTTTAAAGGGATTTTTTAAATGAGGAGGACGAGGAGGAGAGAAAATTATTAGTGTTATGGAGGAAGAGAGGGGAGAAGAGGCTGGAAGCGTAAAAGATGTAATTTCAAAAGAGGGTGGTGGTGGTGGGGGGGTAAGAGAAACGACTTTTAAAGTTTTTAATGAGCCCTGGCGTTACTCCAGGGCACAGGGTGAAGAGACGGCGGAGAGGGGAGGAGGGAGGGAGCAAAAGAAGGAATACAGAGGAAAGGAGGGAGGGAGAGGGGGCGCGATGAAGGGAGCAACAGGGGTGCTGACTTCCAGCAGATGTCACACTGCCACTGACACCCTGCTTAACCCCTCCCTCTCTCTCTCTCTCTTTCTCTCTCTCTCTCTCTTTCTCTCTCTCTCGCTCACTCCCTCTCTCTTTCTCGCCCTCTCTCTTTCTCTCTGTCTCTCACCTCCTCTGTCCTGCGATGCCCTTTCACCTTTCCCCTCCCTCATCAGCCCCCAGCTACCGAGCTTCTCCACTCTCCTGTCTCTGCCATTTAGGCCGGTAAAGTTGATAATTAGGAGCAATCTAAATCATGATAAAATTACTTTGTGCTTTTCAAACTGTAAACACAAACAGTGTCAAACACAATAAATTCTGTGAGAACCTTTTGGATCGTCTTCAGCCTGGCACCTTTTCTGGTTCACCCTTGGTTCAAATCCTCAACCTTCAAGAACCAGGCTAGTTTTTGGCACTGTTCTTAGAACCGAACCGTGATATAAATGGAACTGGCTGGATGTCTGCTGACTGTGAAACATCAACATCAACATCATTTTCACGTCATTAAAGGTGCATAAAGCGGAGTTTCTGAAATGCGGGGATATGCACCCCTAGTGGTACTTGGCTGTACTGCCAGGATGAGCAACATCTCTTCTACACAACGTAGAATATCGATGATGCTACGGGCCAAATCACTGCAATGAATATAAACAGCACGGTTGTCTTTATGTTGCTTGGAAAAAGGACAGTACCACAGTGATGATGTTTTTTCATCGTTCAAACAGGAAGTTCCCATCATCGTGGGCTCCCTCCACCAAGCCAATGGGATTTTGACATTGAGTTTTGAAATCAGCGATAATGCAGTGTATAAACAAAGTGTAACGCTGTGTTGTGTTTCGGGATGCTGGTCTTGATATTTATCAGTAACACTTAAATGAAATTCAAGTTGTTTGGATCCCAAAAGTGGTAATAAACTCACTCCTCCTCTCCTCAGACCCCCTATCACGTGAACCTGTTGCTGGCGGGCTATGATGACGCAGACGGTCCGGGTCTCTTCTACATGGACTACTTGTCTTCGCTGGCCAAGGCTCCCTTCGCCGCCCATGGCTACGGCGCCTTCCTCACGCTCTCCATCCTTGACCGCTACTACAGACCAGGTCAGTGTAGAGAAATGCCCCCGCGCATGTTTGGCTGTTTATTGTTCCCCTGAGAAGAAGACCAAAAGAACACTGTGTGTGTGTGTGTGTGTGTGTGTGGTTAGAGTGGATTCACACTAAGCTTTGTTTGTTAATCTTCAGTGTGCAGCATATATTCCAGACTACCGTATATCTCTTTAAATCACAGGATTATGCTTTGAACTGGCCCTTCCTCCACTCTGCAGTATCCTCTTGATATTTTGCCTCTTTGCATTAATCGTATTCACGTCTCCGTATTCTCCCAAATCAGCATTTTCTCACTTTGTGTTCCAGATCTGACCCGAGACGAGGCGGTGGATCTGTTGAAGAAGTGCATTGAGGAAGTTAGTTTTATTCTTTATTTAACTCAGAATAACAATGGCAACCACAATCTTACGTTGTTAATAATCTCACGTAATTTGTGGAAGAAGTGTCCATAAATAATCCTAAATTCACTTTATTATTTATTAATAATGACCTTGATAGTCTCTGCTTCTCCATTGTTTACTGCTACTTTCATTAATTTTTTGTACTCCTGCTCTATCTGACTGTTTCTTCCTCCTCTAGCTGAACAAGCGCTTCATCCTCAACCTCCCCTCCTTCAACGTCCGTTTGATTGACAAGGAGGGCATCCATGACCTGGAGAAGCTCACTGTCGGCACCAAGTGACCGCTCGCTGCTCAGCTACCAACCTCCTTTCTTTTCCTCTTTTTTTTTTTTTTGTACCGCTGACCTCCTTGCTCTTTCTGTTCCAATAAAAATGACACACAGTTGAGATACAAGCTCTTTGTCCCTGTGGTGCTTTCTCTTTGCTCTCCAGTTTACTCATCTGCACATAGAAAGAGAACAGCCTTCTGGCTGTGTACTTTTGCACTTGTATTCATTCGACGTGCATGTGAGTAATGTACACTTGCTCGTGCTTGTACACGTGGAATGAAACAGACATGTACATTCTGCAAAAAATAAATTAAGAAAATGTTATTTTATGTCCCCAAGTGACTAAACTAAAACTGTTTCAAAATAATAGTCACATTTATATCAAGCTCACATCACTTGACTTGGAACCACGAGATTGAAAATAACTCGACACCAGCGATCAATTGATATTGTTCTTCAGGGCCAATACTGATGATCAGCAACTGAGAGGAGCTGATCAGCAACACTCATGTCAGCAATCCAGTTGCAATGAAAAGTAAAATTTCAGTGTAATACAAAGCATACGAACGATGCCACAAGTGTGCATTTAAGTAACATGTTAAATGGAAAGTTTCTTCACCAAGAATGATGCCAGCTCTATTTTTTCTAACGTGCGTTATGTAAAAATTTCTAACATGTTGACAGTTGAAAATAAAAATGTTAATGGAATAACTTGAACATAATTTCGTCTTGAACAGGTTTTCGCTGAACTGAATGAAATAGAAAAATCGAATTAAAAAAAAAAACAGGCATTATCAGACAAATCTGTTCTGTTTTTCATTAAAAAAAAATCAAATTTTACAAACTTTTACTATATTTGTGTTTAAGTTGTTTTTTTTTCTCTTGTACATTACAGGGTTAAAAAAAAAGGAGCTGGCCAAAGTGAATTGACTCCAATAAATGACCAAAGCTGTCATCATTAGATCCCTCGTACTGTCAATTAAAATGTCAGAAAATTTGGCCTAAAAAAACAAAAAAAACAAAAACTCCTCGGAAATGTAAGTGACTAAACCTCCACAGCAGGGAAGACTGTCCTTGTGCTTCACTGTCGCTAAGCAGATTTCTCAATCAAAACCAGCAGCTGAATATGTAAAGCCGAGTTTAAACGTGTCTGTATTCTACCAACTAATTGCCGTGGTTTTGATCATCACAATAAATGTGAATTTTATCTTATAAGGCAGTGTTTCCCAACCAGGGGTACGCGTACCCCTAGGGGTACGTGAGCACATTGCAGGGGGTACGTGGAAAAATTAAGATTTTATTTCCACGATAATAAAAAATATTCTTAGTCATTTCATAAGTCTGTCAATAAAATGGTACGTGTGCGCTATGACTTGTTTCCCTGGGGAGACAATAACCTGTGGCACAGCCATACCAAAATCAAACAGTGGGAACCTGTTTACCTGCAGGTAAACATGGATAAATGGCTGAAACGTCCAGTTGCTGTGGATCCAGGAGGGGGAAAAGAGCCCGCCGACAAACGCAAGAAAGATTCCAAACCTAAACCAAGGCAGTATAGTGAAAACTATGAAATAAAATGACTTGCGTTGAATATTCAGTTGTGTTATGTTCTACTTTTGGAGAATCATGAACACGTATGAGTGAAGGGGTACTCATGGTATGACAAAAAGGCTCAAGGGGTACACAAGACAAATAAGGTTGGGAACCACTGTTATAAGGAACAAAAATTAAAAATAGTCTCATGACACTGAACCACACAATACCACCCGAACAACCTGTGATGAGGGCTGAAATCAGGTTGAGAGCTTGTAAGTAGATCCTCTTGTAATTTTTTCAAACTTAAAATAAACTAAATAGTGACTGATTTTCTCAAACCTTGTGTGAAAAGTAACTTTATTCGAATTAGCAGCTGTTTGGCAATTCCTCTAGTGTCCAGAATCAGCTCTTTACCTCCTAAGTAGCTGCTGCAATAACTAACTCATGAGAAAAAAAACTTTTTCTTACAGTTTGAAAAATTACTAATTGAAAAACTAAATAGAGGATCAGAGACTGCTGTATTTCCTGTGGAGCCTGAGGCAGAAAAGTTGTTGACTCCATCTCAAAGTTTTAATAATAATGATTAAAAAAAGGAATAAAATCTGGTCTGCTGATCAGATTTTCTTAAAAACATGGTTGTGTAAACACTCAAGAATATAAATATTTGCAGATTCCATAGTTCTGTTTTTATTCAGTAGGTAGACGGGTTATGTACTTGTCAGTATGATCCTATCATTTATATTAGATTTCAAAGCGAAACGTAATGAAAGTGAACAGTGATTTCTCCAAATTATATGCTAATTACATCAATGTCAGTCCAATTTTAAACGTTTAGATGCTGGAATTCATTTAACAATGGCCATTTATGAGAACTGGTACATCTCATGTATCTTCTGATACATATTTACCCCCCCCCCCCCCGTCATATATGTTGCAGTAATTTAGTCCACATGTGTACAGCTGTAAATGTAAAAACCGGGGCGAGCTTCCAAACGTAGCAGCGATGAATTTGTGTGTGTGTGTGTGTGTGTGTGTGTGTGTGTGTGTGTGTGTGTGTGTGTGTGTGTGTGTCTCTACCACCGTCTCGCTTCTCCACCACAGACAGGTGATTAATAAACATTAAACAATCCCTCCTCTCAAACACACCGGAATCTGACGGGAAGAGCAGCATATGTTTGCCTGCAGGCACACACAGAGATGGAGAGCGGCCCCGCCGAGTGTCAGATAGAGGGAGAGAGGGTGAGGAGGAAGGGGGGGGGGGGGGTTAGGTTACTGGGAGGGAGGGAGGGGGGTCCACAGAAGAGGGTAATGAGATGGGTGGAGCAAGGGAAAGAGAGAGATAGGCAGGTAGAAATGTTTGAGTGTACGAGCAGGTGACACATGTACGTGTGGCGTCCCTGGAAAGCAGTAATTGCTGAGAGTATCTCATCCTGGTTAAATAAAGGGGAGGGTATGTAGGAGCTGGGGGGGGGGGGGGGCACAGCACTGGAGCAGATGGATGGAAGGGACTGAGGTATGAGGCTTATTGGGCACTGGGGGTCGCACCACTACCTGCAGGTACAGCAGGCACACTTCCAGGACTGGCTAGGAGACTGGGGTCAGACGTGGGCCATCTAGACCTGTAATCTTTAAGCAGCCACGTGGAGACTAGAACTGAAGCTGTGGGCAACACGTGGGCCAAACATTTATTTTCTGTGACAGGGGCCCTGAATTTCTGAGTGGCCTCGAAGACAGCATATTGAAGAGATGTGAATATGTGTGAAGGTGCTAAATAAAAATCTACCACCGTGGACGTGTTAAGAAAAATACATTTGAGTCCAGGTCGACATGTTTCACTCTCTGATATCTCGTCTTATCATGACTCATCTCATCTGTTGAACGTTGGACCGCAAACTTTAGAAAAGTTGACCTCCCGCACACCAGTCGAAGCAAAGGTTGGAACAACCGTTCATTAAATCATGAAGAATTTACCCATCCGACGGCCGTGCAGCCCTCTCAGTTCTTCATTTAGTTGAATTACCACGTTCATCGTCTTAGTTGAGACAAGCGTTAATTTAACTGTCAGAATTGCTACTCAATCTGACTAAGTTGAGACTAAAACCGCGTGCATTTTAGTCAAAAGAGTAAAATAATGTCAAACCAGCTGCCCCCCCCCCCCCAAAAAAAACGACAAACGACACAGGCCGGATGAGGTGACGATGATGTAACCGGCTAATGCTGTCAGATGGAAAATTGGGGCATTACTGACCAAATCATGATTGGATTCAATGGAATAAATATTGACGGATAAATCAATCACGCATTTAAGTGTTAGATGGAGCCTGAGCTATTTCCTATATCCTGTTGATTTGGGAATAGAGGGATCAATAAAAAAAGGGTCACTGTTGTGTCAGAAGTGGTAGCATTATCATCAAATAATAAGAAATAAATCAATGTGTGAGAGTAAAATCAGTATCAGTGCAAATATCCTGAGAATTAAACACCCCAAAATAATAACAATGAAAATAAGTTTTAAAATCCACTTTTGCATTTGAAACTAAGTTGAGGTACATTTAAAGGTGACATTATTTTTTTATTTTTCCAATTAACCGGATCAACACATCCATGAAACTTGACAGATCCGATCTTAATTCTTTAATAATATATTACATTTATGCTGTAATACAATAATAATAACAACAGTAATAACATTAATAATAAACATACACAGAAAGTACAAAATGATTTGTTATCTTCTTAAGTTACCAACACGCAGTACTTCAAAAAAAAATCAAACAAATGTCTTTAGCTGCCTTTCACTCCTCCTTACCCTGCTGCTGACCCAGAGGACTCAATCTCCCATGACCACCTGCTACGAACTACAAATGGAAGCTGTGTCCAATCAGGTGGAGTTAAACATCTCCGAAAGTCCCAGAGGAGCAAAGAACAGGTTGTTGTGTCAGATATGGCTTATGACGCTTCCCAGATGAGTTCAGTCCAAAAATGTTGGCGTGTCTATGCACGCGTGTGTGTGTGTGTGTGTGTGTGTGTGTGTGTGTGTGTGTGTGTGTGTGTGTGTGTGTGTGTGAGAGACGAGGGTGGAGCTTCTAAGAACACAGATAAAAGGGGACATGTTTTATGTAACTTTGTTTAAAAAAAAAAGGGTGTAAATGAATAAAAGTGTACTGCCGTATGCAGAAGTCCTCCTGGAGAGATGTTGTTGTTGTTGTTGTTGTTGTTGTTGTTGTGACACAGCAGCTACTGAGAAGAGGTTCATGCGTCGTCGTTGTTGAGAGTGAGGTGCTTGTGGACACACGTTACAGTACAGATATCATCATAAACCCCGCCTCCTTGACGAAAGGGTCCACAGAGGTTCCTGGGAGGTAAAAGTCTCAATTTGAGTCCTGAGGGCGAAGGTAACAACACAGTCAGTCTTTCCCCTCCCCTTCCTTCCTTCCTGCCACTCATCCATCCATCCGTCCGTCTATTTGCGGTGCTTCATCTCCTTGTCATGGTGGCTCTTTCCTCCCCCCTCGCCTTTGTCCAGCATTTTGATCGCCTCCATCAGGTAACTCTGGAAAGCGGAGAGTGCAGCGCAGATGGCGGGAGTGCCAAAGCCGTGGGTGAGCAGGCTGAAGTGGGTGAGGCTTCCCTGGAGGCTGGGCTCAAGGCAGGGGGTGGGTCTGCTGCCGCCCAGCGGGGAGCGGTCCTGGGACATCAAGTCCATGAACTCCTTGCAGATCTCCCTGAAAAAAGGAAGCCAAATGAGGAATTAGTTTGCTGTTTGGCCTCGTCCAAAGGCTGTGGCTTGTCTAAATCATTTATCAATGCGGTTACGTTGTGATAATGAGTTAATCAGTTTCATTAACCTCGTTATCTTGAAAAGTAAAGTCAACAGAAGTTTTATGGTTTAATGAACCCATTATCAAGAGATAATTATATTCCTTATGTTGAGACAACAAGATATTTAACCTGATACCATGAGACAACAGCATTAAGAAAAACAATTGGCCTTTCTCAGCTTCCGTAGAACTGGTTAAAGACATTACTTGATAAAAAACACAAATAAAAGACTTGTTTACATGTTTTTTTCTGGCGCTTACAGGCATGTATCACTGCCTTTATCAGCAGATGCAGTCAAATAAAACTTATCTGACCGTAAAACTCCAAATTTGGTTTGGTTTGTATTTATGTGCACATTTATCAACAACATAACCATCAGATCAAGTTTCTCTATTATAATTCACCGCACATCTGCAGACCCCACAATCTAGTGCAAGTGGATTAAAAACAACAGAGGACTACAGGAAAAGAGGACTAAAACGTGTGGGGGGGGGTGAGGAAACACTCACTTGGTCGCGAGCAGCATGCTGCGTCGCGTGGGGAGCTGGTCGGGCTCGCTCTGCCTGCACAGATACTCAGCGGTGGCTCTGGCTGGAAACTCTGTCTCGCACACGTATCCGAAATCCCTCGCCAGATGGACGGCCTCACCTGCAGGAGGAAGAGGAGGAAGAGGAAGGGAGAAAGAGGAGGGGAGGGAGGGAGGGAGGGAGGGAGGGAGGAAGCAGAGTGAGAGTGTGCCTAATAATGAGCCTGGTTGTGTTCGTGGGCAAAATAGCAGCTATTGAGTGTGTGTTTTTAAGGGTCAAAATGAAAGAATTCACCTTGAAAATACTTGAACATGAGATGCAGTTGACTGGGAGTCAGCTCAGGTCAACAGATTAACTAGGCCACCACTTTTCTCACTTTCACTTCTCAAACAGTTCACTGCTCTTTGGCTTTGTGAGGCTTCAGCTTTTCAAATGACACTATTGACGTGTGTGTGTGTGTGCGTGCGTGTGTGTCTATATATGTACACATGTGCAGCCATCCATGCTACAACTGTTTATTCATTCCTGTTCATGCGAGCATATTTCGATGTGAATATGTGTTTCTATCCGTCAGGATATGTGCAGGTCAGTGTGTGTGTGTGTGTGTGTGTGTGTGTGTGTGTGTGTATGTGTGTGTTTTCCCTACCCTCCACCAGAGATGTTAGCAGAGTGACGTTGGCTGCCTTGCGTCGCCCGGCGGGCAGGTTGAGGCCAATCTTCTCCAGACGCTCTCTCAGACAGCGGCCACCATTCTTTGACTTCGCCCTGAGGGGGGACAGAGAGACAGAGAGCAGTTTTTAGGAGATGGTCTTGTGCGTGTGTGTGTGTGCGTATGTGTGTGTGTGTGTGAGTGTGTGTGTCCTACACTGTGTCTGTTTGTCTTTATGAGTTTTGTTGTGGTGGTTTTGTGCCTGTGAATGGGTTTTTCTCTGAATGTGTCTCTGTATTTGTATGGCTCAGTATGTGTGTGCATGTGTGGGTGTGTGTGTGTGCGTGCATGTGCGTGTGAAGCTGAAATCTCCCTATGCTTCCTGTCAACGCTGATAGAGTCTTGTAGTCTCCATCTCTGCCTTTCATTGTTCTTTACTTCCTTTTCTCGCCCTCGTAAATAAATATCATTATCATCTCCATATTTATTGATGATGTCATTATCAAAGGTGTGACTGACAGCCATCATCCAAGTGAAGGAGAGGAGAAACTTGCTTTACAACATTTACAACTCTCAAGTATTTTGCAGACTGCAAACGGAATCATAAAGTTGTCCTCCCACCCTGAGGCGGCGTTTCATTAAACCACATCGCTTCTCTTGTGATTTAGTCCCATGACCCATTTTGGGTCCTCAGTCTAGGCCCCACAGTTACATTTAAGTGCTTTTACTCTGAAAAGCTCCATGAAGACAAAGATTAAAGAAGACCAAGATGTATTCAGAACATAGTTCAAGATGTACTTTTTGGACAAATTGTACTTAATAGAATCTGCAACACACTTGAGATCAAACGAATTAGATCTCGATTGAGAGTTTGATGAGGATGTTGGCTGCTAATTAATGTTCAGATGTTATACTTGGATGTTTCTGGTCTTAACCTACACATCTCAAACCAACCTTCATCTACATTCAGAGCAGAAACTTCGGAATCTAAATATATTAAAGTTTGCCATCAATGATCTCTGTTCTGTTCTTTCACCAACCTCTGGATTATTATCTGTCACCTCTCGAAGGACGTCCTGTGACCACAGGTGTCTGTTTGTTACCAGAATATCTCAAAAACTAATAAAGAGTTTCTGACTAATTTTGGTGGAAAGATGGATCGTATTAAAAGGAACAAGAACCTAACTTTTGATGGTGATCTGGATCAAACTGTAGCTCCTGGACCCTGAGGATGGCTCTTGGCTGTTAGACTTCAGCTAGCATATCACTGCTATCGACTACACGTGAAGTGGTTAAACAACATGTTAGCATTTTAGCATTATTTTAGCTTCGATTTGGATCATTTTATCAATCTTTGATCACGAAGACCTTTTTTTTAGGTATGGGATTCAAAATGTACAGACAGATTTTAAAAATATGATGATCATATTCTGTAACTTTGTAGCCTCCTTGGCGGAGTTAACGTGGATTATCTAACTAAGTTTCTTTTGTGATGGATTTCTGCATTTATTTTTTTGTTGCCATTTGGTTTCTCTCAATGAAAGCTCTCACTTTTCCAGCAGCCCGACATCCAAACATATTCTTATGTTGTTGGTCAGCTTAACTACTTTGACTTGAATATGCAGCATCTACATCCAGCCACAGGTTGACTAAAACAGAATTTAAAGGACAAGCTGGTTTTATCGCAGTTTTTAAGCCTTTCAAATCAACCTGCTGCTGACTCACAGGTTTTAGTGATCATTTTTTAGGGCCTGAAGAAGTAAAACATCTCAGGTTTGTTCATCATCTTGTGAAGGTGCATCTTACAATCACCGATTCAACGAGTATTTTTGTCTTCAGGGTGTTAGTTTTTACCCCCCGAACAACACAAAACAGATGTGACCCAGACTCCCTATCTTCCTCTCACCTGCGCAGCACTCCGCCCAGCAGAGAAGCGTTGAGGCACTCAGGCGGGGAGAGGCGTCGCTGCACTTCCCCGACCGTCACCTTGTACTTGGAGGTGGAGCTGAGCAGTGAGAGCCGACCCGGGACCGAACAGAAAACCTCAGCGGGGTTGGACACCGCTCCCATGCCGAGACCCTCTTTACCGATGGATAAGGCCGACAGGGACGAACCATTCAGCTTGGAGGGGATAGGAACTGCGAAGGAGTTAAAAAAAGATTTTTAAAAATGTGACAATCAAAGCAATTAAAAAGATCAACAACAATAGAATAAAAACAGATGTCCTGTGCAGTAACAACAGTGTTGAGTGTGAATGACTTCAATCTATTCGGTGTCATCTTCTCCCCGGCGCCAAGAGCTCTAATTCTGGTGTACTGCTTGTTGTTCAAACTGCAGTTGCTCACATTTTAACTACACATTCTCAA